>NC_064642.1:584178242-584487171 GCF_023864345.2 Schistocerca serialis cubense
TGCCTCGGGTATGGGTGTGCGTGCTGTCCTTAGGTTAGTTAGGTTTAAGCAGTTAGAAGTCTAGGGGACTGATGACCTCAGATGTTAAGTCCTATAGTGCTCAGGGCCATTTGAACCATTTTCTTTCACAGAACTCTCTTTTCCAGGGCTTTGGGGGCCATCATTGTTCCTCCTCCTGCCGGTAATGCCCATACAGTCTCAGTACTCGAGCATCATTCTAATCAGAAACGCAGATAAAAATTCGCTTGATCCCTTCCTGAGAGGCAGTTTCCACTCCTTCTAAATTAACAATGTACGAGTAAGTGTAGACCAGGTGTGGCTTGAATTCAAAGAAATGGTATCGACAGCAGTTGAGAAGTTTATACCAAATAATTAACAGATTAGCTGATCTCCCATGGTAACCAAACAGGACAGAACACTGTTGCAGGAACATCGAAAAATGCGTGCTGAACTTGAGCGAACGCAAAGCCCCAAAGATTGGTGCTCCTTTACAGAAGCTCGGTGAACCCTCTGCCAGGCGCTTAAGCGTGACTTACAAAGTAGCCATGTAGATGTAAATGTACATGTACATCTATGACTGGTTCTGTGGCAGCCATCTCCATTCTTAACATATTCATACCTCAGGCGATCCAATCGATTCGTTCTCATACTCCGCCGTGGCCCCGTCCAACTCGACTTCCTCAGTTTTCCCTCTTTGTCTCCCGTTCAGTGCCTGACACTCTGATCCATATGGCGGAATTCTTTCAACCACAGCACGTAGCCCCACTGTCTTTGTTCGTCTCGATACGTGGATATGTGCCGACTACAAAAGATAGTATTTAATGATCTGGTAGGTCCCCTCGCTTGACTTACTCTGTGGGATATGGTCAGTTTTATACATTAACGAACCCAAATACTTAGACCTTCCCACATTTGTTGACCGTCTGTTTCCCATACATTACGTCCCACAGCAGGAGTGATCGAAGGCTTCGTCCTTATTCCTCTCCTACAACTCTTCTACATTGCCGATATCCCCAAACTATTTCCACCAGACCAACTCTTTCATTATGCTGATGACACTGCTTTCCTCGCCCTCTACCCTACACTACAGAAATCAATCCAAATACACCTCAATCAATTTACCTCTTGGTGTAACTAATGGCTCCTCAAGATGAGCTCCTCCAAAACCCAGTCAGTAGCTACAGGAACTTATTGGACGAACCATCTTCCATGACTATTACCTTACAATTTACGACCGTCCTATCCGGTTAACTAATATAGTAAAATATCTTTGACTAACCCTCGCCAGCAAATAAACTAACAGAAAGTTAACAGTAGACTAAGAACAATAAAACTGCTAACTGGTAGAACTTGGAGAAGATAACAATCCACTATCCTCCATACCTACAAAATCTTGACGCGACCCATTCTCTCCTGTGCAAATGTTGCTAGGATATATACCCCATCAAAGTTCTGTTAATCCTTACAAAACCTAAAACATCATGCATTTCCCCTCGCTTTCCATATCGGTTTACCTTCCCTAAATTACATCTACCATCTCATCAAAGTGCCACTCCATCGCACCTGCATCGAACTTCTCCTCATCTCCTATACCACCCGAAAATTTGATTTCAATAACAGCTTTGTTTCCCCTCTGGCCATCAACCCTAACAAGCTGCCGCACCTTTGTTAACAACTCACGCGGTTCCTGCTCCTATATATACTCTGTATCGTATTCCAACGCAACTTCAAAAAGACTCCCCCTCCCAGACAATGGAATCCGCTCCGATATGCAGCCTTCTTATTTGCTGCTGGTTTCCCCACCTATTTTTGCTCCGCATTTAGGATTCCTCTACCTCTTCCATTTCTCCCCACCCCTTCCCTTCCTGATACGACAACCCTGCACGCCCACCAAACTCATCATTTCTTTTCCATCTTCCCAATATTCATACTATCTCTACTCTCTCTTCACAGATACACCCACAACCCCCCCCCCCCCCCCTGCAGGACACCCAACGTGTAACCCTCGCAAAACCAAGGGGGAGAGGAATACTTTGTGCCCACCTTCTAAAAATTTGTAATATGGTACGGTACTTTACATTTTAAAATTTTGAAATAAAAATATTTATTGTTTTTAATGAAGTATTATACTAGCTTCTATAAACATCCAAAATTTTCAGTTAAACATAACCCATAATTTTAAGTGTCATGGTCAGTAGTAAACGTGACTTTCCATAGTGCGGTTAAGGACACTACTTATATACATCAGTATCTCTTTATAAGGTGTGTTGTGCATAAAACTCAACAATAATTTACGAAATCTCTATTATTTTTAAATTTTATGTGATGGACGCGAAGAATTCCCCCCCCCCCCCCCCCTCTCTGTTAAGTGTGTATTAAAACGTGTTTTCAAGTTCTGGCCCCCGCTTACACATCGGTGCTTCTTTAAAAAGTCTGTTGTTATTATGTCAACAACAACTGAGAAATTTTGTTTATTATTTTATGGTATAGGTAAGTACATCCCCCACTCCACCTTCCTTGGAAACACACGTTATTGAAAATATGTTGGTACTGCGAAGGCTAATCTCTCCGCAACCTTTTCTTTAGCCACTGCCTGCCTGCATCTTTTTAGTGAAAGTGCAGTGCATTTTGTTAATAAGCGTCGTCGTCATTTTTAATGTTTTTAAATATCTGTTTTGTCTTTCTATCTTTAGGTGTCAGACTTTTTATTTCTTTATTGCATATTCATAACCATCTCTTCACTAAATTTTTAAAAACTGTCTTTAAAATTTGCGTCCATAAATATTATTTGTGATGTCTTCATTCATATTTTGTAGAAGCTCTAGGCTGATGAGCTGGGATATTGTATCGCTGACAGTCCACACCCTGCTCAAATGGAGCTAGGGGGATGAAACGACAAGAAAGGAAAGAAAACGTGGGCACTATCTTATTAACATTAAATAGAGGATGGAATGGCATTCGGAAACACCTAGCGGATGCCTGCAGGAAGTTTCGAAACACTTCCGCAGCTGGATGGTAAATGCATTTCCAAAAAAAGACGCCAATTTCACAACGTCAGTTTCTGGTTCCCTCACAGTCTCAATCACAATTCGCACGATTCACTGCACGTTCTTCGAACAATGGGCAATGAGTTACTTAACGTCTTTGTATTGCATAGCGAAAAAACATCTGAATCTAAAATCTGTAGTTCTTCATTTTTTTGTGAGAAAAGTAAAACATTTTCCGAAAAACTACCTCAGCAAGGGATGCATCTTTGACATATAAAAAAAATTTCCCGCAGTGAAACTTTCAGTTTTCTGCATCCCTTGACTAAAGCCTAGATGCGATTCATTGCGCGGCAGGGTGAAAAGTCTGCCACAAAGAGTCTGCGACAAAGCATTGCGGTAATGAGTCTAAACAATGAACCAGTGCAATATTAATAATATTTGCAAGAGGTATGCTGTCGCAGGCTACGCATGTAGATCAGGCATGCCTCTTTCTGTTTCGTTTTCTTTCTTTTGTGGCCGTCGGATGTGATATGCTGCAAATTCGAAGACATATGTCACACACACACACACACACACACACACACACACACACACACACACACACACACACACACCAATGATTCGTAGAATATTTATACCGGTTGTAAACATATTAATTACAGCAGATGCTACTATATGGTTCCAGAGACCTTTTCAAGTCTCAAACGCCCAGGTTCGAATTGTGGCCTTGGTACAAGTTTTTATTCGTTGCTTCAGTCTGCATATATCCATATTAATTATAGTATGATGTGCTCCCATCAGTGCCATGAGATGTCACTCCAAAAGCCGGTTACATATGGAACAGGTAACATTGATGCCTCCTAAGAAGTTCCTGGCGTGCACTTCTCAATTTAGAGTTACATGAAAGTGATGATATTCTGTACCTAACATTGTTCTCATACTTTTTATGCACAATTCTATGCAGTGGCCCTTAAATAAAATTACCGCCACGCCAGAAATTGTTCTGACCGTGGATACATACTGAGTGATACCTGCGCGAAGCTGGAGCGGGTCGGTAGCTAGTACAAAATTTTCCCCGCTGGCGACGTAATTATTTTCTGTGTTCTTTGCATATGTTAGATCCTAGACGCCATCCTTCCTTACTCCAGTATTTACAAAGTGTATGTGTTGTATCACAACAGAAAAGAAGCCTGTGACCACTGCAGGTGTTTTTACTATTATGTATGTTTTGTTCATCTATGCAATCAAAGATCTCTACAAAAATCCGAGCCATTTATCAAAACAGTGTTTTGGTTTGGTTTCTACATCTAGTCAGTGATGCAGGTTACCTCAAAGCAGAACACACGGCCGGGTGTAATGGTTATGAATGCAGATATTTTTATTTGTTTTACTTTAATATGTACACACATCATTTTGTTTGTTTTTCTTCTGCATCGAACAGTCTTCTCACAAACACGTCACAAATTTACGACCTAATGTTTCCTGGAAGGCCGTGTCTACGCCACTAAGTATAGATTAACCGTTTTGTTTCCATGCATCCACATTTGAACACTTGACCTACTGCCCAGGGGAAAATAAGCATTAATGGTCTGTTCTTGCCACATGTACTTGGGTGTACTAACCATTCTAAAAACATATTACTCCGAAGAGCTACAATTACTAGCCTAAAAGTGAAGTAAATATAGGTGTAAGGTTTTTCAGTACACTATTCTCAGTCACCAATAAAAATATGTACACTTATTCCCATTACACCACGCATATTTCACGTTACTTCACATAAATGTACCTGGTCATGAAAGTTTAAACTTCTGTAACAAGTAGAAGAAATGAAATTGATTGTGACTGGTAACAGTAAACATGCAGTTTCAGTGGATTCCCTTAACAGTCACATTACTGCCTATCCTAAAATGTTCGCATTTGAAATGAAATTCTAATTGATGAAATTAAAATGGAGGTGGTTGGAATACTTCAACAAGGGGGTCGATAATAGATGAACCAATATAAAAGAAATTACTGGTATGAAAACGTACAGGAAAATGCTTAGATCACGTTATAAAGTATAGAGGAGCAACGAGGACGCATATTGCTAAAAACCTTTGGAAGTGGCAGTAATTAAACATCTGATGTGAAGTTACTGATACTGATGACGATGACAATGATTCATTAAGCATTATAGTATGAGGAAATAGTGACTGTAGAGGTTACTTTTAAAAATAATTTAATCATGAATCAGAAACAATATCACCCTCTCACACATCTTCATTTTACCCTCTAGGGATCAGGTACTCTCATACGATAGTGCAGTGCCTTCGCTATTCCGAATTACGATGCAAAGTTCCTTCACACATGCGTGAGTATTGGAAGAAACTTCGCACTGTAATTCGGAATAGGGCAGGCACTGCAATTCCGTATTAATCCGCTGACACTAGGCAAGCGACTATCAAGTAAAATGTCTCCCCCCCTCGGGAATATAAATACTAGTTGCAGACATATTGTTGACCACATATGGAATTTTGGGTCTGACGGTAAGTCGTGCTCGGATAGCCAAATGGTAGGGCGATCGCTCGCGATAAACGGGATTTCCGGGTTCGTGTCCCGGTCCGGCACAAATTTTCACTGTCGTCATTCCGTTATTCTGATGGTTATCCATATTGTCAGTCGCGAATATATTTACTGCATAACAATTACCCTCACGTTGGGAACCACTCGCTTTGCTTCGGCATTAATCTGATGCTCTGAACTAGATGACCAAACGTGGGGCGGTGTTCTCACGTGCACAGTTGTTATGCTGGTGAGTAACGCTTCGGTACGGTAGAAGAAACATGGTAGCTTCTATGTTGCACCCTTGTGCTCCGTTGTTTTCCACTTCCTTCTGCTGTCGGACAACGGGAAGCAGCGCTGGACAAGGGGGCCAGCACGCTAGTTCCCTCCCCGGCGAGTTTTCTCCCTTGTCTCTGAGGAAATATCCCATATTTGCATAACAGGCCGAGGGGCGAGTTGTAATTCTGCGGAATGAATTCCTCCGAGAAATACGAAATGGTTCCTCGACTGAATTCGCAACGTATCTTCCCGTACCTGGCTGCTGCTGCTGCGGCTCCCCCCGCCCCCCCTCTCCCCCTCTCCTAACAAATTTCGGCTACAAGAGGTTGTATAACACTCGTTTCCTCTCCAAGATGGGGGGAGAGGAAGTTTAAGGGAAAGCAGTGTCTCGTCAAAATTCTAAAAAGCTGACTGCAAAATCCCTGAATACTAAAGACTAAACAGATTCTAATATTGTTTGCGCGGAGGACGAAAACATTTGTAGCTGCGCCCCAGCCAATACTTCATTCGCTTCCTTGGAATAGATACAGCTTCAGGGTTGAGCAAACACTGCTTGTTAGCTTTTTCTGTACACAGATCCTTATTGCAAAGTGCGTATGTGAAGATTTTAGGAAGGTTAGTTCCCGATGCCGAAGGTGTTCGGCAGGGATATTGAAAATATCTGACATGGTTGTAGATTTGCACTCATTGTTATTTTTGCGTTCGGCGGCTCGTGAAGAACTCATTGTTGAAAAGATCTGGTATACAACAACATACGGCTCCTATTTTTAATCTACCAAGAATATTCGTGAATAGTTGAAATGGTTTCTTTTTCTTGCAATTTAGCCAGTCTAGACTATCTCTCTATACTTCCTCTAATTGTGGTAACGATGTAGGCTTAGAAGGGTACTGGAGTAGATGGGCTTGAAGTATGTTTTAAAATGTATAGTATGTTGTATGATTATGGGTTTTCAACTTACTTTGGTTGTTGGAATCATTAAAATCTGAAAGCGCTATCAGCTATTATTACTCAGAATGTAAATGCCCTATTAATAACCGTTGCAGTTAATTTTCTATGTCTACTATACCCAGCTCCCGAGCAATATAAAGAATTTAAAGCGTGGTAAAATTAACTTCAAACACTAACTGAAATTTTGTCTGCTGACAACTCCTACTCTATACTAGAATTTTTATAGAATCTTTGATTGCACAGTAGTGTAACTGTGCATGCAAGTGTGTGTGTGTGTGTGTGTGTGTGTGTGTGTGTGTGTGTGTGTGTGTGCGTGCGTGCGTTTGTGTATGGGTACATCTATGTTTCGTGCCTGAGTGTGTTTCAGAGCAAGGGAAGAAAGACTTTGAACATAGCTAAGCATAAATCACTGTACGCATGTTAAAAAGTAAGAAAAGCAAAAGCTTAGAAGCCATGTAAATGGTCACCATAATGCCAAATTTTACAATACAGTGTTGCGTAGCTTTCGGAGGCCGTTATTTGGTTTGGGTTTTAAATGTGGATCAGCGTCCTTGGTGATCGGAATGTGCCCGAGCTATGTTTAAGACAGTTTTAAAAGGGGTCACCTTTTGTCCGCCTTTAGTTACATTATTACTTGACAAAGTACGGTAATTTTTCCTGTAAAATCTGTACCTGTGATTTATTTTTAACTACTTAGGGACTGAAACCTTGTAGTATCTTTTGTATTTTAAGCACTTGTTCATTGTTTCTTTTGAACTGTATGTGCACGACCAGGGGGATCAAATCGTTTTAAAGTATTTACATGTTTAATTGTCTCTTCCGGTTTGTGGGCTGAAAGGGCACTGTTGTATTGAACTGACGGCAAGTGCCCGGTTGCGAGCTGCACTTCGTATTTTTTGTATAGTCCTAATGTGTATCTTACGTCTGTTTTACAGTCTGAGCTGAATTAAGCAACTGTTTGATATGTTGCCTGCTCTCTAGCCGGCGAAAATTGCATTGGTTAGATAAATTTCAGCCCACTTTCAACTGTGCTGTGCATCAGTAAACCAATGCGTTTGTTTTGTGCTTTGTAGCGATCTTTTTTTAACTGGATGTTATTTGTTCTCTTAGTGAATTTAAGGGACTTGGAATCTAAAGGTTAATTTTTTAAATTATTGTTAACGCCAGTATAAAAAGGGTTTTGTAATTGTCTTTCGAAACTGTGAGCAAATACTTGTCATTTTGGCTCTTTGGTGAACTGTCTTTTAAATGTATATTTTTTAAAATGTTTATGAATTTTCCAACTTTTGATTTTTAAAGTGATATTCAAGCGACTGCTTCTGGGGCAATTTTTTAAAAACATTCGCTAAATTTGAGAAAATTGAAAATAAAAATAAATAATAATAATAATAGTAATAAAAAGTCGTGCATGACCTGCATCTTACCAATCCTAGATCCAGGCTCTTTAAAATCTCAATAACCTCGAAATCATCTTAGTTGACGTCACTTACAGGAGTAAATCAAGCAGTGAACTGTAACACTGATTAATCAAAAGTCATGAGTATGGACTTGAAAAAGATTGAAATAACTGCTTCAAATAAAATGTGATGCATCCAGAAGCAGAGGATGCAACGAAATGAAACTTCACGATTTGAGACGGTATGTAATGTTATTTCAGTGATTATGTAATCGAGGCAAATTTACAAACAACTCGATAGCATCATCCCACTTACTAGTATGGCGTCGTACCTCCTCTAGCCTGAATGCATGCACTGAAGAGATTGGTAAGGATGTCATAAACCCATCGTATCTTTTGGTTAGGCGAGCGTGGCTACTACTGTTGCAACTGGTCCTTCATATCCTGACACTGGGATGGCTTTGACCTCTGAGGTGGTCCAGCAAATGTTCTATATGGGACAGAGTTGGGGATCTTCCTGGTCACTGTAGTAACTCTTCCTCAACCAGACATTTCATAGAGACACCTTCCATGTGTGGACGAGCAGACTCCTGTTGAAAAATGTCATGACACTGTCGCTTGAGAGGTAGCACGTGAGGCCACAAAATTCCCGTGAAGTGTCGCTTGTGCCGTCAGGTTTCCCAAAATCATCCAGCCGTGACTTAAAGTCATACCCGACGATTCCAGGTATCATGACGCCTCTAGTAAAACCGCTGTGTTTCACCAAGCGGTCATCCAAGGTAGGACAGAACCACGGTGCATGGCTGAACACACTGCAACACCATTCATCAGCAGTTCATTCCTCTCAGTCATGGGACCACCCCAAAAGCAGCCGATTGTTTTATGGTGTTTACAGCAGCCTATGCATGAGACGGCTGTTCCCTAGTCCAGCTACTGCTGCTCTGCGACCAGTCGTTCTGAAGACATAGAGTGCTGTAGGAAGTCCATTACTTGTCTTCGAATGGCAGACGGAGGTTTGAAGGGGTTGCGAACTGCTAGCTGCATAATTCTGTGTTCGCCCTTACTGTGGTCAGACGTGGTCAATTGAACCCTTGACGACAAGTGTGTCTGCCCTCACGTTCCCATGCAGTCCAACTTTGGGCCACTATCGCATATGAATGCCCCACAAAAGTCTTCCGAAGTAAAAGTGATTTCAGGGGTACCGCAGGGGAGTGTGGTAGGACCGTTGCTATTCACAGTATACATAAAAGACCTTGTGGATGACATCGGAAGTTCACTGAGGCTTTTTTGCGGATGATGCGGTGGTATATCGAGAGGTTGTAACAATGGAAAATTGTACTGAAATGCAGGAGGATATGCAGCGAATTGACGCATGGTGCAGGGAATGGCAATTGAATCTCAATGTAGACATGTGTACTGTGGTGCGAATACATAGAAAGAAAGATCCCTTATTATTTAGCTACAATATAGCAGGTCAGCAGCTGGAAGCAGTTAATTCCATAAATTATCTGCGAGTACGCATTAGGAGTGATTTAAAATGGAATGATCATATAAAGTTGATCGTCGGTAAAGCAGATGCCAGACTGAGATTCATTGGAAGAATCCTAAGGAAATGCAATCCGAAAACAAAGGAAGTAGGTTACAGTACACTTGTTCGCCCACTGCTTGAATACTGCCCACCAGGGTGGAATCCGTGCCAGATAGGGTTGATAGAAGAGATGGAGAAGATGCAACGGAGAGCAGCGCCCTTCGTTACAGGATCATTTAGTAATCGCGAAAGCGTTACGGAGATGATAGATAAACTCCAGTGGAAGACTCTGCAGGAGAGACGCTTTTACCGAGGAGTCAAGCAGCTCCCTCCTACGTATATCTCGCGAAGAGACCATGAGGATAAAATCAGAGAGATTAGAGCCCACACAGAGGCGTAGTGACAATTCCTCTTTCCACGAACAATACGAGACTGGAATAAAAGGGAGAACCGATAGAGGCACTCAAGGTACCCTCCGCCACACACCGTCAGGTGGCTTGCGGCGTATGGATGTAGATGTAGATGAAATCTGGATACTTCACGAATCAGACAGCTGGCCAAAAGGATGTCCACAATGAGGTCCCTTTCAAACTCTGCCAGCCGCTGATAAGCAGTCGCAGACAAGTACATGGCACCTCCTTCACAGTGATCATAGTGTTCACGCCCCTTATATACCCTACAAGGCCTGTTAACAACAGTAAACACGAACAACACTGATGCACTCTAGTGGTCGTTGTACCAGTTAGAGAGAATTTCATCTCTAATTATTTGCGTACCCTCCAATGGTATGTACATACAGGAACTTACATTGACATCTGATCATGTCTTCTGGGAGGTGGACTTTTTTTAAGCAGTGTATGTTGTGCTGCAAATATGTACATACAGTTAGGTAGATAAATGTTTTGCAGCGAAATAATAAGAAAATAATACACTCGTATTGATCAGTAAATTTTCTAGATCAACAATGATATCAGTCTAGATAATGGTGTAGAATGAATGGCTCTGGATGCCTGCAAAGAAATCTGCCTCCCTAACTGATCATTAAACACGCCTATCTGTCATTCAGAGAGCCCAGGCTCGATATCCGGTACCACTAGGGATTTCGTCTTTGTAGGAGGACTGCATTGGGGTGCAGTCAGCATCGAGAGAACATTTCAGCAGCCATCTGAGTGAGACGCGCCGGCTCCAAAGTCTAAAAACCTGATAATGGTCTGGAGAACGGTGTGCTGGCCCCATTCCCTCATCCAAATAACATCAAATGGTTGAGGCTGAAGAGACGGCCAGTTTGCCTCGCATGTTCCTCAGGGTCTGACCAGTGAGCTACTATTATTTAGGAAGAAATGACAGCACCAAGAAGGACCGATGCCACAACAAATTTGATTTGAGGGAGAACGTGTTGTACAAAGACCACATGATTGAAAATGCTGCACGATATGAAGTGAGGAAGATGACGAAATAGTATTAACTGTTGCCGCCGTTGCTGGCTGTAACCGCTGCTGCAAGCCTCGGTTCTGAAACAGATAGACTCTGGATGTTTTGTTGGGGTATAGCAGTCCATGCTGCTTCCACATATTGCCGAAGTTGTTTTGGTGTAACAGCGGCTGGTGTATCCCGCGCTAGTCATTCTGCACTCATCAACCAAACGTTTTCTATAGGCGAGAGAGCGGGAGGACAAGTAGGCCAATGCAGCAACGCAATTCAATGGACGACGAAGGAGCGTTGAAAATTGCGTGTAATGTGTGGTCGCTCATTATCTTGTTGAAATGTGGCCAACGGCAAGCTCTGAAGGTATGGGAGGACAACAGGGTCCAACACTTCAGAGATGTAACGCTGGATGGTTAGTGCACCGGCAACGGCAATGCCTACCAGGGGGTGCGGAAGTGGAATCCAGTACCACTCCAACTCATGATACCGGGAGCTAGTATGGCTGCGGCAGCAGTTGAACAGTCTCTCACCACTATGTGTCCACCCTCTAATCCGACGATCGTGGTGGCGCAGGCAGACTCGGGATTCGTCGGCAGATTAGATTAGGTTAGTACTTGTTCCATAGATCATGAATACGACACTTCGTAATGATGTGGAACGTGTCAGGTTAATAAAAGGTGTCTATACAAGATATTATATTACACAAAATATTACTGGGCACATATATATATATTGGGTAGGGGACGGGGAAATAACCCACTTACTATACCCAAAAATTCATCTAATGAGTAGAAGGAGTTGCCATTCAGAAATTCTTTTAATTTCCTTTTAAATGCTGTATGGCTATCTGTCAGACTTTTGATGCTATTAGGTAAGTGACCAAAGACTTTGGCCGGCCGGAGTCGCCGAGCGGTTCTAGGCGCTACAGTCTGGAACCGCGCGACCGTTACGGTCTCAGGTTCGAATCCTGCCTCGGGCATGGATGTGTGTGATGTCTTTAGGTTAGTTAGGTTTAAGTAGTTCTAAGTTCTAGGGTACTGATGACCTCAGAAATTAAGTCCCATAGTGCTCAGAGCCACCAAAGACTTTTGTGGCAACATAATTTACCCCCTTCCGAGCCAAAGTTAGATTTAACCTTGAGTAGTGAAGATCATCCTTTCTGCTAGTGTTGTAGCCATGTACACTGCTATTTCTTTTTATTAATTTCATAAGTGAGTATATATATTGTGAGGCTACAGTGAAGATCCCTAACTCTTTAAATAAGCGTTTGCTGGATGATCTTGGATGAGCTCCAGCAATTATTCTGATTGCACGCTTTTGTGCAATGAACATTCTTTTACTCAATGATGAGTTACTCCAAAATATGATGCCACACGAAAGCAGAGAATGAAAATAGGCGTGGCAAGCTATTTTTCTGAGATGTATATCGCCATAATTTGAAATGACCCTAATTGCATAAGTAGCTGTACTCTACCGTTTCAGCAGATCTTCAGTGTGTTTCTTTCAGTTCACCCCCTCATGAATGTATACAGCTAGAAATTTTGAATAATCTACCTTAGCTACCGATTTCTGATCGAAGTCAATATTTATTAATGGTGTCATTCCATTTACTGTGTGGGACTGTATATACTGTGTTTTGTCAAAGTTTAATGAGAGCCCAAAAATAATGCCTTGCCATTCGGTTGTCCATGTCTGTCGTTCATCGCACCACTGCAGTCACAAACGCCTGTGGCGTTAACTCAGTGCAAACACAGCAATGGACGCCTTATGGACAGTCCACTCTGCTGCAAACGACGTCGAATGGTACAAGCGGACACTGGTTGTTGCGCAACAGATCCAATTTGTTGTGATACGGTTCGTGATGTGGCAGAGCGATCCATCACTGCCGTGAGCACAGTGTGCCTGTCATCACATGTAGTGGTGCAAGGAAGTGGGTGCAATCAGTCTCGTCGATCCGTCGTCACCTCCTGCATTCAGTAAATACAGATCCGTCTCACCGTTGCTTGGTTCCGTCCGACACGATCTTAGCTACTTAAGCAAAACAGCCGCACGAAGGAACAGTTCCTGTAAGTCCACCCGACCGCCTTTTTCCCCTTTCTATAGCGCTTGCAGGTGGCTCTACAGGCGCCCATGATGCGCGAGTGCACTGGATTGCTAATCGTGCATCTCTCGTCGCTGAGGGCGCATGCTGCACAGTTCACGTGATTTGGATAATTCCTTCAAGGTGTTCCATTTTGGATGGCCAGTAGTGTGTAAGTTTCGAGACGAGTGGGTGAGGTAACTACGAGCAATGAAGAGCGACTGGGCAACACAGTGGCCTGTTTACTTGGCATTTAGATAGCAGCAGCAAACAGCGGGCCAGCAGTTAATCTAATTACCACGAATCTGAAACGTCACGCTCCATGCTAGAGGCTCCTACTGCTTGGATTGTGTGAGTTCTCAGCGTAACACTCTCGCAACCATCTTGTCTAGCTCTACAGTCTGTAGCGCTGGACAGTGACTATTGGAAGTGCGCTTTGCGTTTGACTACTCCAAAAAATTTTGTATCGTGGTTGGCTCTATTTTGAATTTCGTACCTAAATGGACGTCCGTCGAAAACAAGATCACTTTTTCAACCTAGTTATGAAAGAGCTTAACCGATGTTACGTTGTCATTACAGATTGCCATTACTTTGCCGATGCTAACCGGTAAATGAACTCATTTAACTATCAGCATCATTCTGGAGAAATTAATACTTATAAATCACAAAATGTTCTAAAGAATAACTAAATTCTCTCGTCTCGAGAGAACATAGAATGTTGTTATGCAAATTTAAGCTACTACTAATGAATGGCTTATTCTCTTAACATGATATCACACAGATCAGTTAAGTGTCCTGTGTTTTGACAATACAACACTTAAAATTGGCACGATCGTATCACTGCTGTACGATCAATGAATGTTCGAATGTGTGTGAAATCTTATGGGACTTAACTGCTAAGGTCATCAGTCCCTAAGCTTACACACTACTTAACTTAAATTATCCTAAGGACAAACACACACACCCATGCCCGAGGGAGGACTCGAACCTCCGCCGGGACCAGCCGCACAGTAAATGACTGCAGCGCCTTAGACCGCTCGGCTAATCCCTCGCGGCTACGATCAATGATACTTTCGGATGACACAGAGAAGGTCTTCTGAAATTGATTCGGTGAGGAAGATCGTACTTCGATTGCTCTTTCCAGTATCCGTCCGAGTGCTGAAATTATGTTCAGGCAAATGATCACGGAACACAAAATCAACAAAAATTACTAAACAGAGGAAAGGCGATTGAACGTGATACTGGGTTCTATAAACGAAGAGCACAATACTGTGGATATTCCACATAATTAATTTATTTTGCTAACCGATTTTCAGCTTACAAAGTTATCATCAGACTTTAAAGTCTGCTGATGGCCAGGAACACCGAAAACCGGTTAGCAAAATAAATTAATTCTGTAGAACATACACAATAACGCGTTTTTCATGTACAATTATGTTGTTCCATCAAGAAACGACTAAATTGTATACCTTGACGTTACTCGTATTAATAATTCAGATGTATTGTTTCCAGTGCTCTCGGGTGGCCAGCAGGATGCGATCGTTGAAGTCCCACGATATTTCGGCGAATAACCTTTCCGCCATCATCAGGTGGCTCTGATGGAATGACAATGAGCAGGCAGACCATTCCATCAGAACCACCTGATGATGGCGGAAAGGTTATTCGCCGAAATACCGTGGGACTTCAACGATCGCATCCGGCTGGACACCCGAGAGCCCAGGAAACAACACATACGCCAGGAAAGCCTCCGATCACATTCAGATATATTGTCTTGAATGAGCAATGCATATGAGGCAAGTGCTTGTGTGAAGAGTATGTTTCGTAACAACTTAGATGTAACTGGTCCACTGTGACTGCTGTTTAATGAAGTAACCGATATCACCATAGGCGATACATGTTTCTAGTGTAGTAGACGATATATTATAATGCTGGTGTATGCAGAAGGGTCCAGAAAAGTTTACACATAGTTAATCTCTTTGGAACAAAATGACATATCGTTGCAATTTTGGGCGATAGCGTAGTCCATTGTTTTCTCAACAGTTCTTGGCGCGCGTTTTCTAGCAGATGGCAGTGCAGCAATGAATGGAGTAAGACTGTCGTTTGAGCAACGCAAGGTCGTATTGAAGTGGTACTGGAAGTACGAAACCATGATGGAGGCATAAAGGCATTTGCGTAATGGGAACGGAACTCAGCTGCCAACGCGTGCAACAACTTATCGTATTCGGGATAAATTTGAAGCCGACGGTACTGGATGTGTGTGATATCCTTAGGTTAGTTAGGTTAAAGTAGTTCTAAGTCTAGGGGACTGATGAACTCAGATGTTAAGTCCCATGGTGATTAGAGCCATTTCAACCATTTTTTGAAAAGACGAACGAATGTACATTTCGTAGCAAACACCATCCTAATTTCAGATATTTATCGGCATTCACAGAATGAACTGTCCCCTAGTGTCAGTTTACGGAATAAAGGTTCGCATTTGTAGGCATGTTAAATGCGTATTAAACAGAGCTCAGTATTTCTTTTTTAAACGGGAAGAAGTCATCAGCGCTGACAGAAGCTACGGGCACGCTGTGGGAAAGTATTATAGGACCTTGTCGTTGATGAAGGTTATGAACAACGTTGTGGATAATATCGCAACGTCTTTGAGGTTATTTACACAAAATATTGTTGTTTTAGTGTAGTCGAACCATCGCAAAATTGTAATGAAATTCAGGAAGGCCTGCCGAGGGTCTACGCTTGATGCAGGAGCTGGCAGTTAATCTGAATAACAAAATGGACGGAAGGACTGGAGATGAATCATTGCAAAACTGTAACAACCAATAACTATCTAAGCGTACAAGAGCACAGGCAGGTGCCAGACTGAGATTCATCGGATAAATCGAAAGACAATAGAGATGATACAAATACGGGCCCCGCTTTTCTTGAAGATATCGTTAGTAAGCAAGAGAGGATCACGGAGATTTTCTTTCGACACCAATAGCATAAGCTACAAGAGAGATGTTGGGTTTCACAGAGTATTTTATCGTTAAAATTCTGGGAATCTAAGTTCAAAATCGAGTCAGGCAATGTAAGTCCCTTCTTTACACATCTCGACAAACGACCACAACGATAAATCTTTCTCCATAAACCACAGGTGCGATGTTTATGTTATTCTTGTGTATTTCTTATAACTTCACCAGCTAACCTCACTGACACATGCAATAGCTATATTACTACACCTGTGGCGTATGTAATGATACAAAATAGAATACGGGGCGTCACATTTATCTTGACCACCCCAAACTACTTTTTGGCCAGAAGTAAAAGAAAAATAAATAAATAAATAAAATAAAATAAATCAAGCAAATCTTTTTTGTAGTTACTAGGAGCACATTACCCAGTTCGACTGCCTTTCTTATAACTTTATTCGTTATGAAGATAAGAACATCAGTTCGAGGTTTAAATGCGTCCTATACTTTTTTCTTCGGTAATCGGCTTTCTTTCCTCAAGACGTGTTGAAGAATGTGTCTCTGTGTACCATTCAAGTAAACAAGACGTCATTAAATACATAACACAAAATTCGATTTCGCTCGCCCGTACTAGAGCACAATTTAGGTACCCAGGGTAACATAACTCGTCCACTTGCTGGAGATGGCAGTAAACAAATAGAAACATAACGAAAAGCTCACCGTTCATTCAGTTAAACTTCAGCTGTATGATTTTATGAGTATATTGAGAAGTCAGAAGTGTTCCTCCTTGTAGCAAATCATTGAGTCTCCACGATATTATCGATAACATTATATCTCAGAGTATGAACTTCATTTCGATGTCATAATTATTTGGTCGATATTTTAGTTAAAAAATAAGAGAACTCATATCAAGTCTTCCTTCTTCTTCGAGCCTCGCTGCCAGCACATAATTGCTTGATACTTCAAAAATGAAACAATGAAAAATGTCCAGTAGTCTGCCGCAGCTGTATATGTCCAGTCACTTTTAAACGCCGCTAGAAGGTTGTATCAGTCCTGTATCATGAATTTTGTTGTGTAATAATAAAATGTTTTAAGTCATTTATGTCTTTATTTTGGTAGTATTGAGCATAATCCTGCGTCTAAGAAAAAATGAAATCTTTTGTGTATTTTTTTGGCCTTTTGCGTTAGTTGGAAGTAGTCAGTTTGGTGGCAACGATCGGGCCGTAAGCGAGGTATCGTTTCCACATTTCAACATCTGTAGGTCTAACCTCTAGCCAATGTTTTTAACGAAGTTCGATTGTGATTATTATTATCATGCAAACTATTTATTAGCGTTAACAGTTAAAAATAACACGGTCTTGTGTCAACAAGTTTGCTGCTATCGGTGGGGGACTTTTGACTTGTAGCAAAACTCGGACATAAACGAATAACTTCAAGGGTTTACTTACAAGCATCCTCAACTATATAACAAATATGTCTCATTAAAATGCGGAAAAGTAAGAAGAAAACCTGCACCTTTTCTACCTGAAGAACTAAAGCATGCTCATGGTTCTAAAGGACACAACACGTCGGGCATACAAACAGAGCCCCACGTCTGCAAATTATATTACTTACAACCACAAGCGGGGCAGAGTCAGTCAAGCTGTGAGAAATGCAAAACTCAGACATTAATCGACCAAAGAAATAGACCAGCCGTCATATGCAAAAGCCTGCGTTGTCTTGCTGCAGGCAAAGTAAAAGCTGCAGTTGATTCCATTGTCCCAGCGAATGAACGGAACCAGTACTTCACATTTCCTACAACGACAACTGAAACACAACCAAAACAGAGACTCATTGATTACTTCATGATGGTAAATGACTGTGATGATGATGATGAGGTCCCATACTCCGAGGAGCATAGGGGACGATGCGGGAGACCCGCACCATCGTACTAGGCAAGGTCCAAGTGGAGGTGGTTTGCCATTGCCCTCCTCCGACTGTAGCCACGAAACATCTTGTCTAAAGATACCGTCAAAAAAGCTATCGTGCCTATCGTATCAGCATCTATCGGACACGATGGCGTAACAGTGCAAAAGGTGAAGCTTATTATTGACCCATTTTTTTGTTTTTTTGTTTGTTTTTGATTCATCAGTCTTCTGACTGGTATGATGCGGCCCGCAACGATTTCCTCTCATGTGCCAACCTCTTCATCTCAGAGTAGCACTTACAACCTATCTCTTCTATTGTCTGCTGGATGTATTCCAATTCTCTGTCTTCCTCTACAGTATTTGCCCTCTAAAGCACCTTCTAATACCATGGAAGCCATTCTCTGATGTCTTAAGAGATGTCCTATCATCCTGTCTCTTCTACGTGTCAGTGTTTCCCAAATCTTCCTTTCCTCCCGATTCTGCGCAGAACCTTCTCATTCCTTTCCTTATCAGTCGACTTAATTTTCAGCATTCATCTGCAGCATACATCTCAAATGCTTTGATTCTCCTTTTTTTCCGATTTTCCCACAGTCAGTGTTTCACTACCATACAAGCTGTGCTCCAAACGTACATTCTCAGAACTTTCTTCCTCAAATTAAGTCCTACGTTTGATAATAGTAGACTTCTCTTAGCCAGGAATGCTCTTTTTGCCTGTGTCAGTCTGCTTTTGATGTCTCCCTTCTTCCATCCTTCATTGGTTATTTTGCTGAGTACCTAGATGAACGCTTTAAATTAATCTACTTCGTGACCATCAATCCTGATGTTAAGTTTCTGCTACTTCTCATTACTTTCGTCTTTTTTCGATTTACTCTCAAATCCATATTCTGTACTCATTAGATCGTTCATTCCATTCAGCTGATCGTGTAGTTCTTCTTCACTTTCCCTCAGTATAGCAAAGTCATCAGCGAATCGTATCATTGATATCCTTTCACCTTAAATTTTAATTCCACTCATGAACCTTTCTTTTATTTCGACCATTGCTTCTTCGATGTATAATTTGAACACTAGGGGTGAAAGACTAAATACCTGTCTTGCACCCTTTTTAATCCGGGCACTTCGTTCTTGGTCGTCCACTCTTATTATTATTCCCTCTTGGCTCTTGTACACATTATGTATTACCCGTCTCTCCCTATAGCTTACCCCTATTTTTCTCAGAATTTCGAACATCTTGCACCATTTGACATTGTCGAACTTCTTTCTAGATCTACAGGTCCTATGAACTTGTCTTGATTTTTCTTTAGTCTTGCTTCCATTGTCAATCGTAACGTGAGAAATGTCTCTCTGGTGCCTTTACCTTTCCTAAAGCCTAACTGATCGCTGCGATAATTCCCGCGCTTGTCAGCACTTGTAGTCTTCGGAACTGCATGGATGATATTTTTCCGAAACTCAGATGGTATGTCGCCTGACTCCTACAGTCTACACACCAACGTGAATAGTCGTTTTGTTGCCTCTTTCCCTAATGGTTTTAGAAAATGTGATTGAATGTTATCACTCCCTTCTGCCTTATTTGATCTTAAGTCCCCCAAAGTTCTTTTAAATTCTGATTCTTATACTGAATCCCCCATCTGTTCTAAATCGACTCCTGTTTCTTCTTTTATCACATCATACAAATCTTCCTCGTCATAAAGGCCTCCAGTGTACTAGTTCTATCTATCCTCCTCTCGTCTCTGCATTTAACAGTGGAATTCCAGTTGAAATTCTAATGTTACCACTCTTGCTTTCAATTTCACCGAAGGTTGTTTTTACTTTCCTATATGCTGAGTCAGTCCTTTCAATAATCATTTCTTTTTCGATTTCTTCACATTTTTCATGCGGCCTTTTCGTCTTAGTTCGCTGTACTTACTATTTATTTAATTCCGCAGTGACTTGCATACCTGAACATTTTTGTACGTCCGTCTTTCCTCGATAAACTGCAGTATTTCTTTTTTTACCCATGGTTTCTTCGCCGTTACCTTCTTTGTACCCATGTTTTCCTTTCCAAGTTCCGGAATTGCTCTTTTTAGAGATTTCCATTCTTCGTCAACTGTACTGTCTACTGAGCTATTCCTTATTGCCGTATCTATAGCCTTAGAGAACTTCAAGCGTTTCTCGTCATTCCTCAGTGCTTACGTATCCCACTTCTTTGCGTTATGATTCTTCCTGACTAATTTCTTCAGCCTACTCTTCATCACTATTACATTGACTCTTACTATATCTAGATTGAGCCTTTACATTTTCCTTTTCAGATTTGCTAGCTTTCTTATCACGTTCAAGCTTCTGACATTCCACACCCCGACGCATAGAATGTTTCGTTGGTTATTCAGTCCTTTTCTCATGGTCACCTTCCCCTTGGCAGTCCCCTTCCAGAGATCAGAATAGGTCACTATTCCTGAATCTTTTGCCAATGGAGAGATCACCATGACACTTTCTCAATTACAGGCCACAGGTCCTGTGAATACACTCTATGTGTCTTTAATGCAGTGGTTTCCATTGCCTTCTGCATCCTCATGCTGTTGATCATTGATGATTCTTCCGCCTTTAAGGGCAGTTTCCCACCCCAAGGACAAGAGAGTGCCCAGAACCTCTGTCAGCTCCTCCACCCTCTTTGACAAGGCCAATGGCAGAATAAGGGTGACTTCTTATCCCGGAAGTCTTCGACGACCAATATTGATTATTAATCAAAATTTAAGGGGTGGTGGGTTTCGAACCCGGTATCGAGACCTTTCCGATTACTAATCAAAAAGAAGCTACCCTTAGACCACGGGTGCAGAGCGCGCTATCGCCCACTATGACATCGTGAACCACTCCTTAACCACATGTGTTCTCCCCGAGGCCTGGAAAGAGGGACTAGTTAAGCCACTACCTAAAAAGGACGCTGTCACAGCATATTCTGATTACAGATGATTACCGACCAATTTGGATTCTTCCTGCACTGTCGAATGCTTTAGAAAATATAGCTATTAGGCTTCCGTAAATGTCACACCACATCTGCCTTAACAACGGTAACAGATGACCCGAATCTTGCCATGGATGCACAAGAGGCTACTATTATGTGATTTTTAGACTTTAGCAAAGCCTTTAACACCTTCGACTATGACATTTTACTTTCCAAACTTAGTAGCCCAAATTTCTCGCCTAGTGCCAGGAGTCCCCCAGGCTTCGATATTAGGTCCTACACTCTTTTCATTGTACATAAGTGATGAGTCAGCAGTCTTGCCCTACTGCAGGTCCCATGCAATTGCAGGAGAATGTCTCACATGGCAACCACATGTACTCTGATGCCATCTAGTTGTATCTAAGAGCAAAACCCCTACACCTGAAGACAGTTATCGAGAATCTCAATACCTACCTGTGTGCACTATCAAAATGGGCGCAGGATGTAGGGTTCAAGTTCAACACATCGAAATGCAAGCAGTACTGGTTGATCATTCGATGCTCATTAACCCGAAATTTCGGGAATCCCAACCATCTTTAACCCTAAATGTGTCGTATATCAGCTTCTCTCCCTCAACAAAGAGTCTAGGAGTACTAACAGATTAAAATCTAAATTGTAATGAGCACTGAACTGTAATGTACCAAAAAATATAAAAAGCTCTTCCCTCTTGACGTGAAAATGAAACTAGTATACGGTCTACAACTTCCCTTCCGCCGTTTTTTCTCGAAGTTCGAGACTTCATTGTGAAAAACTTAAATAAAATTTACGATTCAAAGTATTGGCCGTCGCTGACCTCTGCTTTCTCCTACCTTTAGGACAGTATACGAATCCCGCAGTGTATAAATTGGGCATCTTATGAGGGGAGCCATGAATCGATCCAATTTTGCACTTGTTCATATGACCGCTTGTGCTAGTCAGCTAGGTCGTGTGCCATAGATCGAGAAAGGTGGCAGGGGGGAATATCTGGAGAATACAGCAAGTCGGGTAGTACTTCCCATTTCAACGATTCCAAGTATGTTTTGACGGCGTCCTGCAGTGTCATGCTACAAAATCGTCTTTCCATGTCTATCGCTATACTGTGGCCGTTTGTCTTCGGCTCAGACACATCAATTGCTTTCGATAACGATCTCATCGGTTGCAGTTGCATCTAAAGCTTTCGCTCTTTCACAACCATGCCGGTCTTCAGTGTCAAAATCACCGTTCTTGAAGCATGGAAACCATTTTCTGCAAAGTTCTGTCACTAACAGGCGTCTCCTCATAGGTCGTACCCAGCTTTTTATGAGCCTCAGCGGCAGATTTCTTCATATCAAGCAGAAAATTAAAACCTCCCGCAGATATCGAGAATTGGGCTCGTAAGTTGACGTATTCAGCTGAGAATAGCATTAAGATGCAATCAAAAATCGACTAGTATTTTGATGGCATTATGTTCTCAAATGCCTAAGCTCACTGTATGACACTTAAGACCTACGACTTGCCCCACTATTTTCCACTAATGCCGTCTACTGCAAAAAGGCGGAAGCAAAGTTGTAGACCCAATACAAACACTTATATTTCCAAATATTGATGACACCTATGTTATCCTACAAGGCCTTTCTCAGGAAAGCTCCTGGCTCCTGGAACTGGTAATGAATGCTTGTGTTGGTTATCTGTCATGTTGACTCATCATATCAACATCATATGCACAGCTATCCTGGCTGCATGCACACTAGTGCAGAAATTTCCATACCCTCTATCTTCTCTTCTGCCTTATCAACGTACTATGTCGCTCTTATTTCTCTTCGACATCAACACTCTTGTCTGAAGAACTCGGCAGAAACACCCATTTTCATCAGAGCAAAATCCTTTCTGCCCCACGAAATTTTACCTCGAAACCTGGCAGAAAATCCAATGAGATTCTGGTCGTAGGTAAAGTAAGCCAGCGGCAAGACACAATTAACGCCTTTTCCGCGCAATAGCAGTAGAAGTACTATCGATGACAGTGCTGTTCCAGCAGAGTTGTTCACAGCTTTTTTTAAATTCCTTCACCGAAGAAGACGAAATAAATTTCCCAAAATTCGAACCGAGAACAGCTGCCAACACGAGTAACTTAGAAGCAGGTATCCTCTGAGTAGTGAAGCAACTTAAATTACTTAACAAAATAAAGCCTACCGGTGCATTATGAACACCAATTAGGTTCCTTTAGGAATATGCTGATGCAATAGCTCCCTACTTAACAATCGTATACAATCGCTTGCTCGACGGAAGATCCGTACCCAAAGACTGCAATGTTAGACAAGTCACATCAATATTCAAGAAAAGCAATTGGAGTGATCCACTAAATAACAGACTCATATCACTAGCGTCAATATGCAGCAGGATTTTGGAACATATACTATGAATTACGCTGAAGAGGACGATCTATTGACACACAGTTAACACGAAATTTAGGAAACATCGTTCTTCTGAAACAAAACTAGCTCTTTACTGACAGAAGGAGTGCTATTAAGAAGGGATTTCAAATTGATTGAGCGCTATTAACAAGGGATTTCAATTTGATTCCGTGTTTCTAGATTTCCAGAAGGCTTTTGACACTATATCTCACAAGTGGCTTGTACTAAAATTGAGTGCTTATCGAATACCGGCTGGGTTATGCGACTGGATTCGTGATTTCCTGTCGGAGTGGTAACAGTTCGTTGTAAATGACGGAAAGTTATCCAGTTGAACAGAAGTGATTTCTGGCGTTCCTCTAGGTAGTGTTACAGGCCCTCTGCTGTTCCTTATCTATATAAACGATTTAGGAGACAATCTGAACAATCGTCTTAGGTTGTTTGCAGATGATGCTGCCGTTTATCGTCTCCTTAAGTCATCAGAATACCAAAACCACTTGCAAAACGATTTAGATAAGATATCTGGTGTGAAAATTGGTAGTTGACTCTAAATAATGCAATGTGTGAGGTCATACACGTAGGTACTAAGAGGATTGTGTTAATCATCGGTTACACTACAAATCAATCAAATTCAACTAAATACCTAGGAATTACAGTTACGAAAAACTTAAATTGGAAAGAGCACATAGAAAATGTTGTGAGGAAGACGAACCAGAGACTGCGATTTATTGGCAGGACACTTAGAAAGTGCAAGAGATCTGCTAAAGAGACTACCTACACTACACTTGTCCGTCCTTTTTTGGGATACTGCTGCGCGGTGTCGGATCTTTACCAGATAGGATAACTGAGTACACCTAGAAAGTTCAAAGAAGATTAGCACGTTTTGTATTACCGAGAAATAAGAGAGAGAGTGTCACGAACATAATACTATGTTTGGGGCGGCCATCGTTAAAACACAAGCGTTTCTCGTTACTGTGGGATCTTCTCACGAAATTTTAATCACCAACTCTTTCCTCTGAATGCGAAAATATTTTGCTGAGGACAGCCTACGTAGGTAGAAACTATCATCATTACAAAACAAAGGAAATCATAGCTCGCACGGAAAAAATGTAGGTGTTCGTTTTTTCGGGTGCTGTTTGACAGCGGAATAATAGAGAATTGTTGTGAAGGTGATTCGATGATCCCTCTGCCAGGCACTTACGTGTGATTTGCAGAGTATGCATGTGGATGTAGATGTAGATGTGGATCGTTCAACCACCTTGTCAAAATCCTTCTCAGTTGCAGGGACCTGACACAGGAACAACCTTCCGCGTCATGGTGGAGAAATATATAACATCTACAACTTCAGAAGCATTGTCAAGGTTATCACTGTCCCTGTACCCATCATCACCCTTGTATGTACAGAATGATCTTCCTTGTTCCCGCCGGCCGGAGTGGCCGTGCGGTTCTAGGCGGTACAGTCTGGAACCGCGAAACCGCTACGGTCGCAGGTTCGAATCCTGCCTCGGGCATGGATGTGCGTGATGTCCTTAGGTTAGTTAGGTTTAAGTAGTTCTAAGTTCTAGGGGACTGATGACCTCTGAAGTTGAGTCCCATAGTGTTCAGAGCCATTTAAACCATTTTCTCCTTGTTCCCTAGAATTCGTATCCGATACAGCCTCCTTAAATATCCTTTATCCAGAACTCGCTATATCAGGAAACGACTATTTCGTAGAGCTATAAATTCTTTTTGTCCTCGGCTGTCATTATTATATTCATGTCGCACTATTGGCATTATTATTATTTTTATTATTATTACTATTATTATCGCTATCAATGGATCCAGCTGCAATAGTACTAGTAATGCCAGTATTTTAACTTTGGTAGTTCATAGTCAGTATAATTTACTCACTCCATCACTGCAGACATTCAATTTTAATTCTAGCTGTTTTATTAAAAATGTTATTTTCTTAGGTAACTACGATGTAATAGATACTGTACGTCGTGAATCCCCGGTCTGATGTAAGAGAGGGTCTGATGAACCTAATCAGATCACCTTAAACAAATAGATATGAGGGTCGTTCAGTAAGTAACGCCCCACATTCTTTTTAAAGCATTTAATATACGTAGACAGACGACCTTGTTTGTGCTTCACATTTGATGTTTTTTCTGTGCGCCGGTGAAGTTTCCAACCGTTCTAACAGATGGCAGAGCTGTAGTGCAGCGTCAAAACGGCGTCTACATACGACTCACGTTACAAGCATTCATGTATGAAGAAAAAGAAACCGTGGTGAACATGTATAAACGTTTGTGAGCAGTGCATGGCGATCTTGCAGTTCATAGGGTAACAGTTGGGTGATTAGTGAAGAAAGTTTCAGCCTCAGGAAACGCAAAAACGGAGCTTCATGATCAGTAACGCTCGGGACGTCCTGTAACAGCAACTGCCTCATCCACACTACAGTCCAGACCTACACTCTCGGACTTCCATCTCTTTGGGCCGCTTAAAGATTTTCTACTGGGAACACACTTTGAGGGTGTCAGTCATGCACTAAAAACATGGTCATGCCTACAGGACAAGAGCTTTCACCAGCAGGGAGTACATGCTCTTCCACACAACGTTGACGTATGGCCATAGAATGTGATGGAGACTACGTAGAAAGACAGGACACGGACAAGACATGTTGATGGAAATTGTCACCGAGTTCTTACTCTTAACAATAAATGTGATCTGAAAAAAAGAAATGTGGGGCATTACTTACTGAACGACCCTCGTAAGTCAATAATCTCTTCCGGAATCAGTTTATGCCACTAGAACACTTCATGATTTTCAGAACTATGTTTTTCTTACTGACAGTGTGGTGTGTCCTTTCTTCGTTAACATTTTACTTTCTTATTCACACTTAAAATCAGAAAAATCCACACCGGAGGGAAAGGAAACACTACATAATCTAAATCAGATAAACAATAACTAAAATAATGTTTTCTTGTTTACAATACACCCACATGTAGTTCAGTAGCGCAGTAATTTTAAACGATATATTGCGCACGATAGCCGCGTGGGGTAGCCAAGCGGTCTGAGGCGTCTTGTCACAGTTCGCGCGGGTCCCCACGTTCGAGTCCACCCTCGGGCATGTGTGTGTTTGTCCTTAGTGTAAGTTAAGTTAGATTAAGTATTGGGTAAGCCTAGGGACCGATGACCTCAGCAGTTTGCTCCCATAGTCCTTACCACAAATTTCCAAATTGCGCACAATAAAGGTTGACTGTCATTAAAAACTGAATCATAATTAATTTTTGCCGGCCGCTGTGGCCGAGCGGTTCTAGGTGCTTCAGTCCGAAACCACGCTGCTGCTACGGTCGCAGGTTCGAACCCTTCCTTCGGCATGGATGTGTGTAATGTGCTTAGGTTAGTTAGGTTTCAATAGTTCTAGTCTTGGGGACTGATGACCTCAGATGTTAAGGCCCATAGTGCTTAGAGCCATTTGAACCATTTTTGAATTAATTTTTATTCTGCTGTGGTTCCTATCTACATAAGAAACAAAGTGACAATTAGGGCAGACATGCTATTTAACATCTCCTGATAGCTAAATAACATTGTTTGATATATTGTTGATTTCGCTTCTGGGCGAAAAGTTATTTGGAAAGGTGAAGATAAATGGGGCACCAAGTATAGTTAACAGGTGGACACCTGATGTTGTCAGCTTGCTGTCTGAACACGACTGAAATAATAACATGTACCGTTTATAAGCCGCTGAGAGTTTCAGATTCGGCCGAAGTGGCCGTGCGGTTAAAGGCGCTGCAGTCTGGAACCGCGAGACCGCTACGGTCGCAGGTTCGAATCCTGCCTCGGGCATGGATGTTTGTGATGTACTTAGGTTAGTTAGGTTTAATTAGTGCTAAGTTCTAGGGGACTAATGACCTCAGCAGTTGAGTCCCGTAGTGCTCAGAGCCACTTGAACCAGTTTCAGATTTTTGATCGTGACCAACGAAACTGTTAAGATATTTCTTCCGCTGACCACACAATATTTTTGTGAAGCTCCTACTGGGGTTCAAATGGCTCTGAATATTATGGGACTTAACTGCTGAGGTCATCAGTCCCCTAGAACTTAGAACTACTTAAACCTAACTAACCTAAGGACATCACACACAGCTGGCCGGAGTGGTCGAGCGGTTCTAGGCGCTACAGTCTTGAACCGTGCGACCGCTACGGTCGCAGGTTCGAATCCTGCCTCGGGCATGGATGTGTGTGATGTCCTTAGGTTAGTTAGGTTTAAGTAGTTCCAAGTTCTATGGGACTGATGACCTCAGAAGTTAAGTCCCATAGTGCTCAGAGGCATTTTTTTGACATCACACACATCCATGCACGAGGCAGGATTCGTACCTGCGACCGTAGCGGTCGCGCGGTTCCAGACTGTAGCGCCTAGAACCGCTCGGCCACTCCGGCCGGCTGGCTCCTGTTGGGGAATCCATAGCTGTAACTGAGAGTAAAAATACTCCACCACGAGGTACTTAGCTCTGATACTTCCCTAGAGAAACGAGTTACAAGCTCAGTTACGAGGATATCGCAGTGCGATGTGACAGCTCTTCGTCTGGCAAAAATATTTCTCCTTACATGCGCTTGGGGATATACTCGTACAATAGCGGCTGCGTCGCTGTGATACGTGAATTTACTTGGAACTGCCGCGGCTCTCTCTGTAGCATCACTTGACTCGCTGTACGTCATCCACAAAAGGACTGTCGAAAAAAGTAAAAACTGAACGCTTCGGAGCCCCTTCACTTGAGGACACTCAATCGCTCTCCGCAGTACTCATCCGGATGAGTTGGCGTTCGCGTCCGAGGCAACGTAAGAGGCCGACTTTGTGTGAGCCCGTCAGCAACAGTTATTTCCGACAGACAAGGGAGGAAAAAAAAAAAAAAAAAAAAAAGAATCTGTTTTTGCCCTTAAAGAGTAGCGGGTCAGAAATACCACTCTTTCACTGGCAGGCGTGGTTTCGGAGGCAACAAGAAATCGATGTCCCGACGCCGGCCGAATTACTCTAGGGGTGCCTGCCGTTGATATCCTTTTAATTAGAGCTCCAGCGTCCCGGACGACCCGATGTACAAAACAAAACAGCTAACGGGATGCTGAGAGTGAGAGAGAGAGACAGAGAGGACGCGCGCACGTGTGTGCGTCTGTGCGAGAGAGAGGGAAGATAAGAGCGTAAAATAGGACAAAAAAGCTTGGAGAGGGTTCGGGCGAGAGAACGAGCTGCCGGGTGAGCTCTGGGACCACCGAAACGGCTTCCCAGAGAGT
This sequence comes from Schistocerca serialis cubense, assembly GCF_023864345.2. NCBI lineage: Eukaryota > Metazoa > Arthropoda > Insecta > Orthoptera > Acrididae > Schistocerca > Schistocerca serialis. The sequence continues at coordinate 584,206,891 of NC_064642.1, forward strand.
GCTGCGCCGCCACTGGAAACAAGCTCATTTTTCTCAATTAGGAAGCAACGGCTACCCGCTGCAGAGCCGCGCCGCAGACAGACGGACAGACTCAGAGAGAGAGTGGCAAGGGGAGGGGGTGGGGCAAGAGAGAGAGAGAGAGAGAGCGAGAGAGGCGCCGCGCCGGGGAATATCCATCGTCCATTAAGTATTGCCGGCGCTGATGAAGTGATGACCCAGCCGGCGCCCACGCCGTGCTAATGTTGATGGATGGCCCTGTCGATAATGGCTGGCTGTTGGTGTAGCGCCTCCGCCTCCGCCTCCGCCTTCGGCGCTGCTTCGCCTCGGCGCGACTCCCGGGAATCTCTCCCGGCGCTCTCTCTCTCTCCCTCTCTCTTTTGTCGCCAAACACTCTCAGCGCAATTAGAAACTTGGCGCATCCGTCTGCGTCGCCGAGGATAAAGAGTTGCCGATGACAGCTCTCCGATAACAAGTGGGAGCGCCGCGCTACCTGCAGCCAGTCGCCGGTACGAGAGTGTGATATACGTTCGAGCAACCGTATTTCTTCAATTCTGTTAATTACCTTTGTAAACGAGGATGAGATACCTAATAGACAATTGCTGTTGGTGCTGTGGCCTCAGTTACAACATCTCTTTTCTCTTCTTATCCGTCCGCCCCAGTAGCTGAGTGGTCAGCGTGACGGATTGCCGTCCTCTGGGCCCGGGTTCGATTCCCGGCTGGGTCGGAGATTTTCTCCGCTCAGGGACTGGGTGTTGTGTTGTGTTCATCATCATTTCATCCCCATCCGGCGTGCAGGTCGCCCAATGTGGCGCCGAATGTAATAAGACCTGCGATATGGCGGCCGGACCTGCCCCGCGAGGGGCCTCCCGGCCAATGACGCCAAACGCTCATTTCCATTTATTCTTATCCGCATTTTCAATAACTTCCACGATACTTCACCCCTAGCGATGTCATGATATAGCGATATGCACATATACAGATGGCAGTAGTATCGCGTACAAAACGGTAGTACGAGGCGTGTTTTTTAAGTAAGTACCGCTTGGAAATTATTTTTACATGAAAGCCTGTACCTTAATCTACTTTTCTACACAGTTTCCGCCAATACTGAGGCACTTGTCGTGACGTTGTACCCTCCTCATGGAAGTCTGCCGCCTAACTTGTTAACCACTGCATCACCACTGTTTGGGCTTCGTCATCGTCTTGAAGACACTGACCGCCCAGGTGTTTCTTCAAGTGCAAAAAAATGGTTCAAATGGCTCTGAGCACTATGGGACTTAACTGCTGTGTGTCATAAGTCCCCTAGAACTTAAAACTACTTAAACCTAACTAACCTAAGGACATCACACACATCCATGTCCGAGGCAGGATTCGAACCGGCGACCGTAGCGGTCGCTCGACTCCAGACTGAAGCGCCTAGAACCGCTCGGCCACTTCGGCCGGCTCTTCAAGTGCAGGAGCAGATGGTAGTCACTGGGCGCAAGATCGGGGCTGTACAGAGGATGATCTAGAGTTTCCCATCGAAAAGATGTGATGACGTCTTTGGTCTGATTCGCCACATGCGGACGGGCGTTGCCTTGCAGCAAAACGATGCCCTGGCTCAACTTCCATGGACTGTTGATTTGATTCTGGTGTGACGTAGGCCGCCCATGTTTCATCGCCCGTAACAATTTGGCTTAAGAAACTATCACCGTCGTTGTGGAACCGTTCGAGGAAAGTCAGTGCACTGTCTAAACCTTTCATTTAGTGCACATCCGTCAACATTTTCGTGCGCACAATTTTCGGTAATTCAAGTGCTCGGTCACAATGCCATACAAAACACTACGAGAAACATTAGGAAAGTCATCCCGCAAGGAGGAAATCGTAAAGCGTCTGTTTTCTCTCACCTTATTGTCCACTTCCTGCACCAAACTTTCATTAACGACCGAAGGACGGCCGCTCCATCGCTCATCGTGCACATTTGTGCGGCCATCTTTAAATCCTCTCACCCACTTTCTTACCATTCCATCACTCATAATGTTTTCTCCGTAAACTGCATAGATCTCACGATGAATATCGATCGCTTTTAGGCCTTTAGCACTAAGAAATCTTACAACCGCCCGTACTTCACAGTCGGTGGGACTCAAGATTATCGGTGGCATCTTAAACACTCAGTACTCAACGTAAACAACGAAGAATCAGACTGTTATTGAGATATCTTAGCACTTCTTTTTTTAATTTCAAAACGGTACTTACTTAAAGAACACGCCTCGTACATTGACACAGATGCCATTTGTGCTCAGGTGATTCCCGTGAAAAGGCTTCCGACGTGATTACGGCGGCACGAAGTGATTAACAAACTCTGAATGATAGTTCGAGCTAGACGCATGGGACGTTCCATTTCGGAAATCGTTAAGCATTTCGGTGTTCCGAGATCAACAATGTTAAGAGTGTGCAGAGAATACCTAATTTCGGACGTTAACTCTCATCACGGACAGCGCAGCTGCCGACAGCCTTCACTTAACGACCGAGAGCAGCGGCGTTTGGGTAGAGTTGTCAATGCTCAAACACAAACAACACTGCGTGAAATAACCGTAGACATTAACGTAGGACGTACGACGAACCTATACTTTAGGACAGTGCGGTGAACTTTGGCATTAATGCTGTCTGGTGGCAGACGACCGACGCGATTGCCTTTGCCAACAGCAGACATCGCCTGCAGTGCCTCTTCTGGGCTCTTAATCATATCTGTTGGACCCTAGACGACTGGAAAACCAAGTCCTGTTCAGATGAGTCCCGATTTCAGTTGGTAAGAGCCGGTTGCATGGTTCGGATGTGACGCAGACCCCACGACACCCATGCACCCAAGTTGTCAAAAAGGCACTGTGCAACATGGTGGTGGATTATTCATGGTGTGGGATGTGTTTGCGTGGAATGGACAGGGTCCTCTGGTCCAATTGCATCGATTATTACCTGAATATGATTACGTTCAGTTACTCGGAGATAATTTGTGGCATTAATGTCCTTCAAGTGATAAATTCTCCCTTTACATGGCGTTTGATTCAATTCAGACTGCTGCTACGTAATAGTTGTTTTTGGTGATTGGGTCACTGGAGGTATTTTCTTTTATTTCAGTTCCACATTAGATATTTTTTTAAAGTCTGATTTATGAAACTCCCTGGCAGATTAAAACTTTGTGCCCGACCGAGACTCGAACTCGGGACCTTTGCCTTTCGCGGGCAAGTGCTCTACCATCTGAGCTACCGAAGCACGACTCACGCCCGGTACTCACAGCTTTACTTCTGCCAGTACCTCGTCTCCTACCTTCCAAACTTTACAGAAGCTCTCCTGCGAACCTTGCAGAACTAGTACTCCTGTAAGAAAGGATATTGCGGAGACATGGCTTAGCCACATCCTGGGGGATGTTTCTCGAATGAGATTTTCACTCCGCAGCGGAGTGTGCGCTGATATGAAACTTCCTGGCAGATTAAAACTGTGTGTTTCATATCAGCGCACACTCCGCTGCAGAGTGAAAATCTCATTCTGGAAACATCCCCCAGGCTGTGGCTAAGCCATGTCTCCGCAATATCCTTTCTTTCAGGAGTGCTAGTTCTGCAAGGTTCGCAGGAGAGCTTCTGTAAAGTTTGGAAGGTAGGAGACGAGGTACTGGCAGAAGTAAAGCTGTGAGTACCGGGCGTGAGTCGTGCTTCGGTAGCTCGGATGGTAGAGCACTTGCCCGCGAAAGGCAAAGGTTCCGAGTTCGGGTCTCGATCGGGCACACAGTTTTAACCTGCCAGGAAGTTTCATATCAGCGCACACTCCGCTGCAGAGTGAAAATCTCATTCTGAAGTCTGATTTAGCTTGCTCAATTTACATATTGCACTGCATAATTGCGTCAGTTACCCTTGTTCGTACTATTCCGTTCCTCAAGGCCAATGCCGTTATGAATACCACTACACAGTGCTTGGATTGCTGCGTTCTTGCATTTAAGTCTCGCTTTTGTATATGTGTAGGCGTTATGACCTATAGATGGATACTGAATTGCACGTGACCTCTATTATGCATCTGACAGTCATCGACCGACTGTACCGCTAATACCAAGCGCCCTATAAATCATGATTATCTGTGAACGGGGTGCAGGACGTCAGTGAATTCTTGAGCATACGTACGTAAAAGGTCAGAGCTCTCCATTTTAATTTTCACGATAGGTATAATACCCTGCCTACACCGATTCACCTCGATTCTCGTTGCTTCATCGGAAAGCACTCCTCTTCACTCACAGATACAAATACATTAATTGTACATATCAAATTCGCAACTTGGGTAAGCATGTTACAGCTTAGTGAAGGCTGAAGCCGCAACTGACAAGCAGATTAGCATGTATTACTTATATCCGCTACACCTATGAATACCATTACAAGGTCTCGCAATTTTGGACGAGAGTATGGAACTTACATTGTTATTTCGAGACAGTTATTTTATGGACACAGTCCATGTTGTATAATTAGGATGGAATGTCGAATCCACTTTTCCTTTAACACATATTCCTCTCTAATTATCAGGCTCAGGTGCAATTAGTATGGGTGGCGGCCGTGAGTGCATTGTCATACACATAGATTATCTGTCTCTCTCTCTCTCTCTCTCTCTCTCTCTCTCACACACACACACACACACACACACACACACACACACTCAAACCGGTCTCACTCATGGGTGACCGCAGAAATTTATCCAAGAGGGGGCGAAATGCAAAAAGTGCTATTTTTGATGTACATGTTTCATAGAGTCTGAAAACGTGCCATGCCCCAAGCACTGATTTTGGCAGAAAGCACGTGAAACTAATTGTCTTTCAAATGACTGACGATTTAGTTCGATACGTGAAAGATAAGTATATTTCAGTAGTATATTCAGTTATTTGCTGTTAATAGTATGAATATGGTTGCTACCTTTTCTCTTCAACTATCTAAAATTGTATCGTCAAATGTCTACAAAAACGGTAAGCGATGAGTTATGAAATCAGATAAAAAATATTCGCAAAAAATTTTGTTATGTTCCAATAGTGTTAGGCTTACACTTTAATTAAAAATCTTATCGATGAAAATTCAGAACGACTGACGAAAACCTGTTTGATATTAACAAAAATAAGCAACAAACAATGTCACTACATTGTCCCAAGAAGCGGAGAAACGGGGAATAAACTTCAGAGAAACACACAACTCTGATGACATCTGTAGCACTTTAGTTTCTTACAAAACGTTACTTCTCATCACGTTAATGGATTTATTACTTTACTTCCACGCTACCTGTTTTTAATGTTGACTGGCAACCTAATGAATAAAATCTGTTTTGAAAGCCACATTTTTTGTGTTGGCTGGTTAAAGCGTAACATGTGGTCAGCGTTCGACTGGGTGAATGTGTGAAATCTCCCAAAATCACCCTCCAATTGGCCGGCAGAACCAACTTTCAACATCCTGGGACTGAACCTAGGCACTCCTCTCCTCTCAACTTGTCACACTGTTGTGCCTCAGACCATCTGTAGCGCAGAATTCTTATCTCTATTACTGCATTTGGCACTCTGTTGCAACGCATAGGCTTTGAGTAAGTTGCAATCCCTGCGGAGAACATCTTCTCGAGATTGAAATTTCACACTCTATCTCCTTTCTCCTAGCGCAGAAAACGACATTATATTTTTTTCGACTGATTAATTTAGCTCCCGAGATTAAGCATAAATGTACACACATACAATGTAGCACAGATGCTTTCTTCATAGAGCACTACAGTAGTTTTGTTTTGTAAAAGTGAGTGTGTTCTCAATAAGCCAACATGCGTCTTCTGCGGTCACAGAAAACGGATAACTTCGTTTATGATTCGTTGTGCAGCAAATATAGTTGGTATCCTTGTTAGAATTTTCGGACGGTTGGCGGACTCCTGCACTGCGATCGTGCAATATTGTTCTGATAATTGATGTCGGATCTACGCGCCGCGACATCTACCGTTACATGAGGGCTGTATGAGGAGTTAACGGAGAAGAGATTGAAGACAGTGTATGGGTACGTTTCTGTACAGTTTCGTAAGTGGACTGGCGTGATGGGTTTGCTGCTGCCTCATAGTTTTATAATTTTCCTTTAAAAAAAATGGTTCAAATGGCTCTGAGCACTATGGGACTCAACTACTGTGGTCATAAGTCCCCTAGAACTTAGAACTACTTAAACCTAACTAACCTAAGGACATCACACACATCCATGCCCGAGGCAGGATTCGAACCTGCGACCGTAGCTTCCCTTCAAAGAAAGAAGATTTAAGAGTTCAACTTCCCGTCGACAGTGTGGTCATTAGAGACGGAGCGTATGCTCGAATTACGAAAGAATGGGGAAGGAAATAGGCCGTGCTCTTTTCAGGGAACCATGCCGGCATTTGCACGGAACGATTTAGGGAAATCACGAAATCCCTAAATCTGGATGGCCAGATGGCGATTTGAACCGTCATCATCCTGAATAAGGGGTCGTTGTGAACCTCACTCGGTTAAAATTTCTTTCATACTCGTAATACGATAATTGCATTAATTAATCAAGTGAGTTCATAATATTAAATTTAATTCAAGAGTACCGAGGGAGCAGTTGCGTGATCGTACGGCAGCTTTATTTCATTTCACTTTCCTGATTTTTTACACTCATGCGGAAATATGGTGCATGTTTTCATAAAGCCAAATGCATGCTGATTTCGCGTTTTCATAGTGAGCTACGGAGAACCCTGGCTGGAAAAAGCGAAAGTGAGTTTATCCATCTGGAGCATAGATTCCGTAAACAGCGTGACCTCTACAATCAAATTTTAACTCTACAGCGGAGTGTGGGCTGATATGAAACTTCCTGGCAGATTAAAACTGTGTGCCGGACCGAGACTCGAACTCGGGACTTTTGCCTTTCGGTAGACCACTTGCCCGTGAAAGATAGATGTCTCAAGTTCCAGTGTCGGTTCGGCGTACGGTTTTAATCTGCCGGGAAGCTTCATATCAGCGTGACATCTGCTGACTGAACGGCCAGTGGGCGTTCCCAAAGCCGTGTTGCTGGCATGAGCCACAAGTGTCTCCCTGCAGATCATATAGCCGGAGAATGCGTTGTGTCCTGACCGGCCATTATAAGTCCTTCAGGGAGCGTCAACCTGGGTGTCCGAAAGCAAGGCGGCGCTTACGCCAAAAGGCCGCCCTTCCCAAGGAACTGGCTCCAAAGCGAGTTACTGATAGTATCTTTCTAAAAGTTGCGTGACGCACGTGCCATCCTGGGTGGTATGGTTTTTCTTCCGTGGAGAGGAGGAAAGAAACAGTCTGGATTCCAAGCCTCGGAATCTATATGCGCGCGTTTGCCGTACCCAGAAACCTCAGCGGTTGGTCGTCGAAAGATACCTCTTTAGGCAGGAGTTATGATTTTCGATAGTATGTTCGACTGAATAGTAGATTTGGCTTTTGTGCGCCTGTCCCTCTGACTGGAGGAGGAGGAGGATACGCAGTTTCCTACCTGACCTCTGATGGGCGGACGATGTATAAAGTGACTTAGGAAGGAATTTTTGTGGAGCATCAGAGAACTCTTGAGTAGAGATTCTGGCTTAGGCCCTCTTAGAGTGAGGACGCTTCAGTATCTGGCCCTTCTGGATGCCAACTCGCGGTAGGGAGTCGAAGACTTTCGGCGTCGCAGAACCGAACGGAGGATGGACAGGCGGAGTGACTGGGCATGGTAACACCGTGAACGTCTGGCTCACCTCCGCCGCAGCAATGTGTTCTACGCGGCAGCAGAACCAGCACACGTACGGTAAGACATCTGCTGCATGGGGTCTCAGACCAGCAGTTTAAATTTAGGTGCGGTTAGTTCATTGGGTGTTACTAACCAGCTATCACTTCTTTCCTCTTGCATTTGCTCATGACCCTCACCTCTCACTAAGGTTGATTGATTGGTTGATTTGGGGGAAGGGACCAAACAGTGAGGTCATCGGGTCGGCCGCTGTGGCAGAGCAGTTCTAGGCGGTTCAGTCCGGAACCGCGCTGCAGCTACGGTCACAGGTTCGAAACCTGCCTCGAGCATGGATGTGTTTGCTGTCCTTAGGTTAGTTAGGTTTAAGTAGTTCTATGTCTAGTGGACTGATGATCTCAGATGTTAAGTCCCATAGTGCTTAGAGCCATTTGAACCATTTTTCTGAGGTCATCGGTCCAATCGCATTAGGAAAGGATGGGGAAGGAAGTCGGCTGCGCCCTTTCAAAGGAACCATCGCGCAATTTGCCTGAAGCGATTTAGGGAAATCACGGGAAACCTAAATCAGGATGGTGGGAAGCGGGTTTGAACCGTTGTCATCCCGAATGCGAGTTCTGTATGCTGTGCCATCTTGGTGGGTCCTCTCACGTGGTACGTGAGATTGTCTAAAATCACCGTAAGACTGTAGAACCACGCTTCTTAAAAGTGTATGCTGACAGAGTTCCATTGCGACCAGGAAGATGTAGCATGTTAGCCTCTATTGGCTACGCTCATCTAAGGAACAGTCTTGCCAACAAAGTATTGTACTTTTCAGTTGCCTTAACGCTGAAGTGTGACTTTCTAAGTCCCTGTTGATGTTACGTTCGCAAAGTTAACTGGACCTGGAATGATTTTGCATTTCGAGAGCGCTTTCAGTAGTTTAAGAAGGAATTTTATTACTTGCTCCGACATAGCCTCTCTTTGGTATCATTTTGATGTAAGATTCACCCATAGTTTAATAGCTATCCAATGCGTGCGCTTTAAATAGGTAACTGTGTTCATGGGATCCGTTCGTCGCATGCAGGACGAGGTGAGGCGGGCAGTTACCAGATTCATATTCACGAGTGGCTCGTTCAACACCTTGATTGCGTAACACCGCCGAAATCGCCCTCGCGACTAGGAATATCCTGTCATGCAAAATTAACTGAACCTTGAATAATTTTGTATTTGGAGAAATCTTCCAATAGTTTAAGAAGAGATTGCGTGTGCTTAGTCCGACACCGTAACCAGCTACTTAGGCCCCTCTTGGTTGTTGTTGTTGTGGTCTTCAGTCCTGAGGCTGATTTGATGCAGCTCTCCATGCTACTCTATCCTGTGCAAGCTTCTTCATCTCCCAGTACCTACTGCAACCTACATCCTTCTGAATCTGCTTAGTGTATTCATCTCTTGGTCTCCCTCTGCGATTTTTACCTTCCACGCTGCCCTCCAATACTAAATTGGTGATCCCTTGATGCCTCAGAACATGTCCTACCAACCGATCCATTCTTCTTGTCAAGTTGTGCCACAAACTTCTCTTCTCCCCAATCCTATTCAATACTTCCTCATTAGTTATATGATCTACCCATCTAATCTTCAGCATTCTTCTGTAGCACCACATTTCGAAAGCTTCTATTCTCTTCTTGTCCAAACTATTTATCGTCCATGTTTCACTTCCATACATGGCTACACTCCGTACAAATACTTTCAGAAATGACGCCGGCCGCGTTGGTCTAGCGGTTTTTGGCGCGCAGTTCGGAACCGCGCGACTGTTACGGTCGCAGGTTCGAATCCTGCCTCGGGCATGGATGTGTGTGATGTCCTTAGGTTAGTTAGGTTTAAGTAGTTCTAAGTTCTAGGGGATTGATGACCACATATGTTAAGTTCCATAGTGCTCAGAGCCATTTGAATCAGTTGAACCATCAGAAATGACTTCCTGACACTTAAATCTATACTCGATGTTAGCAAATTTCTCTTCTTCAGAAACGCTTTCCTTGCCATTGCCAGTCTACATTTTATATCCTCTCTACTTCGACCATCATCAGTTATTTTGCTCCCCAAATAGCAAAACTCCTTTACTATTTTAAGTGTCTCATTTCCTAATCTAATTCCCTCAGCATCACCCGACTTAATTCGACTACATTCCATTATCCTCGTTTTGCTTTTGTTGATGTTCATCTTATATCCTCCTTTCAAGACACTGTCCATTCCATTCAACTGCTCTTCCAAGTCCTTTGCTGTCTCTGACAGAATTACAATGTCATCGGCGGACCTCAAAGTTTTTGTTTCTTCTCCATGGATTATAATACCTACTCCGAATTTTTCTTTTGTTTCCTGGTATCTTTTTGTTTCTTGGTATAATTTTAATATCAGATACATCCATAGTCTGACAGCTATCCGATGCGCGTGTCTTGGATAGGTAACTGTGTTCATGAGATAATTTCCCGTGAACAGCGTGGCAACCAAAAGAAACTTGAGATCTATGCCTATTGCTTAAGTCAGATACAGCCTTTCTCGTCAGGCACCTACAGTGTAGTAAGGCCGCGGACAATCATTGCTGAAAATATGAGAGAATTCTATAATTGAAGAAAATCCTGTACCCGATTCAAACAGGTCCCTTCTTTTTGCGGTTGTTTGTAGGTACAGTCCGCTGACAAAGTATAATGTCTTGCGGTAATTCGGCAACAACCCACGTTGAGATGGAATTGTATTGGAAGGAACCACTATCGTATGACACAGTGATTAGTTGGCACAGTCGTTTACAGTGTCTGGTCAACAAAGGTGAAAACCCAACCTTCATAGGTGTAAATGATGCTGAGTGCTTTTTGCTACAGTCATGGCGAGGAGATAACAGGTTGTGAAACAGTCAAAGGAGCATACAGCGACAACCTCCCGACGAGGTTATGGGAGACTCCGAGCTACGGCATCGCGAGAAGCTTTCCTCATTCCCGGTATTCTCCTGATCCAGCGACTTCTTACTCTTTCCGTAGATGAAGAGACCCTTACCTGGCAGGCATTATCAGAACAACAACTAGGTGATTCGAGGTGGGACATTTCCTGAACGGAAATCAACCTCTCCACCAAGTCACCCACTGGTGGGAAAATTGTGTTACACTGAAGGGTGAATACTAAGTAGTTTATCGGCCCGTGAACCTACTATCGATACAAATTTTCGCTCTATTCCATCTCTGCTGGTTCTAACCTACAAACGAGTGCTACCAGGTCGTGCTATATTGCACGGCACATCCCGCTTGTCCTATTAGAGAGCACTGTGCGAGTAGTCTCAGCCTCACTGTATGTTTCTCGCTTAGTGGCTTTAACTCAAAAAAGCGCAAAACTGCTAACAATGATGAGTCAGATGCCTCGATACAGTTATAACAATGTTTTTCTTTGTGTTTCCAATCGATACCGCATAGGAGGCAATCGTTCGACTCTGTCAGGTTGGCACTTGAGCTACGGCCGTTGTCCGACAGCTGCTGTGATTGCGACCGGCGCCGCCCAACCACTGACGTCCCTAGTGCCAACCTCTCCCGCCTCCTCCCTCCCCTGAACTGAAGGATCACAAGGGTAAAGTGACCGCCCAACTACAGCTCAGCCAGTCCGTCTCCAGTCGAGTTCATGTAAGACATTATGCAGTTATGGAGTTCTAGACAAGTCCTGGTGTGGCTCCGGTATCGTCCTTGTGCAGACGTAGCTTTTTCCACGAAAGTCGTATCTGAGAACTGGCCTCCCGACTTACTTTTATTGTGAACAATTAAAGTGTTTGAATGTATCAGCATATTTCAGGGACTTGTACGGAATTTCAACCAGGAGTCACTATACAGAAGTTCTCTCAATTCTTTTGATTTCCTCCTCAGAATCAATGCACTATCCCAACAGGACATTGTTTTTTTGGCGACGAGATTTTCTTGGCCACTTCACTGTTGTATGCGAAACTTGATGTCCCTGTCTGCACGCTTTAGACTTGAGACACGCAGGTGCGATGTTTCAACCCTCCGTCATGTTGGAGACTCACTTGGTATGCTTCATCGAGACCTCAATCTCACCTTGTTGTAGTCTGAAGGGTCGGGGTCGAGGCAGACCGATAGCAGCTGCATGTAAAACGGTGGCAGGTGGCTACTCAGGTAACTGCACTCACTGTGAATACAGCAACGAAGAAACTTTAATCGTGTGGGAAACATTTTAAGACAAAATACTTTCAACTTTGCTGTCTACCACTGCGGAGTGACTGGCGTGTTTACATGAATGGCCTTTGCATGATTGACCATTGCTGACGTTTCTTTATTTAGCTTGCCAAGATTCCTTTGATCTTTCAGTGTCGTCGCAGTACTATCTGGATGTAGTTGCGTATTCCATTATAATGGTCATAGCTCCCGAGCCAGAATATTAAATAATTTGTGTGTTAAATTATGACAGGTTTTTCTGGGATTATGTGCACGAGTTATTACAACCCTGGTATCTATCATTGTTTACTGTCACTGGGTTTAAGGACTGTTTCTACATATACATATACATACCCATATACGTTTTCATGAAAGAGAACACTGACTCATTATTTCTTTAATGTAATTTGTGATGTAGTCAAATAAATATGTTACCTGATACTTAGAGACATCTTTCAGAGACAATAAAATATCTGGATTTTTGGTTATGATTAAGTAGGTTGTCAGGTTATTTTCCTTACAGAGAAATATAGGAACATGTAACAAGAAATTATACCAAAATAACAATCGAACAAATGTAAGTAGTGTTAAACTTATTTCATTTTAATTTTAAAAAACTTCTGAGACTTACAAAATTATTATTATTATTATAAATTTTGGATTATAATTTGAAAATATCTGTAATGCAACTTCGATGAAATATTAATGAAATATAACTTTTACCTTTGGATGAAAAGACCGAATATAGATATAAATATCTTTTTGTTGCAAGTTGAGCATTGATGATCACTTTAGTCTAACGTTTTCGGCATGAATTAACATCCTTCTCTAAAGCAGTTGGGCATGTTAACTCGGTTCTAGAAATGTTGTGTTCTGTAGTGCAGAGTTCTAGTCGTCATTGCTGGAAGTTATTGTTCAAACAATAAATTTCAAAAATAATGAAGACTGTTTTATTTCTAAAATTTATGCAGGAATAACCAAAACTCTGGATTCCTTCTGGTAAAGGTGGAGCGTACCCTGAATTTGAGCCAACTTAAAGAAACTTCGAGAAAACAACAGAAACCAAAATAAGCTAAGAAAGTTATTTCATTTTAAATAATTCTTTTTAACCATATGCACCCATTTGTCACGTATTTCTATTTTGTCATATGCAGCTCTCAATAATGACACCATTAAAGAGTGCATGGACAAACCTTTAATTTTTTAAATATCGTCTATAAGAAGGTGAGGGTAGAAAAAGTGCACTAGGTTATTGCTACTATGATTGTGTTTTTGCTATGGACATTAATTACAAAAACTGCCTATTCTATGGTACTCATTCTAAAGTTAGTTCCTTTTGTAACTACAGTTTTGACGTTCGATATCTACAGTCTTAATAGTACTATTAGTAACATGATCCGCTTTCATGGCTTTTTAAATATTTATTCAGAATTCTGGAAGGTCTTCTTGCATTTATGGCTGAGTTCTATTTAGCATAAGGAGTGTGTTAGCCGGGAATCGTCTACTTTCATACTTTTTTAAACTGTGTATGTTTTGTCCATCTGCATGTTTTATGAGAGTTTTTCAAACGTTTTAGTTGCCCTTTATGGACAGTTTAATATCTTGGAGAAATTGTGCAATTTCATGATGTTGCCAAGCAGTGTAATTGTTGGCAATAAATTTGTGTTTTCTGTAAAGGGTAGCACTGACATCGAGGCAAACGTAGTAATTCCTTCTTCTGTTTGTTAAGTGGGTTTTTGCTGACAGGTTCCACTCTCACATCCTCACTCGCCACCTTCTCAGTTGTAGGAGAGTGTGGTTCCATGGCTGTTGCAACAAAACGCGTTAATAATACGATTTTTGTACTTTGAAAAGAATTCATTTTTTGCTTTTATATGTGGTCTTTTCTTCTGAGTTTATGAGACAAATACATAGAGAACAACTACCACCACCATCATCAAGGTTCATGGTCGATGCATGATTTTTTGAGGCGATAATTAAAACTTAATGACTACTCCTCTCTATCTCATTTTTTATTATCGTCTGTATAAAGCTAACACTAGATATTCGTTCCTACGCTCCATAATGCAGACATTCCTAAGACAACATCAAGGAAATTTGGATATGCTGACAACTAGGCTCTTGCTGCGACCCACAAAGACCTGGTGTTACTGAGACTGTCTTGACTGAAGACCTACAAATTGTTGTCAAATACTTCCGTAACCAGGGGTTACAGCCACACGCTGCCAAAAGAGAAGTCACCAGCTTGCACCTTAGCAACAGTCTCCCAAAAAAGGAAGTAAAGGTATATTTTGAAGAGAAACACCTGTGCCATATCAAAAATCCACCATTACCTGGGGGTCACTCTTGGAAGGACGCTCTGCTTCAAACAGCACTTGCTGAGAACTGCCGCTAAGATGAAGTCAAAAAATAATATCTTGCAGAAACTTTATGGCATGACATGCGATCAGCAGCTCCAACACTAAGGACATCTGCTCTTGGGCTGGTGTACTCCGTGGCAGAATACTGCGCTGCTGACTGGATCAACAGCCCATGCACCAGACTTCTCAATACGCAACTCAACCACACTATGCGAATCGCGAATCACCACAGGAACAATCAGAAATACTCCAACTTTCTGTCTGCCTCTTCTCAGCCACATTGCTCCCCCCCCCCCCCCTTTTGCACAGGGAAGCTGCTCTCAAGTGGGAGTTAATAAAAGTAGGTGGTGATCCTTACCTTCCTACTCATGAGGATATTCCTGTACTCAGTAAAAACAGACTTGATCACTGTCACCCACCTCTACAAAGTGATAAATTTCTAATGGACCACAGAGCACAACAACAGAGAAATATGGCAGGACAACGCTACCTGAGAACGGCTGAAGATGCCCTGCATCTCCATGACGCCTCCAAGGTTTTAAGAGCATCGCAAGATCTGGTCTGCACTCTATAGAATGAAGATAAATAGTGGAAGATGTGCTGACTCAGTGTACAAATAGTGATTAACAACATCGCCCAGCGGTGACTGTGGTGCGGAACATCAAGCTGTCCAGCACATCATGCATACGTGCCCAGATCGATCCTTTCTTGGCGATCCGGAGGAGTTCCTGTTAGCAGCTAAGGCATCAATTGTGATGTTCAGCAGTTGGACATAAGCCTGTGTTCTGTAAATATTGTACATTTAATCACCTTATAATCATGGTGGTGGTGGTAAGTTTCAATGGGACCAAACTGCTGAGGTCATCGATCCCTGGGCTTACACACTACGTAATCTAACTTAAGCTAACTTACGCAAAGTACAACACACACACCCATGCCCGTGCGACGACACGAACCTCCTCCGATGGGGTGAGCCGCGTGAACCACGGCAAGGTGACCGAGACCGCGAGGCTACCCCGCCTGGCTTGTAATCATGACTTTCTTTCTTAATTATTTCTATGTGTATTGTGAAGAAAAAAATATTTCCTTGTGTGACGTGATGTTATCCATGCGCTAAATACATAAATCTAAGTTCCATTCTTATATATAAAATTCTCGTGTCAATGTTAGTTGCCATACCCCTCCGAAACGGATCGATCGATTCTGATGAAATTTTACATGTGTATTCGATAGGTCTGAGAATCGGTCGTAATCTATTTTTCATACTCCTAAGTGATAAGGGTGGTCCACCCCAAAGTCTTTTATTCTTATTTTTTGGACAGAACTTTTTATTTTTATTTTTTTATGATGTGGCATTACAAAACACACGCAACCATAAATTTTCACGCTTCTACCACCAGCCCCTATTTTTAATAGCGATTTTAGTAATTTAATATTTTTCAACCCCGGTCCATAACTGATCAATTATCAGTTGATCAGTTATCCCCGCCAGGTGTCTATCGGTGATTTTCAGTATTCCATAGGTAATTGAAGGATACGGACCAAAAGGAATGACTCGAATATCCCTCTTTGAATCGACATAACTAGACCGACAAGTTTAACTAGGTAGCACGAGTCATTCGCTAAACCGACATTTAGGCCTAGCGCACACGCATCGATTTTTGTCGTACGGAAATATATCGCACGATCAAATTCTTTTAGTGGAACAAAGAAGTTCCTATGCTCTCCTTTGTTTCTCTAAAAGAATTCAATCGTACAATGTTTTTACGCACGATAAAATGGTTCAAATGGCTATGAGCACTAAGGGACTTAACATCTGAGGTCATCAGTCCCCTAGAACTTAGAACTACTTACACCTAACTAACCTAAGGACATCACACATATCCATGCCCAAGGCAGGATTCGAACCTGCGACCGTAGTTGTCGCGCTGTTCCAGACTGAAGCGCCTAGAAACGCTCGGCCACTCTGGCCGGCCGTACGATAAACATCGATGCGTGTGCACTTGGCCTTATTCATAATGCTGGCGAACACGTTTCGACACGAAATTGCCGATTGTTTGTATGCTCATGGACGAGCCGTGCATCTGCTGCAATTGTTAAATCCGCGCGATCTACCGTAGGAACGCTAGGACTAATAGTGGCCGATACTGCAGGACCCTTTTCCCACTCCTTACACAGTTTGCAGCCATTATTATTGTTTGTGTCATGAGCTCCGGCCAACAAAGGCTGTTGTGTTCTACATCTACATACATACTCCGCAATCCACCATAAGGTGCGTGGCGGAGGGTACCTCGTACCACAACTAGCATCTTCTCTCCCTGTTCCACTCCCCAACAGAACGAGGGAAAAATGACTGCCTATAAGCCTCTGTACGAGCCCTAATCTCTTTTATCTTTTCTTTGTGGTCTTTCCGCGAAATGTAAGTTGGCGGCAGTAAAATTGTACTGCAGTCAGCCTCAAATGCTGGTTCTCTAAATTTTCTCAGTAACGATTCACGAAAAGAACTGCTCCTTTCTTCTAGAGACTCCAGCCCGAGTTCCTGAAGCATTTCCGTAACACTCGCGTGATGATCAAACGTACCAGTAACAAATATAGCAGCCCGACTCTGAATTGCTTCTATGTCCTCCCTCAATCCGACCTGATAGGGATCACAAACGCTCGAGCAGTACTCAAGAATTCGTCGTGATAGTGTTTTATAAGCGGTTCAAAAACGGTTCAAATGGCTCTGAGCACTATGGGACTTAACATCTGGGGTCATCAGTCCCCTAGAACTTAGAACTACTTAAACCTAACCAACCTAAGGACATCACACACATCCATTCCTGAGGCAGGACTCGAACCTGCGACCGTAGCAGTCGCGCGGTTCCAGACTGAAGCGCCTAAAACCGCTCGGCCACACCGGCCGGCTTATAAGCGGTCTCCTTTACAGATGAACCACATCTTCCCAAAATACTACCAATGAACCGAAGACGACCATCCGCCTTCCCACAACTGCCATTACATGCTTGTCCCACTTCATATCGCTCTGCAATGTTACGCCCAAATATTTAATCGACGTGACTGAGTCAAGCGCTACACTACTAATGGAGTACTCAAACATTACGGGATTCTTTTTCCTATTCATCTGCATTAATTTTTAGCTGCCATTCTTTACACCAATCACAAATCCTGTCCAAGTCATCTTGTATCCTCCTACAGTCACTCGACGACGACACCTTCCCGTACACCACAGCATCATCAGCAAACAGCCGCACATTGCTATCCACCCTATCCAAAAGATCATTTATGTGTGTTACACGTATACATTATTCTTCTAGACTAGAGATAATTTATAGGGTGAAGCAATGTTTGCCGGGTCAGCTATAACATATAAAGATTTTCAGAGGCGGAACGAAGTTCGCCGGGTATAGAACAATAAAACAAAAATAAAATTTCATTAATTACAATGACGTTGCTGTGTCACAAGTACTTGCATTTCTTGTCGAAAGTCCTGCTAATAGACTGTTCAACGTCAGGTTCCTGTAAGAAACAAAAGGAGAAATCAACTTCAAAGATTTTGGTGACACCGAGTCTTTTTGAATAGTAGCAATGGAGTTCTTGGCCACGTAGTGCAACGGCTTTCCGCAACAGCTACGAAGGTTGTCGGTCCGTAAGAGCTTCGCCGCGGACGGATGGAACGTGACGGAGACACCGGCGCCGCCTGCTGCCGCCGTCGCCTCCAGATTCCCCGATAACCACGCATGCGCGGACACAGGAAGAGCTACCGGTGCCGGCACCGCAGCCGATAATGAACAGTGACGCGACGGCAGCGCCCAGCCGAGCGGCGCCAGTGCGTGAGGTGCGGGACGCGGGGCGCCGGCCCGAAACAAAAGAGGATCCTGGCGCGGACCGGCTCTTTCATTTGGGCGGTCTCTGGTGAAGCCTGGAGGGGGGTTCACACACGACGTCTGGCGCGCCACGCTGCGGCTCGTCTGCGTCGCCACCTTGACGGCGGCCAGCTATGCCGCACTTATTCCGCCCCATATTGCGGCGATGGCGTAACCCGCAGATTAGGCATCGTCGCCGCCGATAATTATAAGTGACGTTAGTGCCTTACTGAAATCTCTCTGTTTGGAATTTCCGTCTTGGAATTTTGCCCTAAATCAACAGACTTTCATTCTTGTTGTTGTTGTTGTGGTCTTCAGTCCTGAGACTGGTTTGATGCAGCTCTCTATGCTACTCTATCCTGTGCAAGCTTCTTCATCTCCCAGTACCTACTGCAACCTACGTCCTTCTGAATCTGTTTAGTGTATTCATCTCTTGTTCTCCCTCTACGATTTTTACCCTCCACACTGCCCTCCAATACTAAATTGGTAATCCCTTGATGCCTCAGAACATGTCCTACCAACCGATCCCTTCTTCTGGTCAAGTTGTGCCACAAACTTCTCTTCCCCCCAATCCTAATCAATACCTCCTCATTAGTTATATGATCTACCCATCTAATCTTCAGCATTCTTCTGCAGTACCACATTTCGAAAGCTTCTATTCTCTTCTTGTCCAAACTAGTTATCGTCCATGTTTAACTTCCATCCATGGCTACGCTCCATACAAACACTTTCAGAAACGACTTCCTGACACTTAAATCTATACCCGATGTTAACAAATTTCTCTTCTTCAGAAACGCTTTCCTTCCCATTGCCAGTCTACATTTTATATCCTCTCTACTTCTACCATCATCAGTTATTTTGCTCCGCAAATAGCAAAACTCCTTTACTACTTTAAGTGTCTCATTTCCTAATCCAATTCCCCCAGCATCACCCGACTTAATTCAACTACATTCCATTATCCTCGTTTTGCTTTTGTTGATGTTCATCTTATACCCTACTTTCAAGACACTGTCCATTCCATTCAACTGCTCTTCCAAGTCCTTTGCTGTCTCTGACGGAATTACAATGTCATCGGCGAACCTCAAGATTTTTATTTCTTTCACTCCGTCTTCAGGCCACGAGTGGCCTACCGGGACCATCCGACCGCCGTGTCATCCTCAGTGGAGGATGCGTATAGGAGGGGCGTGGTGTCAGCACACCGCTCTCCCGGTCGTTGTGATGGTATTCTTGACCGAAGCCGCTACTATTCGGTCGAGTAGCTCCTCAATTGGCATCACGAGGCTGAGTGCTCCCCCTAAAAATGGCAATAGCGCATGGCGGCCTGGGTGGTCACCCATCCAAGTGCCGACCACGCCCGACAGCGCTTAACTTCGGTGATCTCACGGGAACCGGTGTATCCACTGAGGCAAGGCCGTTGCCTCGTTAACCTTTCAGACTTGAAATATTAAAAATTACATTATTTTCAATTTTCTTGTTCTTATTAGGTTATGGAGTGTCCTCTTTTAACTACCTGGGAGCCCTAATAACAAATGATAACAGTATTGGGAAGGCCGTAAGGGAAAGAATACAGGCAGGAAAAAGAGCTTACTTTGGAAATATGCAACTTTTCAAAAATAGCTTTGTTACAAGAAAAACTAAACTGCTAATATATAATTCCCTAATCTGCCCAGTTATCGCAACGGCTCAGTGGTATGGACGTTGACAGAACACAATAAAAATGAACTAAGAACCATTGAGCGGAAAGTACTACGCAAAATCTATGGGCCAATAAGTGAGGAAGAAGGCTCGAGAATACGCTACAATGCCGAATTATAAGAGTTAATACAAGGCAGGGACATAGTAAAATTTTTGAAATCACAGCGAATACGACGGCTGGGACACTTGGAGTGGATGTCAGAGGAAAATGATGAAAGGTATGATCCATTCAGTTAGCCGAAAAGGGAGACCTAGAAGAAGATGGATATACGAGGTAATAATGGATATTACCAGTATGGGAGACCAGGTGTGGAAAAGAGCAGCAAGCAGCACTACTGAAGAGGAAGAAGATTAGAATTTTAGAGAGACAACAACCTGAAAAACAAGTGCTACATACATTAAATTGAACGCATACACGGTGGTTTCAATGGGAGCCACTTCACTTGAAATGTCGTTACTTGCCGGCCGAAGTGGCCGTGCGGTTAAAGGCGCTGCAGTCTGGAACCGCAAGACCGCTACGGTCGCAGGTTCGAATCCTGCCTCGGGCATGGATGTTTGTGATGTCCTTAGGTTAGTTAGGTTTAACTAGTTCTAAGTTCTAGGGGACTAATGACCTCAGCAGTTGAGTCCCATAGTGCTCAGAGCCATTTGAACCATTTGTCGTTACTTTGGGTGCTAAGGTAAAATGCAGTACCTCTCTGCAGGTAGGCATAGGGTTGCCTGACAGAGAGCAAACACGTTTTCCATCTGCTTCTATTGTATTGCTTTTCTGTGCTAAAGTGTACAAAGTGCCTTGTAGTTCCATGTACCCGTTGATCATTCACTTCTGTTGTATTTTTTTTCAATGGTTCTTTGCTCTCATTCTTTGAAATAATGCAAGACATCAGTGGGTTTTTCGTCCGAAGGTCGAGATCACTATCTTCAGCTACCACATCGTCTCCGCCCACGTTGCTACAGACAGTCTGGGTTGGCGTCAAAAGAAATCCTTTCCAAAACGCACGCCAGATTTCCTCTTCCTTTATTCTGTAAGAGTACAGCGTGCGAAACTGGAAGTACAACAACCTTTCCCAGCGAGCCATATCGCACTTAGCCGCAGTGGTTTCACACAGAGTATACATTTGATCAAAGCAATTTTCTGTACCAAATCTTTGCACAAAACGTGTCTTATAGAGACAAATTCAGTCACAATTCGAAAACAAAGACAATCGTGCAATGCGTACCAAAATCGCTCCTACGTTTGCTCGTCTAACTGCTAAGATTCGAAACATATGAAGTTGTTCGAGCTGCAGCCGCTTTAGGGCAACATCTACTGGAGACTTAATGGGTGGCTACAGGAGTAACTACTTTGCATATGTCACGAAATGAGAAAGTCCTAGGTGAAACTTCCTGGCAGATTAAAACTGTGTGCCCGACCGAGACTCGAACTCGGGACCTTTGCCTTTCGCGGGCAAGTGCTCTACCAACTGAGCTACCGAGGCACGACTCACGCCCGGTACTCACAGCTTCACTTCTGCCAGTACCTCGTCTCCTACCTTCCAAACTTTACAGAACCTCTCCTGCGAACCTTGCAGAACTAGCACTCCTGAAAGAAAGGATACTGCGGAGACATGGCTTAGCCACAGCCTGGGAGATGTTTCCAGAATGAGATTTTCACTCTGCAGCGGAGTGTGCGCTGATATGAAACTTCCTGGCACATTAAAACTGTGTGCCCGACCGAGACTCGAACTCGGGACCTTTGCCTTTCGCGGGCAAGTAGATCCACAGCCAGAAGTCACATGAATTTTGGTCACCAAATATTGAAGATCTTACATATTGAAACCGTCTAGAGATGATGCGGTCGTTTCCAAAGGTTTCTCGAAACACGTCTTCCACGTGGCAAGCGCCTTGTGGTGTCGCCACATCTTGCATGAAAATAATGATTGCGTACTTGCAATCCTGGAACCACATATTGCACAAGAAGGTCCTTAAAACGTGGATACTGAACACCTAAGAGGTCCACGATGTGTCAAAAAATGGCTCTGGGCACTATGCGACTTAACGTCTGAGGTCATCAGTCGCCTGGAACTTAAAACTAAGTAAACCTAACTAAGCTAAGGACATCACACACATCCACACCCGAGGCAGGATTCGAACCTGTGACCGTAGCGGTCGCTCGACTCCAGACTGTAGCGCCCAGAACCGCACAACCACTCCGGCCGGCCACGATGTGTCATCTTGATGAGAAACGGGCCATGAATAAAAGAGCTTGTCAAACCGCACCATACGGTTACATAAACTGTGTGCAGCGAATGTTCCTGCACAACATGTGGAGGCCTAGAACCCAAAATTCGATAACTGTGTGCATTCGCGGCACTTTGCAGAGTAAACTGTGCCTCGTCCGTCCAAGGAATATTCGTCAGACACATGTCATCCGTTTCAATGCGCGCCAAAATGCGAAGGGGAAAGTCACGGCGTTGTAACGTATCTTAGGGGTTCATTTGGTGCAGATTCCATGTCTTGTCAAATATTTTGAACTGTTGACCAGAGGACGATTCCGGCGACGCAGCTCGAGCACTGGCTGCAGAATTTCAGGCACACCATGCCCATTGTGCAGCACCACCTAATTCACCGGTCTCTACAGACTTCTTGTTCATATTCTTTAGCCAATTTATTCACATGGGGTCTCTTCTCGACTGTTTCTGTTGGATATTCCCGCAATGCAACGTTGCTATTGCCGCAGATATGATAAACCAATTTTACCAGCAGGGTGCGGTCGTTCTTTTCGAAAGCCACTGGATTTTGTACGGAAAACGTTAACATTCTTTACCCATGCCCTTGCACCAACAGTCACTCCACAAAAGAAATCAGCGACAAATAGCATACTGACATCGAAACAGGAAACATTTCACATTCGGATTGCTTTTAGCATCATATTTTGATCTGATACCAGCAAGGGGAACTACTATTTTTTTCGGCATTCTCTGCGAGCACACCGATTAATGAACACACCTGCGATGTTTCAGCGTCCGGCTATGTATACAGCCCGCACTGTAGCACCTGGAGTGCGGTCAGCTTAATTCTAACCACCCGGTACATCTCAATGATTCACTTTAATTTTGTACTAATACGACGCTTATATGCTTGGGACATTAGCACTAATGAAAGACCGAAAGAAGAAAGAAGCATGGAGACTGAAAAGACGGAAACTTAAAAAAATAATAGCTAAATGCTAAACGCTCGCACAAATAATAGGTAATGAATAGTTTGCGAATAGTAATTCTGTCATGGTGTTTTGTAAATGAAGTATACGTCAAAAAATAACGAGCTATAGTACCTCACCATAAAGCACTTATATAGTAATACCTATCATTTTTACGCACATCTTCTCCCATCAGCTGTTTCCGTTATGCTGAGAGGAGTAAAGAGCAAGCACAATTTATAGCACAGTAGAAACACATAAAGATTCAAGGTTTATCGAGTCAGATGAAGAACGGCGGCAGGTAACCAGCATCCGTTCACGTTAGAATTTATTTCCACAGGAAGTATTACAGTAATGAGCATCCCGGCCCTCAGGGTGACCGGCGGCAGGCCTTAAATTTTTCGGTAAAAGAGATGCCTATCTTAATGCGGGGAGGTACTTAGGGAATTACCGGGGCACCCTTTCGGTTGGTAATTCCCTCCCACCCCCAGTAGGGTGCCGGGCAGCGCGGCGCGCCTGTCGGGTGGGACTCGGCACATACTTAGCCGGATCAGAACGCCTCAATTTCGGGCCGTAAATATAATCCTTTCGGCGGAACCAGACAGGCGTCGGGGCAGGTGTTGGATCTGGCAATCAGGAGCGGTCTCCTCTTTCTGGCGCGCCGAGTGCCTCTCCAATGCGAGCGCCGAGACAAAAAGCAGACGTCAGGCGGCAAGATTGAGTGCCGGCCGCGTTTGCCAGCGGCGACGTGCCGTATTAACCACCGAGGCGGCGCGAGGCGCGTATCTTCAGCGCGGTCGGGCACCATGTCGCTCCAATTCGGTCCACCTCATCCCTTCCTTAAGGTGCGTGTGCACCTGTGCTCCTTGCACCTGGTCGCCGGGCTCTTGTGTTTGTCTAACATGCAGGAAGAAGCACACGTTTGGAGCACGCCCCAGATGTATGAAAACTGCGCCCAGTGAAATTTGCGCCCCAAGTTCCTGGACCTTCTCTAACGAGCTCGAAGTCGATGGGACGTCAAACGTTAATTTTCCTTCTTTTTATTCTTGGTGTAGTGGCGTAGCAAGACAGCCACGCCACTCGGAAGTAGCCGAAAGGCACGCGTTAAGCTCACGCAGATTGGCGTGAGGTCTGGAACAGGACAATGTCTTGAGAATTGCAATAAAGTACGAAAATCTTGTAATACTTAACTTTAATCCACATTTGTAGAACATCTCTCGTTGCGGTACATGCTTCATAATATTAATTATTAATTGAATACGGCGCCTTGCTAGGTCGTAGCAAATGTAGCTGAAGGCTATGCTAACTATCGTCTCGGCAAATGAGAGCGTATTTGTCAGTGAACTGTAGCTGGCTACGTCAGCTGTACAACTGGGGCGAGTGCCAGTACGTCTCTCTAGACCTGCAGTGTGGTGGCGCTCGGTCTGCAATCCTGACAGTGGCGACACGCGGGTCCGGCGTATACTAATGGACCGCGGCCGATTTAAAGGCTACCACGTAGCAAGTGTGGTGTCTGGCGGTGACACCACACTTGGAACCTATCTGTTCACCAAATGACGGCCCACCGGCAGCTCGAGAGTCGTCCGCCGAAAACAACCTGTATGGCTGGAGTGAAGTGCTGTGCCATCCTACCGAGCCGTGTAGAAACCGCCATAAAAAGGACGAGCAATGTAAACACTCTTCCAAGAGCCGCGGTCATAATCACAAACAAAGCATTGAGAGCCACAGTATTAGCACAATTTTCAGATGACCAGTGCAACGTCGTGGAGCTTCATTCACCAACGGGAGTACTATATGTGGTCAACATGTACTTCCAGTACGGAAGACAAATAGACGAATTCCTGGACAAGCTCGTCCAAATAGCCACGGCGTTGCGGGGACGAAAAATTCTTGTGACTGCGGACATCAATGCAAAATCCCCCCTGTGGTTCAGTGGCACTCAGGACGACCGAGGAGAAAAAGCTGTCGACACAATCATGTCACTACAAACCCTCCCACCTACACCGGGGTGGGGGGGGGGGGGGGGGGGTGGAGGACAGGGCACAAACATTGACGTTACTCTGGTAACGCCAAGCCTCGCAACAAAAATATCGCACTGGATAGTTTGGGACCAAATCACCACTAGTGACCATAACATAATAACATTCACCATTGGAGACAGCGAGTGCCACTGGGACATGGGGTGGGAAACGCAGCTAAACTACAATAAAACCGACTGGGACCGCCTGGCGAGGGAGTGTGACATTCCTGCATTGCTGGAGGGTGATGTCAACGTAGAAGAGTATGCCAGAGATCTTACAAGTGCGATAACCAGGGCAGTGAAGGCAGCTGTTCCAACCAGGAGGAGGGCCGTCGCGGCCTCCCCCTCACCATGGTCAGTCGAACTGGGGCAAATGCGCCAGGCAGCAAGGAGGGCGAGGAGGTATTACCAGCGGTGTGTCGTCTGGCATGAAAAGCAGCGCTGGCTGCAGGTATACAGAGAAGCCAGAGAACAGTTCCAACAGGAACTCAAGGCTGTCAGGATGAGGAGCTGGGAGAAGTATGTACAAAGCCAATTGGCTACAGACCCCTGGGGATTACCTTACAAAATAGTACGGGAAAAAATCAAATCACCTATGGTGCTGTCTACCGTTAGGGACGGGGACCGGATGACGGAGACCTGGCAGGAAACTGCAGGGGTCCTACTCCGTGCCCTGCTACCTGACGATGGAGAGGATGATGACTCTGATGAGCAACAGAGAATAAGAAGAGAAAACCAATGGGTCTACGAAAACAACCTAGTGCTTTACCCCTTCTCCGAAGAAGAGGTAAGCTCCCACTTAAAAGCTCTTAAAAAAGGCAAAGCTCCTGGCCCAGATGGCATTACTGCGGAAGTGATACAGTACCTCGGCCCTCCCCCCCCCCCCCCCCCCCCCCCAGCTGGTGGCACCTCTCACTCAGCTGTACAATGAGTGTTTACGGCTTCAGACATTCCCCTCAATAAGGAAGAAGGCGAATGTAGTAATAATCAAAAAAGGCCCAGACAAAGACCCCAAAGAAGCCAAGTCATACAGACCTATATGTCTACTGGACTTGTTGGGCAAGCTTTTTGAGAGGCTGCTGGCAGACAGACTGGCTGCACACCGAGTCCTGTGCGGGATGAGTGACAGACAATTCGGTTTTCGGACAGGACGGTCGGCGTCTGACGCAATCGCCCTGGCTGCGGATGTCTGCGACTCTACCCCGCACAAGTACATAGTCGGCATCATGGTGGACATCAGTGGCGCCTTTGATAACCTGTGGTGGCCATCGCTCTTCTCCTGCTTGCGGGAGAATGAATGCCCAGGGCCACTATATGGCTGTCTCAGGAGCTATTGTGGAGAAAGGGAGGTCTGGCTATCGGCCCCTAGCGGCAAAGTCAGCAAGGAAATCACCAAGGGGTGTCCCCAGGGATCCGTCCTGGGCCCACTCTTTTGGGACATAAATATGGAGCCACTCTTAGAAGAACCAAAGAGCAGTGAAGATGTGCTAGAGGTCATAGCCTACGCAGACGACCTCCTCCTGCTGGTCGGCGGCCGTAGCCGCGAAGATGTAGAACCGAAAGTAGAAAGAGCCATTACAATATTGACCACATGGTGTCACAAAACAAAAATGACCATCGCACCTAACAAGTCAACCTACCTGTTGCTTAAAGGACAACTTATAAGAAATCCTACAGTTAGAATAAATGGCCTACCAGTCCTCAGGCGCAGAGAAGCCCGGTATCTCGGTGTCGTCGTCGAAGAGAGGTGGAACTATGCATCACACATTGACACGGTAACACAGAGATCACTAACAGCACTAAACAACTTAATCGGAATAGGACACAAAAGATTCCATCTCCCACCTGATCTAATCAAATTGTACCACAACAGCATCCTCGCATCCATAGTAGGCTACGGGTCAGTGGTCTGGGCACACAGGCTCACGAGGGTCATGCCTGCCGTGGCCGTAAGAAGAGTGCAGCGAAATATGCTCCTACGGTCAGTAGGAGCATACAGAACAACTCCAGCAGGGGCACTTTTAGTACTGATGGGGTTATGTCCACTGGACATAAAAATTAAGGAACAGGCCACCTGGTATTGGATAAAGAACAATAGAAGAGAAAAAATTGAAGAAATCATGGGGGTATATGTAGGGGATAAACAAAGTATCAAAAGAAGAGGAATTGAATTATGGCAGGAACTCTGGGATAATGATGAGACTGGCCGAAGAACACACGAACTGCTTCCAAACATACAGGAACGCCTAAAATTCACTTACATCAAACCCACTAGAGGCTTGCTGCACTCTCTTACTGGGCACGGACCCTACCCGACATATCTGTGTCGGTTCGGGAAAAGGTCAACATCAGCGTGTGACTGTGGAGCAGTGCAGGGCACTCCAGACCACGTGGTGTACGAGTGTCCCCTCTTCGACGATGTAGCACAACAATTTAGGGAACAACTGCCGAATAACGACACGCACCACCTGCTCAGGCACGAAAACACTTTCAATGTCTTGAATCATCTAGCCGATGTAATCTCAGGAAAATTCCTCAAAGAATATTTAAGAAGTAATCAATAAATTATTACCAGACTTGTCATGTACACCCTCCCTGTTCCGCCGGCACTTGGACTTGGCCAGCCGCCTCACGGCTGGAATCCGGCAGGTTTTCGGAATAGGTTGGGGGGGGGGGGGGGGGGCAGTACATCACCACCGGACCTGACTACGCACCAATTATGACATTAAATGTAAGGTTAGTTATAGGTTCAAACTAGGATAGTAGAAACAGTACAGAACTGCAGCGACGACGTCACCGGCCAGCAGAGTGCCAGGGACACTCCTACTGGGATTAGCTCAGTGGGATTGGCCAACAATTAGGTTTGTATCTTATTCTGGCACACTTGTAACGCTGCAGGTAGAGTAGTCATAATAATAACCATTCACAAGTACATCTACATCTACATTGATACTCCGCAAGCCACCCAACGGTGTGTGGCGGAGGGCACTTTACGTGCCACTGTCATTACCTCCCTTTCGGGTTCCAGTCGCGTATGGTTCGCGGGAAGAACGACTGTCTGAAAGCCTCCGTGCGCGCTCTAATCTCTCTAATTTTACATTCGTGATCTCCTCGGGAGGTATAAGTAGGGGGAAGCAATATATTCGATACCTCATCCAGAAACGCACCCTCTCGAAACCTGGCGAGCAAGCTACACCGCGATGCAGAGCGCCTCTCTTGCAGAGTCTGCCACTTGAGTTTATTAAACATCTCCGTAACGCTATCACGGTTACCAAATAACCCTGTGACGAAACGCGCCGCTCTTCTTTGGATCTTCTCTATCTCCTCCGTCAGACCGATCTGGTACGGATCCCACACTGATGAGCAATACTCAAGTATAGGTCGAACGAGTGTTTTGTAAGCCACCTCCTTTGTTGATGGACTACATTTTCTAAGCACTCTCCCAATGAATCTCAACCTGGTACCCGCCTTACCAACAATTAATTTTATATGATCATTCCACTTCAAATCGCTCCGCACGCATACTCCCAGATATTTTACAGAAGTAACTGCTACCAGTGTTTGTTCCGCTATCATATAATTATACAATACAGGATCCTTCTTTCTATGTATTCGCAATACATTACATTTGTCTATGTTAAGGGTCAGTTGCCACTCCCTGCACCAAGTGCCTATCCGCTGCAGATCTTCCTGCATTTCGCTACAATTTTCTAAGGCTGCAACTTCTCTGTACACTACAGCATCATCCGCGAAAAGCCGCATGGAACTTCCGACACTATCTACTAGGTCATTTATATATATTGTGAAAAGCAATGGTCCCATAACACTCCCCTGTGGCACGCCAGAGGTTACTTTAACGTCTGTAGACGTCTCTCCATTGATAACAACATGCTGTGTTCTGTTTGCTAAAAACTCTTCAATCCACCCACACAGCTGGTCTGATATTCCGTAGGCTCTTACTTTCTTTATCAGGCGACAGTGCGGAACTGTATCCTAATTAACAGTAGCTAAAATCTATGTAACACTAAAACAATAACATAGTATAGTATAGTAGAATAACCCCCATAGTGGTGAAAATTTGCAGTAGAAACCTGTAGTGATAAACATAATAATAGCTGCAGATAGAATATTGTAATAGTTAAAAATAGGACCTACTAATGTGTTTAGGTAGTAGGTTAAATTGTATCATGATAATGATCAAATAAAGATTTAAAAAAAAAAAAAACTCTCTTCTGTGGGAAGAAGATCAAGAGCGCCACCACCGCTCGGCATAACATTCTACTGTTTGGCCTCTTACATTCGTATATCAGCCCGTCCGCTGCTTCCAGGTGTTAGCGAATGCGCGATATAACCTGTTTGCTTGTAGCTAAGCAACGGCTTCGCTTCTCGCTAGGGATTTACGGCTGCCAGTATCGGCACACTCTCAGTCGTTTACCACCGATAGCTGGAGCATTGCCATCCACGGGCAAGTGCTGGCAGTCATGTTGTTGTTGTTGTTATCTTCAGTCCTGAGATTGGTTAGATGCAGCTCTCCATGCTACTCTAACCTGTGCAAGCTTCTTCATCTCCCAGTACTTGCTGCAACCTACACCCTTCTGAATCTGCTTAGTGTATTCATCTCTTGGTCTCCCTCTACGACTTTTACCCTCCACGCTGCCCTCCAATGCTAAATTTGTGATCCCTTGATGCCTCAAAACATGTCCTACCAACCGATCCCTTCTTCTGGTCAAGTTGTGCCACAAACTTCTCTTCTCCCCAATCGTATTCAATACCTCCTCATTAGTTACGTGATCTACCCACCTTATCTTCAGCATTTTTCTGTAGCACCACAATTCGAAAGCTTCTATTCTCTTTTTGTCCAAACTAGTTATCGTCCATGTTTCACTTCCAGACATGGCTACACTCCATACAAATACTTTCAGAAACGACTTCCTGACACTTAAATCTATACTCGATGTTAAAACATTTCTCTTCTTCAGAAACGATTTCCTTGCCATTGCCAGTCTACATTTTATATCCTCTCTACTTCGACCATCATCAGTTATTTTGCTCTCCAAATAGCAAAAATCCTTTACTATTTTAAGTGTCTCATTTCCTAATCTAATTCCCTCAGCATCACCCGACTTGATCCGACTACATTCCATTATCCTCGTTTTGCTTTTGCTGATGTTCATCTTATATCCTCCTTTAAAGACACTGTCCATTCTGTTCAACTGCTCTTCCAAGTCCTTTGATGTCTCTGACAGAATTACAATGTCACCGGCGGGCCTCAACGTTTTTATTTCTTCTCCATGGACTTTAATACCTACTCCCAATCTTTCTTTTGTTTCCTTTACTGCTTGCTCAATATACAGATTGAATAACATCGGGGAGAGGCTAAAACCCTGTCTCACTCCCTTCCCAACCGCTGCTTCCCTTTCATGCCCCTCGACTCTTATAACTGCCATCTGGTTTCTGTACAAATTGTAAATAGCCTTTCGCTCCCTGTATTTTACCCCTGCCACCTTTATAATTTGAAAGAGTGTATTCCAGTCAACATTGTCAAAAGCTTTCTCCAAGTCTACAAATGCTAGAAAAGTAGGTTTGCCTTACCTTAATCTATTTTCTAAGATAAGTCGTAGGCTCAGTATTGCCTCACGTGTTCCAACATTTCTGCGGAATCCAAACTGATATTCATACAAGTGTTTCTCTTTTCTCCAAAGGTCTCTTTAATTTTCCTGTAGGCAGTATCTATCTTACCCTTAGTGAGATAAGCGTCTACATCCTTAGATTTGTCCTCTAACCATCCCTGCTTAGCCATCTTGCACTTCCTGTCGATCCCATTTTTGAGAGGTTTGTATTCCTTTTTGCCTGCTTCATTTACTGCACTTTTATATTTTCTCCTTTCATCAATTAATTTCAATATTTCTTCTGTTACCCAAGGATTTCTACTAACCCTCGTCTTTTTGCCTACTTGATCCTCTGCTGCCTTCACTACTTCCTCCTTCAGAGCTACCCATTCTTCTTCTACTGTACTTCTTTCCCCCACGGCTGTCAATTGTTCCCTTATGCTCTCCCTGAAACTCTGTACAACCTCTGGTTTAGTCAGTTTATCCAGGTCCCATCTCTTTAAATTCCCACCTTTTTGCAGTTTCTTCAGTTTTCATCTACAGTTCATTACCAAACCAATATATTGTGGTCAGAGTCCACATCTGCCCCTGGAAATGTCTTACCATTATATAATCTATCTGATACCTTTTAGTATCTCCAGGATTCTTCCAGGTATACAACCTTCTTTTATGATTCTTGAACCAAGTGTTAGCTATGATTAAGTTATGCTCTGTGCAAAATTCTACCAGACGGCTTCCTCTTTCATTTCTCTCCCCCAATCCATATTCACCCACTATGTTTCCTTCTGTCCCTTTTCCTACTCTCGAATTCCAGTAACCCATGACTATTAAATTTTCGTCTCCCTTCACTACCTGAATAATTTCTTTTATCTCATCATACATTTCATCAATTTCTTCATCATCTGCAGAGCTAGTTGGCATATAAACTTGTACTACTGTACTAGGCATGGGCTTCGTGTCTGTCTTGGGCACAATAATGCGTTCACTATGCTGTTGGTAGTAGCTTACCCGCACTCCTATTTTTTTATTCATTATTAAACATACTCCTGCAGTACCCCATTATTAAACCTACTCCTGCAGTACAGTATAACCCGGTATTCACCTGACCAAAAGTCATGTTCCTCCTGCCACCGAACTTCACTAATTCCCACTATATCTAACGTGAACTTATCCATTTCCCTTTTTAAATTTTCTAACCTACCTGTCCGATTAAGGGATCTGACATTCCACGCTCCGGTCCGCAGAACGCCAGTTTTCTTTCTCCTGATAACGACGTCCTCTTGAGTAGTCCCCGCCCGGAGGTCCGAATGGGGGACTATTTTACCTCTGGAATATTTTACCCAAGAGGACGCCATCATCATTTAACCATACAGTAAAGCTGCATGTCCCCGGGAAAAATTACGGCTGTAGATTCCCCTTGCTTTCAGCCGTTCGCAGTACCAGCACAGCAAGGCCGTTTTGGTTAGGGTTACAAGGCCAGATGAGTCAATCATCCAGACTGTTGCCCCTGCAACTACTGAAAAGGCTTCTGCCCCTCTTCAGGAACCACACGTTTGTCTGGCCTCTCAACAGATACCCCTCCGTTGTGGTTGCACCTACGGTACGGCCATCGCTGAGGCACGCAAGCCTCCCCACCAACGGCAAGGTCCATGGTTCATGGGGGTAGGCTGGCAGTCATGTGGGACACGAAAGAGGAGATTAGTGTTTAACGTCCCGTCGATAAACAGGTCATTAGAGATGGAGCTCAATTTCGGATTAGGGAAGGATGGAGAAGGAAGTCGGCGGTGCCCTTTCAAAGGAACCATCCGAAAATTTGCCTTAAATGATTTAGTGAAGTCACGGGAAACACAAATCAGGATGGCCGGACATGGGTTTGAACAGTCGTTCTCCCGAATGCGAGACCAGTGTGCTAACTACTGCGCTACCTCGCTCGGTGTTGGACACGGACGCAATGAGCAATTGCCGGAGAATAATATTTTGAGCGAATAGATCACGTTGTTCTATCACGTTATACGCGTAGAAGAATGTTGCTCGGATATGGAGACTGACGAACCTGGAACTTAATCTGCTACAGAAGTCACGAGCAAAGTGGAATTTTAAAATCACAATCACTGGCAACCGTTGGGTTGGTTTCGCAATAGTTATCACAAAGGCTTCGCCCCTAGTGTGCTGTAGTGCTTGTTAGCTCTGGCCGATGCTGCGCTGGCTGCGTTGGCTGCTGCGCACCCTCACGAGTATTCCTTGAGTGCGAGGTCGCAGGTTCAGTCTTTAGTGAGGCTCATTTGAAAGTGTTGTGCTAACAGTTGTGACACGAAACATATTAGCTGCTAATGACTCAGCATCTGCGTCAAGAGGGCGACAGAAAATGAATTTCCGGAAGGTGCAGAGCTCAACCTTCTATGAGATGTACGTATTACACATCACAAAACGGACATCATCGACATTCAAGAAACGTCCAGAAGAAATCACTAACTCCCACCGTGAACACCAAATGAAACAAAACGCACCATAATGAACACAAAGGTTCGCACCATCGACGTCGAAGTCGAATTCCTTGGGCATTACAAACTTTACCAGTGGTTCACCTATACTGCTAAATCTTTGTGTCTGTTCATCTCACAGTAATTGTTGTTTAGC
Source organism: Schistocerca serialis cubense (assembly GCF_023864345.2). NCBI lineage: Eukaryota > Metazoa > Arthropoda > Insecta > Orthoptera > Acrididae > Schistocerca > Schistocerca serialis. Next base: position 584,240,149 of record NC_064642.1, read on the forward strand.
GGGTTTGACTTCTATTTTTAATTTATCGATATTTATGCTGCCTATGTGTCATTTAATTTGGTACTCAGGAATAATGTAACGGCTTGGTTGTGAAAGCCTTCTGGGTGCAATTTTTAAAATTTTATTTCTATGTTCCAGTCTGCATGGTCGTGATGGTCCGATCTACGGACATATGACATGCGGCAGACACGGTTCTTACGCAAACCAAAATCGTCCTTTGTAGACATTAAAATGACCCTGATCTTAGATGGTGGTCAAAAAACAGATTTCTCACTGTGTTTCCGCAGAATTCGATCAACCCTATTGGAACTTATACCTGTATATCCGCATTCCATCCATCATACGAATTAATTACTATGACTACGCTGCTGTAACCAAGTTTCCATCTTTCGTACGAATCCATTTACAGCTTTAACAAAATAGTAAATGTATTGACAAAAGAAAGGGTACGAGGCCTCTAAATCAGAAATCGTCAGTATTTCGTTTCATTTTGTCATGCTAACCAAAATTATTTTTCCTTTCGAAGAATAAGCACAGTGTGTCAACGCGCTTTGTAAAACTTAGCCCATGTGATGTTATGTTAACCGGAGACCTAGAAACGACGGAGAGGCTTCGTCCCCGCCGCAGCCGCAGTGGTCCACAACCCCACGACGATTACCGCAGTCCACTTCACCCCTCCGCCGCCCCACACCGATCTCAGGGTTATTGTGCGGTTCGGCCCTGGTGGAAGGGATCGGTAAATGAGATGTCATGTAAAGACTAACAAATGGTTATAATTTCAGTAAAACTGGATGAGTTATTCAGGAGAAAGACTTTCACAAATGGGACAAGTCGATGACGCATTGCTCCAGCTCTGCCTATGATGCAAGCAGTTAGTCGGCCAGGTATTCATTGATAGAGCTGTTGCATATTGTCCTGAGAGATATCATGCCAAATTCTGTCCAGATGGCGCGTTAGATCGTCAAAACCCCGAGCTTGTTGGAGTACCCTGGCCACAATGCTCCAAACGATCTCAGTAGCCAGAGATCCGTCAACTTTGTTGGCGAAGGTGGGGTTTGGCAAGCACGATGGCAAGGAAATCTCGTTGTGTGCAGGCAGAAATTATCTTGCTGAAGTGTAAGCCCAGGATTGTTTCCCATGAAGGGAAACAGATCGGGGCGTAGAACATCGCCGACTTACCGCTGTTCTGGAAGGGTGCCACGGATGACAAAAGGATCCTGCCATGAAAAGAAATGGCACCACAGACCACCACTCCTGAATGTAGGGCCGTAAGGCGGGCGACAGTCAAGTTGGTATCCTATCGCTGTCTGCGGCATCTGCAGAAACGTCTTCGACCTGGAATCTCATTGAATGGAGTAGAATTGCCTTCAGAGATGAGTGCCGCATCGAACTGAGCCTCGATGACCAGCGAAGGCCTGTCTGACGAATCCCCAGACAGCTGTGGGATACCAACCCGTCTGTCACCAACCAGCCGGCTGGTGTGGCCGAGCGGCTCTAGGCGCTTCAGTCTGGAACCGCGCGACCGCTACGGGCGCAGGTTCGAACCCTGCCTCGGGCATGGATGTGTGTGATGTCCTTAGGTTAGGTTTAAGTACTTCTAAGTTCTAGGGGACTGATGACCTCAGATGTTAAGTCCCACAGTGCTCAGAGTCATTTGAACCATTTGTCACCCACCGTACGGTTCAACAACCAGCATTGATGGTTTGGGGTGCGATTCCTTTTCAGAGCAGGACCCGACCCCTTTGAGTCCGGAACTACGCGGCTGCTACGGTCGCAGGTTCGAATTCTGCATGGATGTGTGTGATGTCCTTAGGTTAGTTAGTTTTAAGTAGTTCTACGTTTAGTGGACTGATGACCTTAGATGTTAAGTCCCAAAGCGCTTATAGCCATTTGAACTATTTGGAAGCTATTTCTGTTGAATAAATGATCCAATTTTTATTAAATAATTACTTTTTAAAAGCAAAAACTTTTAATCCCTAGATCGCAATTTTCCTATCACAATTAAAGTTCGATAACTACTTTCGGTTGCTATCGGCAACCATCTTCAGATAGTACAAAATATAAAAAGGTGGTGAATAAGCACTGGAAAGCAACGTTAGCTGCATCGTTTAGCATGCAACAACACGCATTCGCAAGTACCAAAACAGCCAGGCTGTAGACGGCAATTTCGCAGTTTGACGGTCACATAAGGAATTGTCCAGTTGCTTGAGTATATAAGACGGTTAACCTGCAAAATTGTCGTCTACCACCTGGCTAGCTCGTGGTGACGTTTTCAGCTAAGTATTGTTCGGTTGGGTTGTTTGGGGGAAGAGACCAAACAGTGAGGTCATCGGTCTCATCGGTGTAGGGAAGGTCGGGGAAGGAAATCGGCCGTGCCCTTTCAAATACCGAGTATTTGCCTGGAGCTATTTATGGAAATCACGGAAAACTTAAATCAGGATGGCCGGACGCAGGATTGAACCGTCGTCCTCCCGAATGCGAGTCCAGTGTGCTAACCACTGCGCCACCTCGCTCGGTAAGTACTGTTATTGTTTTGATACCTACGCATGCATGTTGTTGCATGACTGCAGCTAACAACGCTTTCCAATGCTTATTCACGGCCTTCAAGATGGTCGCAGATAGCAACCGGAACTAGTATCGAACTTGAATTGTGATAGGAAAATTGCGGTCTAGGCATTAAAAGTTTTTACTTTTCAAAATTTTTTTAATTTAATAAACCAAATTAAGACCGCCGACTTCCCCCTTACCATGTCAGTCTTCACTGATCCAATTTTTCTGGAACTGTAATCATTTGTTTGTCTTTACATGTACGTCATATCCCACTCGTATAATTGATTCGTGGTGCATTGTCTTTTTTTCCCATTAGAGTATCAGAAACTTGTGAAGAGTGAATGTCGTCCAACGACAGCACAGTGCATTCTGGTCACTCGTTTGAAGAGTGAGTGCTGAGGTATCGGAATACAATGCGTAGCAACGTATCGCGTGCTTCTCTGCCGGCGCAGGAACGTACACAGGAGGTAGGTACATCGTGGAAAGGAATCTCGAGAGCGAGGAAAACAAAAACATTTTGTTAAAAGTACCGCGGATAAGGGCGTTTGTTTCCGCCCGAGGCGGAATATATAACGCGAGACGACCGCGCCTGAAATATGACGCGAATGCGAGTCACGACGCCGGGCATCCTCCTCACATCGAGCGTCATAAAACGGACCCAGCCATCAATACGGAGCCCCCTCCGCCCGTATCGCGTATACCAATTATTTACTCGGTTATCTCGGGACACAGGCGAAGTGGAAGTTAATGGGTAATGCGAGGATGAGTAATATCGACAGATCGCCGAATCTGACTGCGTGCTTATTGCCCATTGTCTCGCAGGCGACCTCACGACGGACGCAGATACGAATCTCTCGCCTGGACGTAAGGCCGAGGGTGCCGAGCGGCGCGGTGCAGCTACGTACGTGAGCACGTGGTTCTGCCTCCCCACCCCCCACCTGAGGGCGAATATTAATATGGGGCCCGCGGGGACGCGATTCACAGGCACCGCCTACGACCTTCCACGACAGAGAGATGGAGCAACATGCCTCGGACCGTGTTGTCGGTGTCTGCAGCTGGGAAATGTGTTCCTATTGTCTGCAGGTTTAATAAAGTTGGAAACTGGTAACAGTTTTCCTCGGCTGAGAGAGTGGAAAACTACTGGCTAATACTTGGAACACGGTTGCAGTTGCGCGTCCTTTGTTTCATACTACGCGCACCCGCACTCGCACGCCACACGTGAGTCTATTGTTTCCTCGTAGAATCTCCGTCGCTGGTAAAATTCGTCTGCCAGTGAAGCGTGTCTTTGAAAAGCACCGCGTTGTACGAGGTGTGTTCCAAAAGTATCCGGGAGTTTCCATTTTGTGGGAAACAGTTTTATTTATTGGTCTACATTAATGTTTTTCAAAGTATTCCCCATTACATATTATACACATATCCCGGAACCATTCTGGAACTTATGACCTTTGAGATAGCACTTAGTTCTGTCAGCGATTCACTTTCAATCTCATCTAAAGTTTCTGTAGCGCCTAGAACCGCTCGGCCACCCCGGCCGGCAATTGACGAACAAGCAATGATGTGTGAGCACGTGCCTTACCATGGTGCAAAAGCCATGAATTGTTTCGCCACAAATCCGGGCATTTTTTTTCGGATTGATTCCCGCAAACGGCGGTGAACTTGTAGACAGTACTTCATACTCATCGTTTAACTTTTGGCAAGGACTCATGACGCTCTATGCCGTTAAAATCGAAGAAAACAGTGAGATGTCGGTGCAGTATGCCTCAACTGGGACGATTGAACTTTGGTTCGACGTAATACCCGTAAAATCATGTTTGATCACTCCCTTGACAAGTTTCAGTAGTTATGCATCGTTGTGTACTTCATTTAGCGACTCTAGAGCAATTTCTATTCGCCCCTGTTTGTGCTTGGCACAAATTTTGCCGTGACACGTTTCATATCCAAAACGACCGAAAAGATGTCACAGTATGAGCAAGTTGATGAAATGAAATGTCGTATGACGAGGGCCTCCCGTCGGGTAGACCGCTCGCCTGGTGCAAGTCTTTCGATTTGACGCCACTTCGGCGACTTGCGCGTCGATGGGGATGAAATGATGATGATCAGGACAAAACAACACCCAGTCCCTGACTGGAGAAAATCTCCGACGCAGCCGGGAACCGAACCCGGGCCCTTTGGATTGACAGTGTGTCGCGCTGACCACTCAGCTACCGGGGGCGGACAGCCTTTTGATGTGCCAACATCATCAGCAACTTCTGTGGTTGTGATTGGGTGATCGTTCATAATAATTTCTTTCATCGACTGTTGATATGCTGGGATTTGCAGGACAATCATCATCTTCAACTCCTTCACGGCCACCTTGCAAACGCTTATGCCACTCGTAAACCCTTTTTGTAGTCATAGCAGACTCATCAAAAGCAATATTCAACATTCCTAAAACTTTGTTGCATTTTATTCGATTTTTATTGCAAAATTGAATGGAAATGCTCTGATCCATTTTTGAAGAGGATGCTCTGATCCATTTTTGAAGAGGAGCAGGAAGAGGTCTGTGTTTAACGTTCATCGACAACGAGGTCATTAGAGACGGCCATTTTTAAAACAAATCAATACTCGCAACTATTAAGCAAACACATGTAACCTTGAGAAGTGACGACAGATTAAATATCCATTGTGGCTGCCGTGTATAGTTGCGTTTCAGACATTTTCACCAACACAACAACCAAAAATCACGCGAATCGGACTAATGCAACCCAAGAAATTACAAAATTCCCGATACTTTTTGAACACATCTTGTACATCTTACTTCGCACGCGAACGTTTCATGTGTGACGGCCAATCAGATGGGAGGCCGCCAAAAATTTCATATGGCGGGGTGGTCGAGAACTAAGATTATGGCTGTTCCTGTTTATTCGTCAAATGGAAGTATTATTTGACGCTTGTCTCGTGTGTCTTGAGATGGAAGCAATCAAACTGCCGTATCATAGGATTTGGTGACATCACAGCTTGCTTCGTGCTTTCGGTTTCCTTTACATTGCTTGAATATACATAAGATTCAAAACTATGTAAACCCGAAAAACCTTCCTGTGTCGCGTTTTCGGTCGTATTACTAAGGGAGCTTAGAATTACTTTGTGATAAGTTCGATTTCACCAGAGCATTATGAGCCACTACCCGGATTCAGTTCAAGCATCCGCGGATTGCGATATTCAGATTTGCAATGTTGTATTGAAGGCATTTTTCGTGACGACGTTAAATTGCAATGCTGAATATGATAAATCTTATGTGTGGTATTCACTCATGAGGGATCGTTCGTTCAGTGGAATAATTACAATGCTCTTCAGTATTTTTGGTGTTCCTGATTTCTTAACTTCACACATTTCCCTTTGGTGATGATTCCGACCAAGTGTGCCTCACCTGCTCATACGTAGAGCTGCATTACGGAAAAGGGCTTCATTCACGAACATTGTTTGTGCTTCATGGGGCTCAGCACTTGATTTTTGCAGCGCTTTGGTATAGTCCTCAACATTTTCACAGCAGTTCTTGCAAAGCTACATAATATGAGTCATGGTGCTGCAGGAACGTTGTCACCAGATTTCATTTTCTCCACCACACCAACTTACAGACTACTGGGCCTTTTCATGCGTTATATGTTGCAAATGGCAAGCACATTTGTTCTGGCCAAGTCAAATCTACAACGCACAACTTAACAGATAATGAAAGTTTGTTGTACAGTGTTTGTAGTCAGTGTTCAAATCTAAATCCTACTCGCTCTCTTTAAAATAGTCCCTAGTTCCGCTTGCGAATGTTCTGTCTGCTACAGACAGGTTGCATGTCCAGTGGTCCATATGTAATAACTTTGTTGTAAATTTCAGTGCAAACTATGATGAAAATATTTCATGAAGATCCAGGGCTAAATTTTTCAAGTGGTGGCAAGCTTTCACATAACATTTGAAAATGTGGGATTTCTTAAAGGAAATGTTACTCGTCAAAATAGGAGAATAAAAGCCCTGAATATTTTCAGAAACACATACTTATTCAGATATGGGCCGCTTTCCTTAATGGTATCTAATGATTTCTGTTGACGTTCATTTCTCGTTCCTTATAGGTTGTCTCTCAGATTGTACTTAGTCCTCTGACTGTACTGCTGCTTTCAGATAAGACACAACTGTCAGCTATATCAAACATTCTGTACGTGTCGTTTTGAAGCTCTGCTGTCATCAGAACAACATTATACTGAAACGGACCTTTCTTCCGTGCCTCGGGGCTTCCGTTGCGTACTTTCGGAGAAGATCCCGAGACCTGATCTCTGGACTGTAACCAGTACACCCCTCACAGTTCAAACACTGCCTCGAAATGGGCACTCGTTGCTATCACAGACGATCATCGCAATATCAAAATAACAATAAAGTTCAAAGTCAACAGGGTAAGAGCTACATGAAAACATGGCTCACAAATTAGCAGGGAAACAAACGGTTACCGTCGTTCTTGCAGTTAGATTTAACCTTACTCATTGATGCTGTTGATAGTCCGAATCCGTTTAGTTCTGAATTTACTAATATTGAAATTATAGGATAAATTTTTCTCCATATATAATGGATTTTTTGAAGTTACCGTACTTCTTATCAAGAGCAGACAATGCCCCTCTACTGGTAAGTTTCAGGGAGGGCAGTGTCATCTAAAGTCGGTGAGAGAATATAAGAAAGTCCCATGACACCCGTTCTGGTTGTTCGTTGATCAATTCACTCAGTTTTTTTTTTTATTACAGAGGGTAGCTCTGACCGAACACGCGGAGCTACCGTGCCTGCTGCCACTCAGCTATCGAGGCGGACATGAAAGAATATCCTAGCATTTCCTACGAATTGCTAGTCGTTGTCGTCAAATCTGGCTTGTGGCCATTCATTCTGCTCAAGAAAATTTGTAGGACACAATAGGGAAATTCTAACACGGGTGTATTGTGAAAATAGGTCACTCTTCCAAAAACTAAGTTGAAAACCCATAAAATTTTCGCAAGTAAAATTTACCTACGTAATTCCATTGATAAATGTTTTTAATCACTGCACCGGAATACCAACCAAAAATGTTTATCCTAAGTCGCGCAGGAGCAGCACGTTTAAGACATTACACCGTGACACCATGTCTCTCTGACTCTGAAGCTTTTTAAAACTTTAGGTGGGGGGGGGGGGGGGGAGGAGGGGGGGAGGTTATCAGATGCCAGTCATCATGAGAAACGATCACGCAACATCAAAAGCTTCACCCATTTGGGTGAATGCTAAGAAAATGTCACTGCCGTTACCTGAGCCTGCTAACAGTTTAATTAATTTAAAAATTAGGGGGTGATGTACACTCGTGCTGTGGACTAGATTTATGCAGTGTAAGTGTGAGTACTATACTTGCAAAATTCACCATGCACAAAGAATGTGTAATATGGGTGATATCTATTAAATCAAGTAGTAAGTTGCATTGTTCATAGCAAAACCGCAATCTGCCATGAACTCCTCCTTCTTACATGCAGTCATGTAGCAAACACATTTGAGAATGAAACGTGCTTATGATTATTTGCAAGTCGAATCATAACCATCAAAAACGCGTCAAATACATATGACGGGTAATAAGACACTTTTCAAGACACTAGTACTCAATTCCCTAGTTGTACACCACATTTCAAGACAAAAAACTTAACTGCTATCAGTGGCAGAGCCCATCCATTTATAGTAGACGTAAGAAGTGGTCAAGAGCCTACAGCACCAGCCATGAATGGAGGATGCAAGGTCCTCTGCACTACCAGCACTAGAGAAAGTAGCACACTTCCATAAATACGTTGCAGTCAAGTGACTCACACGTTCCAGTGGCATTATGTGGTCAGCCATGAGCTGACAGCACACACTCCAACAGCACCCACTGCAGCTAGCTCATAAGCGAAATTCCTGCATCAAATCTTCTCTGCCATCGGACACGTATATCAAATTTAGTTTCTCACTCAGCAAAGACACATGACAGAAAACGTAAGTTCATGATTCACTGTCTGTTTTACCGCATCTACTTAACGATAGAAGTCTCTGTAGGATTTATAAATGGAGACAGGTACATATAGCACGTCACTGCATTTCCAAGTAAATTTTATGCTTAAATCATCGTATATTGTACTTAAAGAAGTGTAAGGCCCCTCTCCAGGAATAGTCTGACAGTTTTTCAAACAATATTGTACCGGCAACACTGAATACATTACCTAAATAATCAATTTTTCACTGCTATTGGAGAATTTCCCGCACAACTGGACATATACCTTCAGGAATCAAATGTACTTATACACTCAGCAAACAACATATGACAGCAACCACATAACAGAATTTAATCTGTAAATTCGAGGGGCTTGTAGCCAGTTTTCCCTACTCATGACGATGATTGCTACAGACTGTTATATTATATCTTCTGTCATGCTGAGATGTTGCCCAGAAGAAACCAAGCAAGTCGCTGCTGATGCAGTTTCTTCGAAGTTTCCTGATGCTGAGACGATATAATGGCAAGTCATTGTGCTCACTACACATGCTAAACATCCTCAGGTTATTTAGGTAACGTAGATAACAGACGGTAAAAACATTTTGTAAGGTGTGCGCATTTTGTTAAGAAAATTGTCTACTGTAGGTCTTCAGACTTCCCCAGTGAGTCGTTGTCATCTTGGAAAATCGGGTTTTATGACTGTAATTCCTGTCGTACTTAACTGTATTTCGGTCGTGTAACACGCAGTCTTCCACAGATGCTGCCTCGGAGAGCAGAAAACCCGATTTTCCAAGGTGACCACTTATGTTCTGTCGAGGGTATTTAGACTATGCCCTGATCCATAACAATACGCTCTACAAAGTGACTGTTCATGTATTTATAAACCTGTCTGACTACAAGTAAGTAAAGGAATTTGTCACAGTAGCACACACTTCCATAAATCTCCGAAACTAGTTTTCGAAAATGGTCTGTCACTGAAATACCTTACAAAACCAACTGAATCATAAAGTAGTACAAAGACAAAAACTGCATGTACTGCTGACAAAGGGGAAAAGCAAATGCAACACCAAATTTCTCTTTACATAGATATACACGCAGTAAAGTCTGCTACTGCAGTCTCAATTCTGGAAACAGCATCCTAACTTCCTGTAACGGGGAATCATGCGTGCAGAGAGGGTGATATTTATTATTAATGAAGTTGGAGGGATACCTGTAATTGCCGCGGGGGATTAGCCGAGTGGTCTCGGGCGCTGCAGTCATGGCCTGTGCGGCTGGTCCCGGCGGAGCTTCGGGTCCTCCCTCGGGCATGGGTGTGTGTGTTTGTCCTTAGGATGATTTAGGTTAAGTAATGTGTAAGCATAGGGACTGATGACCTTAGCAGTTAAGCCCCATAAGATTTCACACACATTTAAACATTTTTTTTGATACCTGTAATTCAACTGTTTGACTATTACCATACTCATTAATCACTGAAAAGGACGGAGGATCTTGGCAATGGGTAACGTGAAGATGGCTTACAAAAATCTCGTATCTAATTTTACGTACAAGAATTAAACAAGTGGTTTGGAAGAGCGGAAGTAACTAGAAATAATGCTGATTTCATATTCTATATTGACTGCAAATTGATCAGATAAATAACATTAAAAACATGGGGTTCTCAGTACACGTGCTATCAATCAGAGTTCTTGTAAAGCCTCGAACTAGATGTTCTCTATCGACGTCTTCCAGTAAAGTAACGAATTACCTAAACCGCAGAAGAGGATGATGAGACTGAGTGCATAATGCATCAAACTGAATAAATATGAGACAATCCCATAATCAGCTTCCAGCTCGCAAGAAACGAGCGACCCCTGAGCCTTTACAACGCGTCGTGCCTAAATAGCAAATCACGTTACAATTCGTTACAAGTTCTGCACGCAGACTGACTGCAAAATACCTGCGCAAATACGAGGAGTGGTCAAGTAATGCAACACATTTTTTTTCTGGAAGTAGTTTCGTATAATTCAAGATTCCAGAATAACAATTATTCTCCAACTTTTACCAAAAAATCTCCGCTGCTTAATCTCCGTTCAACTTGATGGCCTTACGCCACTTACTGGGAGAGCCTGTATACCCGCATGGTACCACTCTACTGATCAACGTCGAAGACAACCTCTTGCTGCATCAATAACCTCCCCATCATCCATGTACTGCTTCCTGCGGAATGTATCCTCGATTGGACCAAACACATGGAAGTCGGAAGGTGAGAGATCCAAGGCACACACCTTTGAGTACCTGAACTAGTGGTCGAATGTTTCAGCTCTACCAGCAGAGATGTCCAGTTGAGCAGCGAGGTGTTTAATTGTGATCCGTCGATCACATCCAATGAGAGTGTCCGCACGTCCCAACACTGCAGGGGTCACAGCTGTGTGCGGCCAGCCGGTACTTTGGAGATCAGACACGTTTGCTCGACCTTGTTGCGATGATGACGACGCCTTGCCTGACCACTCACCTTGATTTTGTTCACTGCCAGTTCTCCATAGACATTCCGCAACCACCTATGAATATATCTGCGAAGATCAGGTTTCTCGACAAATGGAACTCAGTGACACATCTGCCGTTGGAACGCACCTCTGTTAAACCTATCGGAACTTCATGAAACTACAGGAGCAAGCGGGAATATTCCACAATGTCCCTCAACAAATTTCAGATTTTTTCAAACGAAACTGGCCTACAAAGAAATGTGTTGCATACGTTATTGAACGCCCCTCGTATTTATATCACACGACTGAAATTATTTAAACGCTGCCTATTAACAATCACGGCAAAATAATTGAAGTAGACTCACCATAATCTCCAACACTACAGCCGACACCTCCGAACTGCCTCGCTCCGATTTCGAGAATACAGTACGAATTTCAAATTCTTACGGCCACCTGGCCGCGCGCATCCCTGATTTACTGTAACACCGAGCGACTCTCCAAAGGCGAGAAAACGTTACAACAGCGTCACAAGGAGAAAACCCAAAAGTTTGCATGATTAATAGATACTAATTACAGGATGTGTTTGCCAAGTGTTGCAAAGACTATTTCGGTATTTAAAGAAAACCAAACTCCATGTAAACATGGAAATGCAGTTTAGCAAGCCACTCTCAGTTTGTCCTTGCAAGAATTGGACCTGGAAGGTGCGATTTAATGCACTTCAGGTTGTCTAGTACGTGATTATCAGTTAATTTACGTGTTAAATATTCGATTGCGCTACACACGACTTACTTTCCCCATTACTGTTTCGCTTTGCGTGAGCTTGTCATCTCCTATCACTAGCAAGAAAGTCAGATCTCGTTATCATTAGGGAACATTCGCTGTCTAGGGGTGATTTCAGGACGTATACTGTGTTCATCATTCTTCATGAAAACTTGTGATTTTAAAACGGATGGCTGCTTCTATTCTTGCAATCAAACATCCGTGACTCTTCCTTTCTGCATGAAAGCCACCGAATGCTCCACCCCATGAGTTTAATACACCTCTTTTTGCTTCCGGAGCTGGCCAATATGGGCCCTGTAGATCTTAAGTCCTCCAGGCGTTTCTTTTAATTTCCTCTCATGATCTCTTTATTCTTTCACTTCTTTTCTTTATCTCCTGTACCAAAATGTAAAGTGTGATCCACCTTTTTAATGTTTCCATTCCAAATTATTTTGTGCAGTTGTCTTCGCTTCTGAACTCCTGGATCAGTGTAATATAAATTTCTTTCACGCCTCTTTTGACCTCTCCTACCGACTTAGAGGTGTGACGTGATTTCTCCCATTCTTACTAGGTACCGGTAAATTTTCAACCTTCGCTGTCGTATCGTGTTCGTGAAATTTTTCGTTTACTTATAGAACTATTGGTTTTTGTTGTTGTTCGAAGTCCCGCCAGTAGTCTTCTGGAGCTGCAGAAGTATTGTATTCTTCGAAGCATCCTCTTTTATTTAAAATAAGAGACTCCCGAGGACAAAGTCCTTCTGGGTTTATACACTCCTGGAAATTGAAATAAGAACACCGTGAATTCATTGTCCCAGGAAGGGGAAACTTTATTGACACATTCCTGGGGTCAGCTACATCACATGATCACACTGACAGAACCACAGGCACATAGACACAGACAACAGAGCATGCACAATGTCGGCACTAGTACAGTGTATATCCACCTTTCGCAGCAATGCAGGCTGCTATTCTCCCATGGAGACGATCGTAGAGATGCTGGATGTAGTCCTGTGGAACGGCTTGCCATGCCATTTCCACCTGGCGCCTCAGTTGGACCAGCGTTCGTGCTGGACGTGCAGACCGCGTGAGACGACGCTTCATCCAGTCCCAAACATGCTCAATGGGGGACAGATCCGGAGATCTTGCTGGCCAGGGTAGTTGACTTACACCTTCTAGAGCACGTTGGGTGGCACGGGATACATGCGGACGTGCATTGTCCTGTTGGAACAGCAAGTTCCCTTGCCGGTCTAGGAATGGTAGAACGATGGGTTCAATGACGGTTTGGATGTACCGTGCACTATTCAGTGTCCCCTCGACGATCACCAGTGGTGTACGGCCAGTGTAGGAGATCGCTCCCCACACCATGATGCCGGGTGTTGGCCCTGTGTGCCTCGGTCGTATGCAGTCCTGATTGTGGCGCTCACCTGCACGGCGCCAAACACGCATACGACCATCATTGGCACCAAGGCAGAAGCGACTCTCATCGCTGAAGACGACACGTCTCCATTCGCCCCTCCATTCACGCCTGTCGCGACACCACTGGAGGCGGGCTGCACGATGTTGGGGCGTGAGCGGAAGACGGCCTAACGGTGTGCGGGACCGTAGCCCAGCTTCATGGAGACAGTTGCGAATGGTCCTCACCGATACCCCAGGAGCAACAGTGTCCCTAATTTGCTGGGAAGTGGCGGTGCGGTCCCCTACGGCACTGCGTAGGATCCTACGGTCTTGGCGTGCATCCGTGCGTCGCTGCGGTCCGGTCCCAGGTCGACGGGCACGTGCACCTTCCGCCGACCACTGGCGACAACATCGATGTACTGTGGAAACCTCACGCCCCACGTGTTGAGCAATTCGGCGGTACGTCCACCCGGCCTCCCGCATGCCCACTATACGCCCTCGCTCAAAGTCCGTCAACTGCACATACGGTTCACGCCCACGCTGTCGCGGCATGCTACCAGTGTTAAAGACTGCGATGGAGCTCCGTATGCCACGGCAAACTGGCTGACACTGACGGCGGCGGTGCACAAATGCTGCGCAGCTAGCGCCATTCGACGGCCAACACCGCGGTTCCTGGTGTGTCCGCTGTGCCGTGCGTGTGACCATTGCTTGTACAGCCCTCTCGCAGTGTCTGGAGCAAGTATGGTGGGTCTGACACACCGGTGTCAATGTGTTCTTTTTTCCATTTCCAGGAGTGTAGTTGAATTGCGGTGCTTGATTTTAGACTTGTACCAGTTCTGTGCTAGTTTTAAGCAACACCGTAATTTTCTGGCTCTTCCTTTGGCTGCCTCTTTCTCCAGTACGTTGCGTTCGATCCATTTATCTAAGTATTTTATTTGTTCTTTCAGTCTTTCCACATTTTATATCCAAGAGCTTCTTCCCTTGGTGTATCTTGGTGTTGCATCATTTCATAAGCGACTTTGAGACACGTTTTTCCAGCGATTTCGTGGAAGATATCCTGCATTCTTTGCCCAACTTTTCGGTTTCTGACTCAAAGAGCGAGGTACTCGGTATTCGATAAATACCTGATTTCCACGTTGTTTCCATTCTTCGCAAGATGTACTCCACTCCTTCGTTCCAACTTCAGATCTCCTTCCCAGGTTCCCATTATTTTCTCCAGGCCAATATTGAACAGACTTGGTGATAACCTGACTACTTGCTTGACACCGGTCTTTTTTTTCTCCAAAAGGCCGAGAGATTTCTCCGAAAAACTTATCTTTCCAACAGATATCTCTGTCAGTGTTTGTTTTACGAATTCCATCGTTTTTCAGTGTTTGTCTAATTCTGCAAGCCACGTCAAAATTCGTGGCGGAGGGTACTTCGTGTGCCATTGTCAATTCCCCCATTTCTTGATCCAGTCGCCTATGGTATGATGTAAGATTTCTAGTGAGCCTTTGTAATTTTACTTTCATGGCTTTCTCGCGAGATGTATGTAGCAGAATGTCATCCTAGGATGTAAACTCTAGGAACTTAACGGTAGACCATGGCGTGATTCAGAACGTCTCTCTTGATGCGCCTGCAACTGGAGTTGGCTGAGAATCTCCGTGACGCTCATGTGCCTGCTAAACAAACATGTAACGAAACGTGCTGCTCTTCTTTGGATCTTCTCCATTTCCGCTATCATTTGTCTCTACTGCGGATCTCAGACTGACGAACAATATTCAATTATTGGTCGAATGATAGTTTTATAGGCTACTTGTTGATGGAGTAAGTTTCCTGAGGATTCTTCCAATGAATCTCAGTCTGGCATCTGCCTTACCCGCGATTAATTTTATGTGGTCGTTCCACATCAAACCGCTCAGTAAGCCCACTCTTGGATATTTTATGGAAGCAACTGCTTCCCGTGATTGTTCTGCATTTGTGTAATGATACAGTGAAGTGTCTTTGTGTCGCCGTGCGGAGTGGCCGCGCGATTACGGGCACCGTGTCACTGCGCGGCCCCTCCTGCCGGAGGTTCGAGTCCTCCCTCGGACATGGGTGTGTGTGTTGTTCTTAGCATAAGTTAGTTTAAGTAGTGTGTAAGTCTGGGGACCGATGACCTCAGCAGTTTGGTCCCATAGGGATTCACACACATTTGAACATTTGATTTCCCTTTGTGTCCATGTATTTGCAATACACTACACCAATTCAGAATTCCTCTAGAACACTCAATTCCTCTAGAACCTTACAATAAGGCGACAAAAGTGATGTGGTACCTCCTAATATCGTGTCAGATGTCCTTCTGCCCGGTGTAGTGCAGCAACTCTATACTGCATGGACTCAACAAGTTGTTGGAAGTCCCCTGCGGTTATATTGAGCCATGGTGCCTCTATAGTCGCCCATAGCTGCGAAGGTGTCGCCGCTGCAAAATTTTGTGCACGAACTGTTGAAGTATCCCCAACTCTCTTGCGGTTCCCTTTTTAGATACTCCACGTCGACGTCTGCTCGTAGATACGTATCGTCGGTAGGTTTTCCGGCTTTACTTCCCGACGTGACAGCGACGACTCTCCGATGAGGTGCGGGCCTTATGTTTTGCTATTATTGCGAGTCTTGTAAAAATCGCTTTTCTTTAGTAATTTGCCCGGCTAAAACTCTCCCCTTTTATGATTAAGACAGCCTGCGTCGCCTTTCGGATGGAGTGAGGACGTCAAAGAGTCACAAAAGTTCATATTAAGCAGTCCGTAAAATACGTAAACGTTCACTTCAGTTAGCGTGTTAGTTAATGCTTACGCTTTCCGCTAGATGGTGCTGGCTTACTGCTGAATAGCTTTGGTTCCGTAAAACCTTCACTGATTAGTACTAGGTAAATGAAATAAGTACAACACTCTTGTATTTCACTTTCACTCTACATTCAAGGATTAAGATGGTGATGGATGATGGCCAATTTAAAAAGTTCCTAGCCTGGAGGAATCTAAATAGTCCGCAAATGCCGATATGCACGCGCCCTACGTCCAGATTCGCAACTAACGGCACACGACACTTTCAAAAGTGCACACATTAATATCTGAATACCGGTACCTCTGAATTCACTCGTATCAGCAGATTATTTGAGTTTCTGCCGCCTATATGTCCGTAAAGTTCCAATCTAGCACTAAAGTCCTAAAATCCCCTTAATACTCCATTGCTACCAATAGTCAGAGATCGTACACTACATCACTTTTAATCTCCGTAATATTCTAACAGTTTATCGTCAATCTTAACACGACAAAGTCCAATCTAACTATTGTCTCGCTGACTGACGCGGGTTCCCCGCCCTTTAACGAAACAATCAAGGAAAAAAAGGCGGCAATAATGACGATCAGGCCCTTTTATAGGTTTTTCATCACAAGAGTTTAACGTCACTACCTTCTCCATGATGGAGCTTCCGTGGTTTTGCTGTACTTAGGCGTTAAACTACTTGCTGATGTACTATAATTTTGATCTGCAGTTACCGAACTTTGATTCTGCACCATTTTCCCCTCTAAAAATTCTATTCTTAAATTATTCTTTCTATAGCTTTTATCACTGCAAACTGAACCGAGGTGTTACACTGTCCTCTTGATTATGTCTCATAAACGTTCGATGGGATTCATGTCAGCCGATGTGGGTGGCCAAATCATACGTTCGAATTGTTCGGAATGTTCTTCAAAACAAGGACCAACTGCTATGACATGACATTTTTGTTTGGGTACATGAAGCCCATGAACGGCTGCAGATGGTCTCTAAACAGCCGAACATAACCATTTCCAGTTAGCGATCGGTTCAGTTGGATCAGAGGACCCTGTCTATTCCATGTAAACACAGCCCACACCGCCACGGAGCAGACTGCATGGGGCGTTGTTGACAATCTAGGTCCATGGGTTCGTGGGGACTGCCCCCACTCGAACCCTTTCTTCAGCTCTTATCAACTGAAATTGGGAATCGTATGACCTGGCCACAGTTTCCCGTCGTTTAGGGTGTAATCTATATGGTCACGAACTCAGGACAGGCTTTGCAGGCGATGTCGTGTTTCTGGTGGTTATGTGAAGGCCATCGGACACTGCGTTGTCCGTGGTGAGAGGTAATGCCTGAATTTTGGTATTCTCGGCACACTCTTGACATTGTGGATCTCGGAATATTGAATTCTCTAATGATTTCCGAAATGGAATAATAGCTCCGACCACCATTTCACGTTCAAAGTTTGTTAATCACGTCGGAAAAATTTACACCTGAATCACCTGAGTACAGATGATAGCTCCTGAGTACAAATGATAGCTCCTTTTATACCTTTTGTACGCGATACTAGGTCTTCTGTATATGTGCATATCACTGTCTCATCAAGTTTGTCAGCTCTGTGTAAATAAAGAATGTATTTTATTGTATCCTGATATTTCGCCAGACGTCACACTTTCATAGGTTCATTAATAGTTCTTCAGATCGCGGCTGTACAGCTGTCAACGACTGCATGCGGCATACTAATGCTAGTCGCCGTCCAGCGGGCGAGTGCGGCTAAAGCCGCCACTTTGCCCGTCTGCTCCAGAGTCGAGACGGCCGGCGGTGCGAGGACACAGCGCGCCCCTGGCTTCCGACGACTTCCGTTATTGCGTCCAAAAGGCGGGGCGGGCGGCCGCGGGTGGCTCATTCTGCCACGCCGAGCGCAACTGGCGCCGCGCAATCTCGGAGGCCGAGCCGGACCTAGCCGCGGCAGCGCGGCGACTTCCCCCGGAAAGCGGGCGGCAGAACTGCAGCCACTTGCGCCGGCCGTCCACGCCAGGAGGGCGCGAGCCACGGCGAGAGGGGAGCGGGGATAAAAGCGCCGGCCGTGTCCACCCCCTCCTTTGTGTCGGGGCGCCACAGCGCCAGCCGGGGCTGGCTGGGCCCCCTCTGCCGCCCAGCCCTTAGGCACGGAATGTGTGGTAATAGGATTTGACGGGGGTGGTCCGAGTTTGAAAGGCCGTGATTCCCCCCGGGGCCGGCGTCGGGGAGAGATGAGTCTTTGTGTTGCGCCTTAACAGGGTTTTTTACGTCACGGCGTGGGAGGCCGCGGGTGCATGTGTGCGCTATGATGCCCGCTTCACCTATCGAATCTCGATCGATGCGTCCTTCAGAGGGAAAGTCATCAACTTTTAAATCTGAGATTGCAGTCGTTCCCTGTGAACATTATATCAGGGAAATACCTTAAGAAAGGAAGCAGATTAGTATGAATATTCATGTTTTCGCGGCGTCCTGTTTGCTCATAAAATTAAGGGAATGCAGCCATATCCTCTGCTGATATTTCGCTTGCGACCGTCCAGTCACCTCTTGAGTGTCAAGGCTGACGCTGCAGCCCTCCCTCCGCCACTGTCCATCGCAGACAGGTTGTGCCTTCAATCCATAGGGCATAAACTACACTGAAGCGCCAAAGAAACTGGCATTGGTATGCTATTGAAATACAGAGATATGTAAACAGGCAGAACGGCGCTGCGATTGGCAACGCCTATATAAGACAACCAGTGTCTGGTACTGTTGTTAGATCGGTTACTGCTGCTACAATAGCAGATTAACAAGATGTAAGTGAGTTTTAACTTGTTGTTAATGTCGGCGCACGAGAGATGGGGCAGAGCAAATCCGAAGTAGCGATGAAGTGGGGTTTTTCCCGTACGACCATTTCATAAGTGTGCCTTGAATATCAGGAATCCGATAAAACATCAAGTCTCTGACATCGATGCTGCCGGGAAAAGATCCTGCAAGAACGGGGCCAACGACGACTAAAGAAATTGTTCAGAGTGACAGAAGTACAACACTTCCGCAAATTGCTGCAGATTTCAATGCTGAGCCGTCAACAAGAGTCAGCGTGCGAACCATTGAACGAAACAGCATTGATATTGGCTTTCGGAGCCGAATTCCCACTCGTGAACCCTTGATCACTGCACGAAAGTAAGCTTTACAGCTCGCGTGGGCCCGTCACGACCGTCATTGGACTGTTGATGTCTTGAAACATGTTGCCTGGGTGGACGAGTCTTGTTTTAAATTGTATCGAGCGGATGGACGCGTACGGGTTTGGGACAGCCTCATGAATTCATGAACCCTGCATGTCGGCAAGGAACTGATCAAGCTGGTGGGGGCTCTGTAATGGTGTGGGGCATGTGCAGTTGGAGTGATATGGGACCCCTGATACGTCTAGATACGACTCTGACAGGTGACACGTACGTAAGCATCCTGTCTGATCAACTGCATCCATTCATGTCCATTGTGCATTCCGACGGACTTGGACAATTTCAGCAGGACAATCCGACACCCCACACTTCCAGAATTGCTACAGAGTGGCTCCAGGAACACTCTTCTGAGATTAAACACTTACGCTAGCCACCAAACTCCCCAGTCAAGAACATTATTCAGCATATCTGGGATGGCTTGCAACTTGCTGTTCAGAACAGATCTCCATCTCCTCGTACTCTTACGGATTCATGGACAACCTTGCGCGATTCATGGTGTCAGTTCCCTCCAGCACTACTTCAGACAATAGTCTAGTGGATGCCACGTCATGTTGCGGCACGTCTGCGTGGTCTCGGGGACCCTATATGATATTAGGTGGAAGAGTTTCTTTGGCTTTTCAGTTTAGCATGACAAAGGTGAATGGCCGGATGACTTTCTCTCAGCAGTAATGATACCGATTAAGAAGATATGCAATGCCAAGAAATTTGAGGATTTGAGAACCATTAGGTTCCCATATAGCATAAGTCCTATTAAGGGTGAGAAATACAAGATTTCAGAGAACACAATAAAAAAGTATTGCAGAGGAAAAGTATGGATTTAGAAGAGGAAAAAATTAAAGGAGATGCATTTGGAGAGTTGACAATTACAGGTGAGAGATATACTGAAAGAGGAAGATAAATTTATAGTGTTTTCATTTACTTAGAGAAAACCTTTATTAGAGTACAGAGAAATAAATTAATGGGCATTTTAAGGATGAATGGAATCGAGTGCAGGAATAGAAGGCTTATTGAGAATATATAACTACAACAGAAAATACGAGTACAGTTTGGGAACGAGACGACATCGCAAAGCGCAATTGGGAGGGGAGCGAGGCAAGGCAGCTGTCTCTGCAGAGTATATTTGGAGATTATTCAGGATCGTTTCAATCGGAAAAGAGGAGTGCGGGTTGGTGGTGCGAGGAAAGAATGTATTCGATTTGCAGATGATACGGTGTTATTGGCAAAGAGCTAAAGAATTATGATTGTTCTGTTAAAAGAATTAAACAAGACCTGTGACGAATTCGGAATGATAATTAATAAGAAAAAGACTTAATATATGACGGTAAGTGCACGAAAAATAAGAACAACTACAAACTTAGGAGAGGATAGCATAAAACCAGTTAGTGCTCTGAAATGTCTGGCAAACATTGCCACGAAAGACACGAGATGCAAGAAGGAGGTAAATTCATATAGCAATTGCCAGAGAGGGATTTAATAAGAAGAGAAGGGTTCTACATAGGTGTATGGACAGGGATCTGACGAAGACACTGGCGAAGTGCTTTATATGGAGCGTGGCATCATTCGGAGCTGACACATGGACACTGAGCAAAGAGGAAGAAAGAACAACACAAGCATTTGAGATGTGGATTTGGAGGAGGATGAAAAGGATAAAATGGATAGGCAAAGTGAGAAATGACGAAGTGTTTAGAACAGTGAAGGAGGAAAAAGAGAGATTTTTGAAGGTAATGAGGAAGAGGAAACACAGTAGGCTTGGAAATTGGATGAGAAGAGGTTGTTTAGTGATGGATGTAGGG
The DNA here is from genome assembly GCF_023864345.2 of Schistocerca serialis cubense. Lineage (NCBI taxonomy): Eukaryota > Metazoa > Arthropoda > Insecta > Orthoptera > Acrididae > Schistocerca > Schistocerca serialis. The sequence goes on from NC_064642.1 coordinate 584,261,107, forward strand.
GGTTCAAAAATGGTTCAAATGGCTCTGAGCAGTATGGGACTTAACATCTGAGGTCATCAGTGCCCTAGAACTTAGAACTACTTAAACCTAACTAACCTAAGGACATCACACACATCCATGCCCGAGGCACGGTTCGAACCTGCAACCGTAGCAGTCGCGCGGTTCCCGACTGAAGCTCCTAGAACCGCTCCGCCACAGCGGCCGGCGGATTCTGTGGATGACGAGGAAAACGCACGCAGGAGATACCACATGGTGATTATAAGGGTAAGAAACCACTATGAAAAAACGAAGAGGGTAGCAAATGACAGCACTGCACGTAAAGGTACATTTAAAGACATGATCCAGGGCAGAACACTAATGATGATGATGATTACTGCGGATAGCATCTCCACAAAGAACACATAAAAAAGTGAAGATAATAATTACCCGCGGCACAAAATGTGCATAACTCCGCATTTCAAACTAAAAGTGAGAGTTCTGTGTCAACAGTCTAAGGAAGAAACGTGCAGACCCACAGTCTTGCCATTCCATTTTTTTTTTTTTTGAGTTATGTTCTAAATACATAGGCTCCTTTCCATGCATGTATTGAGGTTATCTTTCGCCCAGCATCTTAGACAGCTTCTCTGTTCGGTTTGGTGAAGGATGGCCTAAAGGAACGTGTAGGAGATGTACAGGGAGTTTGAGAACGACGTTTTAAAGAGTTTTTAAGATTGTAGAGGGTGGATTTTGAACGTTTTTATATAAAGAACCTATAATCTATAGCCACCAGTGGTATGTTGACAATCTATGCGCTACCCGTATGAGAGGTTACTAGATCAGATTCTCAGTGGGGGTTTAGGCTGGAATTCTTGCACCACACATCTTACCAAATCGTTTGCATGGTGCACGGTATTTGATTTTTCTGGAGATCGGCTTGCCTGAACTTCTGGAATACGTTCCCTTGCAAATACGCACTAGTTTGTGGTTTCAGAACAATGGTGCTCCAGCGCACTTGGAGGGCATATTTCACAGACAACTTCAGGCAGAGAGTAGGGCCTAACCGGAAGGGGACGGCCAGTCTCTTGGCCTGTGCGCTCCGCTGACCTCACCCCTCTTAACTTCTTCCTCTGGGATAAAGCCCCCTGGCGTACGCAACAGCAGTAGAGACAGCACCTGTGCTTACTGAGCTCATCTTTCCAGCGTTTGATACAATCAGAGGATAGCGCGGAATCTCAAAGAGAAACAGACAAAACATGGCTCGTCATTGTACATTATGTACCGAAAGTGATGGTCATCACATCGAATATTAATCTGCAGTAGTGAAGACACACATGCGGTGTCAACAAACGTTTTCCAAACTACAGTAATCTGGTGTTTCATTTAACCTACCAAATGTTTCGAAAGTGCATAGCGCTTAGAAAATTGATTCCGGCTGTAGGTTCTTTATATAAAAACTTCCAAAATTTCATACTCCACTATCTCCCAAATTTTCAAAACATCATTCTGTAACACCCTGTATTCAACATCTCGTACATCTACCTGGTTACTCTGCAATTCACAGTTAAGTTATTGGCAAAGTGACTCGTAGGACCACTTCTAGAATATTTCTCGGTGAAACCCGAATGTTCAAGGGAAGGCAGGATTCGGTTACGATTGTGGACGGGACCGTAATCAGTTACTACTGGTTGTCTTTTACAGTTACACACATTTATTTTTAAAACAGTAATTCCAGACTTAACAAAAAATAAAAAGAATACCACACGTTATTAATGAAGGAATAAACAGCTGTGTAAATAATAGTGTTTTCAGTGCGTTACAATTTATTAAATCACCATAAAATACAGATGCAGGTAATGTTAAAAAAAAGCCACTGTGATCACGACTGAAGGCCTTACACGCCAAGAATGGCAATAGATTAAGAAATTTTTAAGAACTCACTGCAACTTACAAATTACAGGTATTGAAATATTAAAGGCAAGACGCCACAAACACCAAAGAAGACATCAGACGCCAGGAATGGCTGTAAATAAGGTTTTAAGGCTTACTGCTAAAATACAAACACCAAATAGGATTTTAAAGCCAATGACCACAATCACGGCTGAAGGCCTTATACGCCAGGAACGGCAATAATATAAAAAAACTTGAAACCTGCTGTAAAACTGCAAATACAATAGCAAAAGTTAATATAAAACCCAGCAACTGATACAGACGGTGCTCCAGGAATCTACCTCTGAGAAGGTCCGGCAGCAAACACTTTCGCGAGCGATGAGACAGGCAGCCAAGTGTTGCATTCACTTCACAAGATGGTAACTAAGCCTAGTAGCAGTCTAATGAATGACTATTGATAATCTTGCTGAAGCTACCTGACGTCCGATGAACCAAATGCAACGGTGGAACAATACGCCAAAGCAGGAACCGGCGGTCTGCACTACGTCCCCAGAATATTGTGCTTAGAGCGCCTGGAACGAGAAAGGAACCTCTACCAGATTTCCGTCCGATTCCACAAACCTGAAAAACTGAACAAACATGTCACAGTACAGCACACCAGACAAACTAACAGTAACTAAAACCCCACTCCATTTGCGTGAGAGGCAAAACCGAAAATCATCATTACGGAGACAATCGCAAAGCGAGCCAAAATCAAGTACCAAATGAGTGACATCAAATTCATTAGGCACACAGACGCACACTGAACTCACTGTGACAACTCTGGCAACGGTTGGCAGAATGAAACAAATCTCTTCACTGCTTTATTAATTCACAGTTGAGTAACCACACCTTCTAATCACTGAGCCAGGTGGTTTTAACACAGTAGGGTCTTCAAGTACTAAGCGGTACACAGATCCACCAAACTGCACATGATAGCGAGATGATAATCTGTGACAACATCACGAGCGTACTACGGGGCCAACACAGGTGACTGACACCGCTCTACTTGGCCTGAAATGCACTGATCTTAAGGCTTGCTGGATCTCGTTTACGACGAGGTCGTGCACCCTCGTGACCGCAGCCCTTCCATCCGGCTGTCCATGCGTGCCGCCAGCGGTCCCGGCGTGTTCCCGCACTGCGCGGACCTGGCTCCTCCTTAGTTCCCAACCGAACTGACACACTCACACGACCCGGAAAAACAACGACATCGCCCCAATGATAGGGCAACAGTTACTAAATATTGACCGAGCGAGGTGGCGCAGTGGTTAGCACACTGGACTCGCATTCGGGAGGACGACGGTTCAATCCCGCGTCCGGCCATCCTGATTTAGGTTTTCCGTGATTTTCCTAAATCGATCCAAGCAAATGCTGGGATGGTACCTTTGAAAGGGCACGGCCGACTTCCTTCCCCATCCTTCCCTCATCCGATGAGACCGATGACCTCGCTGTTTGGTCTCTTCCCTCCAAACAAACAACAATTTTTTTTGAACTAAATATTGATAAGCGCCGCTGCTGCCACTAGCGGACAGGCAACGCTTGCGAAACCAAGTGCCGCCAGTCAAAACGAGAAGAAGACAAACAACCGCAACCATGCCAACTAAAAGATACGTCTTGCCTTCAACAGAGGGCGGAAACATACAAACAGCACCATCGCGAGACGCAGCATGGCTCACTTGGCCATTCTCCTCTCGAACAGCACGTAGGAAATCTGAAACCCAAATCTGGTTGCACGACTTCTGATTACTCTTACTTTATTGCGAGTGTCATTTCTCCTTGTGTAGCAGCGAGTCAACAAAATATTTTAGCATTCGGAAGAGAAGTCCAATGAGTACAGAATATGGATTGGGAGTAAATCGAAGAAAATGGAAGTAGCAAAAATGAGAACAGCGAGAAAGTAAACATCATGATTGATGGTTAGAAAATTCTGCTACCTAGGCAGCAAAGTAACCAATGATGGTCGGAGTAAGGAAGACATCATAGGCAGATTGGCACTGGCAAAAGGAGCGTTCCTGGCCAAGAGAAGTCTACTAATATCAAACACAGGTCCTGATTTGAGGAAGAAATTTCTGAAAATGTAAGTTTGGAGTACAGTATTTTAAAGACGTGAAACGCGGGCTGTTGGAAAACCAGAACAGAAGAGAATCGAAGCATTGAGATGTAGTGCTACAGAAGAAAATTAGGTGGACTGTGAGGTGAGCAATGAGGAGGTTCTGCGCGGAATCGGAGAGGAAAGGAATATGTGGAAAACACTGACAAGGAGAAGGGACAGGATGATAGGAATCTGTGAAGACATTAGGGAATAACTTCGATGATACTAGAGGAAGCTGTAGAGGGTAAAAACTGTAGAGAAAGACAGAGATTGGAAGACATCCAGCAAATAATTGAGGACGTAGGCTTCAAGTGCTATTCGTGGATGAAGAGGTGGGCACAGGAGAGGAATTCGTGGCGGGCCGCATCAAACCAGTCAGAAGACTGATGACTTGCAAAATAAATAAATAAATAAATAAAATAAATACACAAAAAGTAGGGAGAAGTAAAAAGTAAGTTACAAATCATAATCTTATAACTGTAAATGATAAGAAATCCAGATTACAGAGTAGACAAGCCTCTAACTTTCACATCCTCTGAAGAGGAGTCGACGTCTGTCACATTTTCCCCTTCTCGTGGTTTCATGGACTTCAAACTTCTTTCCAATCTTTCTATAGATGCTCGCACCAATATCTTACTAAGAGCCGACTTTCTAAGCCGTTTCAGAGCTGCTCGCTCCCAGGTACCGAACCGTAGTAATTTGTCATTTCTCAAAATAAATCTCTGGCTTGATAGATTGTTTGGATATTTTTAACGTAATGGTCCATGAAAAATTAAATATTTAGAGTGTAGAATGTCACAGAAAATCAGGTATTTAAAGACTTTCTTGTGACAATTGCTCACAGTTTTACAAAGGGCAGACAGGAAGCAGATTCACTATAAGGTACAGGGAACGCATAGATGCCTTCTGGTTAAGTAACTGATAAATCCAATTTTGCAGCACATCTGAAAGAACATGGCCACTCACCCAGAACCACTGCAGACACACTGACAGCAAAGAGAAGAAAGTGAATCTTCTTGAAGAAAAAAAAAGACTCCGTCTTCAGGCCACGAGTGGCCTACCGGGACCATCCGACCGCCGTGTCATCCTCAGTGAAGGATGCGGATAGAAGGGACGTGGTGTCAGCTCACAGCTCTCCCGGTCGTTATGATGGTATTCTTGACCGAAGCCGCTACTATTCGGTCGAGCAGCTCCTCAAGTGGCATCACGAGTCTGAATGCACCGCGAAAAATGGCAACAGCGCATGGCGGCCTGGATGGTCACCCACCCAAGGGCCGACCACGCCCGACAACGCTTAACTCCGGTGATCTCACGGGAACCGGTGTATCCACTGCGGCAAGACCGTTACCGAATCTTCTTGAAGAGCTTGAAATTATGTCAACACATGCAACTCACCAAATCGTCTATGAATAAGTAGGCGTGGTAAACAAATTATTTCTACATATCTTTTACCGAAATTTTTAAACACTAAAACTGTTATTCACCGCCCCTTCGCAACTAGTAAGGAAAAACAGGCACGAATGATTACAATGTTATATAATTTGCCAGCAATCATTCTATTTATTACAAATGACTGTGTAGTTCCATGTGGTGTCACCGCCAGACACCACCTTGCTAGGTGGTAGTCTTTAAATCGGCCGCGGTCCGTTAGTATACGTCGGACCCGCGTGTCGCCACTATCAGTGATTGCAGACCGAGTGCCGCCACACGGCAGGTCTAGAGAGACTTCCTAGCACTCGCCCCAGTTGTACAACCGACTTTGCTAGCGATGGTTCACTGACAAAATACGCTCTCGTTTGCCGAGACGATAGTTAGCATAGCCTTCAGCTACGTCATTTGCTACGACCTAGCAAGGCGCCATTATTCAGTTACTATTGATATTGTAAATAATGTACAGACAAGAGCTACGTTCAACATTAATGGATTAAAGTTAAGTATTCCACAAAGTACCACCTTTTTTCTGAAGTCTAAATTCCTTGTCCTGTTCCAGACCTCACGCCAGCCTGCGTGAGCTCAAACGCGTGCCTTTCGGCTTCCTCCAAACTCCGTGGGTTGGCTCCTGCCAATCCACAACATTCCATAATCATGTAACCATTTATTTTTGACAATCTGTAATATCTGTTATGTTTCTGTGTGTGTAACACCTTTAAAATTCTTAGATCTAAGGTCTTCGAATATAATCTCCGTTTTGCTATATAAAAATGTTAAATGTTGTGAGTGTGCTTCTGAAATTTTGCATCTGCTGTATCAAGGACGTTACATGGAAGTACGAGTATTCACTATGAAGCACAATATACAGTTAATATGTAAGAAATCGAGATATTTTCGTAAACAATGTGATGAAAGTGATATGGAAACGACATGCATACTCCAGCTGTATAAATGTAATGTGGAAACAGGATGGATACTCGAGCTGTTTGTAAGTACTATAAAACATTAGAACACATGTCGCTTAGCAACTTCCATTCATATCAGTTGGATCTATTTAGTCATCATCATATTACTGGTTTTCTATTTAAACAGTGATCTCCAGCATTAAGCATTGAAACAGTAGTTGAAGGTAAAACCACATAAAGTTGGGCACAAGCCCGAAACTGGTCGTGCGTTAAATAAAATGACCTTCTATCTTTTGTCCGCAGCTCGTGGTCGTGCGGTGGCGTTCTCGCTTCCCGCGCCCGGGTTCGATTCCCGGCGGGGTCAGGGATTTTCTCTGCCTCGTGATGACTGGGTGTTGTGTGATGTCCTTAGGTTAGTTAGGTTTAAGTAGTTCTAAGTTCTATGGGACTGATGACCAGAGCTGTTAAGTCCCATAGTGCTCAGAGCCATTTGAACCATTTTGAACCTTCTATCTTGACTGGTAGCGGTTGTTATTCTACACACTACAAAGGAGCAGACACAGAGTTCAACTGCATCCATTACAGGTAAAATTAATTGAATGTTTAGTTTTATCCATTTGACAGTTAAAATATTTTACGTCAAATAACACGAAACATTATTTCTTCACAGTACGACTGAGCTGTGTGCGGCTCGCGTTGATGTCGTTAATAGCACGGCATCCTGTAATAGCGATAGTGGCGCCTCGTTCTCTTAGTGTGTTCACTGGCACCATTACGTTTGCTCGCCCTATCTCTCCGTGAGTGGTAGCAGCAGCGCTTATCGATGGCGCGTACTGTAGTACCATCTTTGGAGCGGCCTCTAGCATTTCCGGGTCGTCGTGTGTTGAGATAGGGGAGTTGGGACGGAGCAACAGTGAGGTCCGGACAGCCAGTACTCGCCCGACCGCTGGCGACACACATGGACTGTCCGACTGGAGGATGTGGTCGCGAGAGTGCACGACCACGTCAAGGACCGGATTCAGCGAGTTCTAATTGAGTGGACCGTGATATTCGAGTAGCGCAACTTTCACCTGTGTGTGTGTGTGTGTCTGCACGTCGAAGTGACCTCATGGGAATAAGTTGTCAGTCGACGATTTATACTGGGGTCTTTCCGGTGCCTGACTTGAGTGGGGACGACCGTTGTTTGGTCGTTCGGTCGGTCGTCGCAGCAGGCGACGTGCATTTGTTCTTCCGACCGCTTCTGGTTTCTCTGTGTTTATACCGACTTACAATTCGTCCTTGTTGTTTCACAGTGACTGGTTTCAGTATTGTGAGCCGTTGGCTGTCTGCGTACTGGATTTGGAGCGGGCTGCGAATGGACATCAGTTCGGTTGGGGGTGCAGCAACGAGCAGATCCGTAAAGTGCGGGGGCAAGCAAGGGCCGCTGCGAGAGCGACGACTTCGTTGCACTCCGAACCCTGGACGTTTGAGTTGAGTGAAGAGTTAACTGCTAATGCAACCTCGACTATTCTGAGATCTTGCCTTTGGTCGGCGGGTTGAGTCCTCAAGGGCCGCTGAGCTGGCGGCAACGAGTGAAGTGTTTCGAGGGGGTGAAATGTTGCAGCCGTCTTTCTCTATTTGTTATTCATAATTGAATTTAGTATTATTCTTATCAGTGAAGTGCAACCAGCGGTATTTTCTGCCTTGAGGTTGCTAACGCCCCAGTTATCTGCCCTGGAGGTTAGTATACTTTTCCGGTAGTGTAGCTTTCCTTGTCGTGTTGATGCTTTCCGACACGGCATGTAGTTCGACAGCCTCTTTATTGGACTGTGCATATTTTTTGGGAGGTCTACCTTGGTTCTAGTGTTTCCTTCGGCCTTGGGTGTTTTCTGAAGATGTAGTGCTGTCTGTCTCTTCGACCTTGCCTAAAAATATTCTATCATTGTACCTGTGATAGAACGTTAGGCAGATTGGTTAGTCGGTCGGTCGGCGCTTAAGCTGCCCCTAGTTTGAGTTGCCATCCTGTTACGTGAGTGCAACTCTTAGCTGCCTGTCTCACCTTACCCTATGTTTGAGTTACCTTCATAGACTGACCCTTGGAACACTTGCTGAGAACTGCTTGTCCTGATTTCTTAGGTTGTGATGTTTGTTCTAAGGATACTTGTAATTTTCTAATTATTGTTAGTGTGGCCTTCAGTCGTGATAAGGCCTTCAGCCGTGTTACTATAAGTTTTCTTAAGCAAACTTATTTTAAAAGCAAGGGCTTTATTTTAAAAGTGCTATTTGGAATTGTTTTCCTGACTTCTAGTTCAGGCCTTCAGCCGTTTGTGATTTGAAGTTGTGTGTGGCCTTCAGCCGAGCAATAATTTCATTTCTTTCGTGATAAGCCCTTCAGCCATGTTACAGTAAGTTTTTTAAACAAACTTGCTTTAAAAGCAAGGTATTTCTTTTAAAAGTGCTGTTTGGAATTGTTCTTCTGACTTCTAATTCAGGCCTTCAGCCGTTTGTTGTTTGAAGTTATTGTTGGTGGCCTTCGGCCCTAAAATTGTGGAACCTTTTTGTGATAAGACCTTCAGCCGTCTTACAGTGAATTGTGTTTTTTTAAGAGATTCTTTTAAAATTTTAATTTCTGTAAATAAATTTCACGTATTTGTTGTGCAACCGAGAGTAACTGAATACGGACCCGTCCACAATCATAACCTTACGCTGCCCCATCCTGAGAAACCAGCTCAGACATTTTTTTGAAGATAGTTACAACACAGTAAAGAAGCTGCGTTAAGTCAAGTGGTAAATCTTCCAGATACAGGCCCTCTGCTGCTGTTCGGAAAGTGGCGCAGGAGGAATTATGGGGATCGTTTCTGGACGATCAATCAGAATAAAAATGTACGAAGTATGCGGAAATTTACACAGGACAGGAATAAATGGTACTGGGAATCCAGTGAATCTATAGCTTAATTATTCAGTTTACGAAAAATAGGAGGAAATAATAATTTAACGTTACTGAATGTTAATTACAATTAAGACATAAATTAATTCTGATAAAATAGCGAAACCTTGCCTGTTGGCTTTTTCGTCAGACCGTAATCTTCTCTTTACCCATGTCGGTCGTAATTTCTCTAGAATCTAGCCTTAGCGCGCTGCGGAGAACTAGGTTAGAGCACTGTAGCTCGGAATCGAAGACCTTTATCATCCGAGATGTGAGTCCAGGATCAACAGAGAAGCAAGTCGCCAGGAAGTCGGCTGTTTACTTGGGACAAGATGTTTGGATTGTTCCCCAACTGCGCCGTCCTCTCGTTCCAGTGATAAGGCACGGCCATCCGACAGCAGAGCGCAGCAGCCGGGCCGCTCTCAGTCACTGTAATCGCTTCAGGAAACTTCAGTGCAAACATTGGCAGAGCCGCAGGAGCACTGATCGTACCTAACAGATCGTTAAAGTATTTCACTAGCCACTCATTGCTTTTTCTCTACACTTGTTACAACAGTGTGCTGACATATCGTTACTGTAAATGAAGCTAGGTTGATTTCGGCATCAGTAACCACATTCGCTACCTGTTCGCTTTCACGATGAATGTTCTCAAAACAATGGACAATTGCAGACAACATTTTTTTTAATGATATGTAGGATGCCTCTGTCACTTGCGATACAAAACGTCTTTCACTTCTCTGATAAGCACTCAAGGACAGTTGAACAGCTGCTCGACGAAGTGCTTGAATAATAATGACAAAACGGACAGCTGTATTGAAATATAAAGCTGTTTATTCTTTTTAACGCATGCTACCGGTTTCGACATCAAATGGTGTCATCCTCAGGCACCAAACGTAGGCTGCCGTCTTTGTCACTGCGGTTGTGAATGGCAGGTTACGCCTGGGGCCTGAAGATAACATCATTTGGTGTTGAAAGTGGTAGCATGCGTTAAAAAAAAACGATGTTGGATTCTAGTACAGTTGTCGGTTTTGTCATCATTATTCAGCTCTCTCACATCTTGTGTGAAGATGGTAGACCTAAGGGGCCGTGACAGTATGCATTGCGGGCTGTACTCCGACCTTGGTACCCATGCAGCTTCAGCTGTACTATATTGCTTTATCCATTCTGTAAATTACAAACAAGCATTATGACAACATAAATTCTTTATTCGAAACTGATTCTGTATGTGATGTACACTACTGGCCATTTAAATTGCTACACCAAGCAGAAATGCAGATGATAAACGGGTATTCATTGGGCAAATATATTATACTAGAACTGACATGTGATTACATTTTCACGCAATTTGGGTGCTTAGATCCTGAGAAATCAGTATCCAGAACAACCACCTATGGCCGTAATAGCGGCCTTGATACGCCTGGACATTGAGTCAAACAGAGCTTGGATGGCGTGTACAGGTACAGCTGCCCATGCAGCTTCAACACGATACCACTGTTCAAAGTGCCGTCAATGCGAACAAGAGGTGACCGAGACGTGTAACCAATGGCACCCCATACCATCACGCCGGGTGATACGCCAGTATGGCGATGACGAATACACGCTTCCAATGTGCGTTCACCGAGATGTCGCCAAACACGGATGCGACCATCATGATGCTGTAAATAGAACTTGGATTCATCCGAAAAAATTACGTTTTGCCATTCGTGCGCCCAGGTTCGTCGTTGAGTACACCATCGCAGGCACTCCTGTCTGTGATCCAGCGTCAATGGTAGCCGCAGCCATGGTCTCCGAGCTGATAGTCCATGCTGCTGCAAACGTCGTTGAACTGTTCGTGCAAATGGTTGTTGTCTTGGAAACGTCCCCATCTGTTGACTCAGGGATCGAGACGTGGCTGCACGATCCGTTACAGCCATGCTGATAAGGTGCCTATCATCTCGTACGATAATGTTACGAGCCCGTTGGGATCCAGCACGGACTTCCATATTACCCTACAAACCCATCGATTCCATATTCTGCTAACAGGCGTTGGATCTCGACCAACGCGAGCAGCAATGTTGCAATACGACAAACCGCATTCGCGAGAGGCTACAATCCGACCTTTATCAAAGTCGGAAACGTGATGGTACGCATTTCTCCTCCTTACACGAGGCATCACAACAACGTTTCACCAGGCGACGCCGGTCAGCTGCTGTTTGTGTATGAGAAATCGGTTGGAAACTTTCCTCATGTCAGCACGTTGTAGGTGTCGCCACCGGCGCCAACCTTGTGTGAATGCTCTGAAAAGCTAATCATTTGCATATCACAGCATCTGCTTTCTGTCGGTTAAATTTTGCGTCTGTAGCACGTCATCTTCGTGGTGTAGCAATTTTAATGGCCGTAGTGTACATTATTTACTGTGATATCGGTACCAACTTCGATTCTGGAAAGGGAACGATAGTCATTTCTGTTGATCGGTTCAAATGGTTCAAATGGCTCTGAGCACTATGGAACTCAACATCTGAGGTCATTAGTCCCCTAGACTTAGAACTACTTAAACCTAAGGACATCACACACATCCGTGCCCAAGACAGGATCGGAACCTGCGACCGTAGCAGCAGCGCGGTTCCGAACTGGAGCGCCTAGAACCGCACGTCCACCGTGGCCGGCCTGTTGATCGGTATCAACTTCGCTTTTGCAGAGGAAACCATAGTAATTTCTGCTGCTAGTATCTAGGTTTTAATAGGGACGAATTTCATGTCGATTTACTCTTCAAAATCTGACTGGCAGTTTCGGAGAAGTTACAATGTTTAGAACTCTTGAAATCTATTGCTGTCTTTCGCGGAAATCTGTGTTGTTCTACAGAGCTGTCACGTCAGGTTGACGGGGTTTCCAGCTTGATGCAGCTATGGTAGCCTACTTACACGATGGTAGTAGTAGAGAAAGTTAAATTTATAACGTGTTAATCGCACTTAACTATTTATGGTTGGACCGACAGACCAACTTTAAGACAAAGACTGTGGCATCCACGTATGATCCACCAGTTAACTATGGTATCAGTTCTACTAACTTTCTTTTTTGCCAGAGCCCAGAAAGAAAAGTGCATGTCAAAATTTGAATGACTTTTTCAGACATGGAGCTGAGGTATAAGGATTATTAAATAATGTCACAATAAAAACTTACATTTCAAAGCTACATCAGAAATAGTAAGAAAAAGGATATCACAAAAGAATGTGGTCATAAACACTTCCTTAAAATTTCCTTCAAGAAGTGTTCAAAACGTCCACCGTCTACAGCAACACACTTCTGCAGTCGCTGGTACGAGGATTCTGGAGAGAAGGAAGAGATATCATTGCACATGGTGCAACAGTGCAGTTTTTTAAATCATCTTGGGTCGTCATAACTTGAACATCGACATAGAGTTCTCCTTGAAGGAAGGGTACAGTGGCATCATATCAGGCGAATGTTTAGGATAAATGATAACGCTTTCACGTCCTATCCAGAGATTTGGAAATAGCAGGCTCGGCGCTTTCCGAACCACTAGCAAATAGTGAGCCCGGCTCCCATCATGCTGGTGGCATGTACATCCATGTACTTCAAGTGGTACTTCCGCTAGGAGACGGTAAGAAGTTGTGTGTACCTTTTACCCGTTAAAGTTTCCAGCTAGCCACATCTCACACTTTATCAGAAGTAGGATGGAGTAATATGCTAATGACAGACAGAATGTGACAAATAGTCTTCGAACCGTGAGAACGGAAGTGGCAGTAACTGCAGAGGCAAAACTAACTATCTACGCTTGCTCTTTCTTTGTCAGGATTCTGTATCTGCACGTGTAAACGGCGGACGTTGAGCCATCGAAAGCAGATGAGAAAGAGGAAGCGAGGGCTTGCCGCAAGACGCAGATGCAAACAGCGGTGTCTTTTTCATAGCTGGACCGTGAAATAAGAGCAGGGGGATGGAGACAGAACGGACTTTGTGCAATACGATGGCCAGGCGCGAGGCCTCGGTCTTTGGCGGCCTAGGACGCAGTTATGGCGGTAATAATGTGAACCCCTTCCTCACTGTTTCTGCCAGCGCAGCCTGCTGACAGTATAGCTTTTCCGCAAGTGGACGAAAAAACACACTGGTGGCATGAAGGAATTCAGAGAAAAGCTACTCTCGGAGTGCAGGAGTATAGGCACTGGATTTATATAGCTTAGCGACGATGTGTCTGAAATGTTTCCCTCGGCCTGCTATACAGAAACAAGTGATTTCAACGCTGGATTTCGGAGTTCTGACCATCGGAGAGGCCTCAAGGGAAGGGGCAAGAGGCGGTGTCACGAGCTTCCTATCGTGTGACACATCCACAAGTTCGTTGGGCAGAGATTTGTTGAAATTTGGTGCCAGTGTGATTTCGTTAACCCACCCAACAGCTCATATGAATTTCTGTGCTGCGGCCTTTTTTCGTATATGCCGACACCTTGCTGTCTGTAACGTCGCCGTGACCCGAAGTTACGTTTCAGGTATCCACGCTTTTGCACCATTACAGAGGCACGTCGTAGACATCTTTGAGCCGTCTTTCAGACTTGTCGCAATGGGGTACAACTACGGCGTTTCAACCAAGCGATCCTTTAATTGTATTGCGCAGTGTAGCTGTCTTGTTTCAAAAGTGCAACGCTGTAGCTTCCAGTTCTCTTAGAACTACGTGATTTCCCTAAATCGCTTCAGGCAAATGCCGGGATGGTTCCTTTGAAAGGGCACGGCCGATTTCCTTCCCCATCCTTCCCTCACCCGAGCTTGCGCTCCGTCTCTAATGACCTCGTTGTCGACGGGACGTTAAACACTAATATCCTCCTCCTCTTCCTCCTCTTAGAACTACGTTGCTAGCAACAGAAATTACCGGAGCTCCATTTGAAAAAGGAGACGTTGATAACGATATCTCCGTAATTAGTATAGCTATGAAAGGAGACTCTATGTCGTTTACTGGGAACATTCTCACAATTCATCTGGGTGAAAACAGATTTACGATATATTAAACGGGTCTGCAAATTTCCGAAATGAGCAGCTTAGCTGAGGAACGCCGTATATTGGTTGCATTCACTTTTTCCTATAGAAATTAATCACATTCATTAAATGAATTCACAACTAGAAAAATTTTGTTGAGCTAACGTTGACAGTAAGTGACAGTTTCTGAACAATAAGCTGTTGCTGATAATTATGTGGAAAAATACAATAATATTCAACTTCTGAATTCTCTTTCCTCGATACATCAGGCAGTTCTAACATTTGATTGTAAAATCAAACAAAAGTTGTATGCATATTTTACATTCTTCCAATGACAATACCATAACACTTTTCGTTGAAAGGTTTGTGTACTACCTAAGACATTAAATTACAAAAAAGCTGGTTCTTCTTAAGGGGCTCCGGAACGCCCTATACTTGCAATGTTAAAATAACGCTTATAAATTACATCTTTCCTCACAAAGTATTTGAGGTACGAAGTTGAACTTTTTACAGATTATTTATTGGAATATGGGCTACAACTTAACACAGGGATTTTACAAAATTTTAGTTCAGTTATTAAAGATGATTTTTTTCAATTGTAATGAAAATTCACAACATTTTTTTGCAATTTTTTATTTATATATTCAAAAATATACAGTTTTTTGGAAAAAGGCTGTGTTAAATTATGCAGAAGGTACTGTGTAACATTTACTGAGAGTTTGAAACAAATATGTTTGGAAGATCCTTAGAAAACATGTAATTAGTATGAGAAAATAAAAGTTTTGGGAATCGAGCGACAAAGATTGGATTAACTTTTTAGTGCATTCCAGGTCCATAGGATGGATTATCTTCATCCTCTGCAAACTCCTCCTCCAGCTTCCTCTTGTTCCTCCTCCTGTTTACTCTTGCTTGTATTTCTAGACTCTTTACAGCCCTGTCTGCAGCCCGAAGGCGTTCCTTGTCTGAAGCAAGCATCGCTCGTTGTTGTGTTCGTAGATTTTGCTATCATTTTCTTCAGTTGCAGTTACTGCAACACTGTTCCAAAAGGTGGTCATGTATGAACACTTATCACATTTCAGTTGTATTTCACTAGCAAGTCCTACGTGCTTTATTATAGAGAGTTCCAGACCAACTTCACTACAATGAATACATCTTACACAGTTTGAAAAAATTCCTTTGAGAACCGACATATCAAATATTTCATTCACATCCGATTCGCCCATAAAACATTCTTAGTTTTCACTCATTGAAACAAGCTTCTTCTGTGAAGTATTTTCTTTCCCACTTTGACTGCTATGGGCAGGTGTACTTGAGAAGTTAGGTTCACTCACTTGGTTATCGTCTTTATTGTTTACAGTAATAGCACATACCTTTGGCTTTCCAACATTTCTCCTTTTCCTAAAAGCCTTCAGAGGATTTCTAATAACTTTACTTTTACTCATTATTATACTTCAACAAAACAGAGACTCAAGAAACAGAATTAATTACGAATATTTTAGAGATAACGACAGAGTAAATAAACATGAAACAATCGACAATCACACCAGCGATATATATTGAACCATCACAGGTTAGCCACAACACATACTTTATCTCACATCACTAAAATGTACCTGATGAACACGGACGTTAATAATAACACCATTTGACAGCAGTTTAACAGCGCCACATTGGGTCACGCCCATGTAGAACACATTTCAAAAAAAATTTAAAAATAGTTGTAGTCTTCGGAATTGAATAAATTATATATCTATTGAAAGGTAATAGTCTGCAGATTCAGAAAACGCAAAAAAGTAAAAATTGAACTTTTCATGATTTTGAGCCTTTCCGGAGCCCCTTAACAGTGTAAGAATGCAGTGTCTCTTAAATATTGATTTCCTTCAGTGATCGCCACATAATTTTATTACAGGAAGCAATAATTGCGAAAAAGTTCTTCCATCATACAATATGCTGGACTTCACTACTTTTTTTCAGGGTGTGGTGAAACTTGTGAACGCTATTCGCAGGAACACTATATTTTCAATAACGTTTTAGTATGACGCAATTACTTCCGTTGCGGACGAAAATACTCATCCATATGAATTCCGAATTTCTTAGTACATGTATACGTATCGCGGTAATACACTGATGAGGCAAAATGTTATAACCACCTGCTTAATAGTTTGTTTATTCGTCTTTGGAACCAAATAGATCACTGAATGTGCGTAACAGGGATGTGGAGGTATGTGGTATTCAAAAAATGCCACTAAGCACTATGGGACTCAACACCTTAGGTCATCAGCCTCCTAGACTTAGAGCTACTTAAACCTAACTAACCTAAGGACATCACACACATCAACACCCGAGGCAGGACTCGAACCTACGACCGTAGCAGCAGCGCAGTTTCGGGCTGAAGCGCCTAGAATCGCTCGCCCACAGCGGCCGGCATATGGTTCAAATGGTTCAAATGGCTCTGAGCACTATGAGACTTAACTTCTGAGGTCGTCAGTCCCCTAGGACTTAGAACTACTTAAACCTAACTAATCTAAGGACATCACACACATCAGTGCCCGAGGCAGGATTCGAACCTGCGACCGTAGCGGTCGCGCGGTTCCAGGCTGTAGCGCCTAGAACCGCTCGGCCACTCCGGCCGGCGCCGGCGTATGGTATTCGATGCTTACTCACAGGCCATGTAACTCGCGTAAATAAAGGGCCACTGATCTGCGTACGTGTTTACGACCCCCCACTGCGACACAGATACGTTCCGTGGGATTTACACCAGGCGAATTTAGTTGCAGAGACAACAACATGAGTTCACTATAATGCTCCTTAGAACACGGTAGGACGATTCTGCCTTCGAGACACGGACAGTTATACTACTAAAAGATGACACCGGTAGCGGGAAAGACGTCAACCACGTGGTTCGCAGCTGTCAGCGTGTCTTGATTACTACCACGGGTCCCACCGAAGCGCAGGAGAATGTCTACCAGCCTGCGTCCGTGGCGAACTGCACATTTCGAGCTGCCGTTCACCTCGGTGCCTGCATTTGTGCAGACGACCGTCGACCTATTGTAGCAAAAATGCGATTGACGCGAAGAGCCGACACGTTTCCATTGATCAACCGTCGGATCCCGACCGTCCCGCACCCGCTGCAATCATAACTGACAATATCATTGGCTCAACATTTGAACATGTAAGGGTAACCTGCTTCGGAGCTCCAACAATGTACGGTGTGCCCCGAAACACTTGCTTGTGCACCAGCATTGTGCACTTTCGGCAGAGATGCCACAGATCGCCATCTATCCTAGTTTACAGAGCAGACAAGCCTTTGAACCCCGCGTTCTGTGAGGACTCGTGGACGTCCAACCATTTAGCTCCTAGTGCTAGCTTCACTGTCCTTCCTCTTTCCGCAGACGCTCTCGACAGTAGCACGTGAACATTCTACCATATTCCCAGTTTTAGAGCTACTCATTCACAGGCTCTGCGTAATAATAATCTGCCCTTTGTCAAAGTCGATTATCTCGAAAGATTTCCCCATTTGCAGCCCATTTCGCTCGGATGTACCCCCTTCCGTGTCTGCTCAGCTTACATTATTTTTGTTACTGCGTCACGTGACCGCAGCTCCACCAGACGACATACAGCGCCGCTGTAGGCAGTGGTCATAATGTTTTGCCTGATCAGCGTACATACTAGATATTAATACACTGTACAATCCAGAACATACATATAAATTTTACGTCTCATTTATTTTATCTTTTGATTTTTATCTTCATGTAAATGGTTTAGCAGTATTCAGCGGTATAGTTTTAACGAGATAATGGCAACATTATTTCGATTAATCATTGTTTCATTTAGAATTTGTGAGCGGAGTCTGCACACCATGACAGTAGTCAGCTATTCCAGTACGCACAATCACACACTGGTTTTGGAAGAGCCGGTTGAGCGAGCGAACACTTTGCTCCCAGAAGCAAGAAGAGACTAGCTTACAGTTTCGCCCATGGGGCGTTACCTTCGCAGCGGCCAGAAAAGTTGCACGGCTGTCACAACACGTTGTGTGTCGAAGCCCATAAGCCGCCGTAGCCCTTTGGTTCCCTTGGCGGTAGGCGACGGAACTCTCGGACAATTACAGTTGTCCGTCTGTCAGAAACCTTAACTTTTCGAGTCGTACTTCTCCACGTATTTCACCCTTTTGCTCACAAGCCTGCGTGAGGCAAGGAGCTTGACTTTTGAGAACGGCTACCTGCAAGTTCTGAATCGATAACTAACATGCAATACTTGCCGGCATCGGGAAAACGCCTGTGCGTGCACGCGTTATACAGCCAAAACGATAGGCACGCAGAGATGTGTCTTAGCAAAGTGACTGGACAACAAAGGACCTTAATGATGGTAGATAGTTGTTACGAGT
The DNA here is from genome assembly GCF_023864345.2 of Schistocerca serialis cubense. NCBI lineage: Eukaryota > Metazoa > Arthropoda > Insecta > Orthoptera > Acrididae > Schistocerca > Schistocerca serialis. The sequence continues at coordinate 584,279,688 of NC_064642.1, forward strand.
TCATGTGGTTGTCCCGGAGGACAAACGGACGTGTAAGTATTTCTATTACTTATTCGTGCTTTGTGATTCACACGACTAATTTTTGTTGAATGAAAAATGTAAATTTACCTAAAATGTTTATCAAAAGTAGACATGATTGTCTTACTGGGATAGCCGCGATCGTTCTTTGAATAAAACTATGGCATTTCATTCTTTGATCGCAATTTTTTTATTTTCAATAATCCGTTTCAGGCTAGCTGCCCATCTTCAGATCATATATTGCAGTTACAGAGTCAGTTCGACGCCTTTGAGGGGACAGTTTAACTTCCCTTTTCTCCAGTCAGATTATCATCAACGGTGTGAATGATCTGGTATTTGTTTTTCCACTTCTTGAGGTAAATGTGTCCGCGTTGCTAACTGATCACCAGTTATTTTTTTATGTCATCAGTCGAACCTTGGTGCATGTTAAGCCCGGTACGTAAAATTATTTCAAACAAACATGCAGTAGTGTACGTTCTCTCCCTTGGCAAACCTTGAGTCATACTTACCGGTCACAGTGTCCTGACGTCACAGGAGCCTTTGCTACGTCGTTACACACGGAACCATTGCGGAATGCACAGGCGTTATTATTAAGTGACACTAAGAGCTTGGTTAGTTCCATCTTGCAAAACTAATGGATGATGCTGTGACTAATTCGTATTCTAGTGTGTACAAATCGAGGTCTTTTGACGGTCATACATGGCGGATCACCAACAGCAGAATGTAAACGATTCCCGCGAGAATAATCTTGAGTTGGCGCGTGGCTTGTTTAAAAATACTTGTTCCTTATTATTACGATGCCGTGGTGAAAAAAATGCCTCCGAATTGTTAATTCTGTTCTAAGGATCGGTTGAAATATTGCATGTCATGCGCATTACTCGGTCGACTTTCCCGATTCTCTGGCGAAAGGTGCAACATTCTGCCGCTAGTGGGCTCCAAATTGTAGCGTGTAACATGGCGATGTGTAACGTAACTATGTCGATGTACTGCGAAACCCTAAGGAAACTGAAAGTAGGAATTCGATGTGTTCCCCCACACATGAACCACCCTGTCCTTCAGCATGTCAATGTGAGACCATACGTGAGCGCTGTGACGTGACATATGCAACAGTCCGACGCCTTGTGTTTATCGTCATACAGACCTGACTTTGTCCCACCCGATTTTCGTCCTTTTTCAAACCTTAAAGAAAAGATTCGAGGCCCATACTCAGATAGTGACGAAGCGGTGCAATCAAATATAGAGCTCTGGCTCCGTCGACGATGTCAAAAATTCTATAGTGACGATATCAGTAAATTGGTCCCTCGTTGGGAGAAATGTGTTCGTCGAAAGGGTGATGAAGACTAAAGAGGTAGAATGTTAACAAAGTTTGTTTTGTTTAAAAAGCTTTAAGAGTTCTCACATAAAAATTCGGAGCCATTAGTTTTCAGCACGCCCTTGTATACAGGGTGTAAAGAGATTAAGTGCAGATATTTCTGTTGGGAACTTAGGACCGTGTATTGAACAACATTACGTCACTGAAGTTAAAATCTTCTGGGTTATTAGGCCGCGTCATGTTTCTTCTAAAATGATCGACGTTTCGACCCCTCTGCTGGGCTCTTCCTCAGGATCTTCTGGTTTCCACTACTGCTAGAACACTGTCATAGCCGGCCGGAGTGGCCGTGCGGTTCTAGGCGCTGCAGTCTGGAGCCGAGCGACCGCTACGGTCGCTGGTTCGAATCCTGCCTCGGGCATGGATGTTTGTGATGTCCTTAGGTTAGTTAGGTTTAATTAGTTCTAAGTTCTAGGCGACTGATGACCTCAGAAGTTAAGTCGCATAGTGCTCAGAGCCATTTGAACCATTTGAACACTGTCAGAGACGAGTGCCGCGTTCTCTTATAAAGGGGGAGTTTTTAGGAGTTCGTGCTGGAGATGTGATAGTATTGGTTAAAATTCATGTGGCTATCATTGGTGGGCCACAGTCATAGGCTAATATTCCCGCTCTGACACAGAAGAAGGGGCGTTGTTAGCTAACCTCCAGTGGATACCATTGGGGATAGAAAGCCACTATTCCACACTTACGCTTGAGATAGGGTTATTGGTTGAAATTTCTGCTACCGCTATTGGTTGGTCGTCATCACTGGCTAGATTCGAAACGGACAGAGCAAGAGAGAGGGAATGTTTACCCAAAATATTATTGTCCGCCGAGCTGACTTGCAGCGCGTTGTTTATGCCGCTCACGCACCGCGGCCGCGTATTTACTTCCTTGATGGCGGGGAGCCACGATGCCGGAAGCCAATAGCCGTCCTCTCCTTTGAAATTAGATGCATTCTTAGAAATTTCAACCTCTTCTCGGACCTTTCTTCTATAAATGTTTGTTTCCTTAGCCAGTATACGTACGGTATTAAAATCGATGTCAGAGCCACAATTCTCATGATGCTCCGCTACTGCCGATTTTGCACTTTCACGGCATGTGCCGCTCGTGTTCCTTAATGCGTTCTTTAAAGGCCGGTTCCCACTAGAGCGCGGCAGCGCGGCGTGCGGCAACGGCAGCGGCACGCGTTTTCCGCGTTGACGCGGCGGCTCGCGGAATTTGCGTTCCCACCTGGAAGCGGCAGACGCTAGCGCTAGCCAATGACGGACAGCCACTGAGGTACGGGCTGGGACCCACCGAAACGACCGGTGTGTTTGAATAACGATATCTTACACCTACTTGAAGGAAAGACGAAGTTGGGTGAAGACATACCAATTTTTCATTTTCTGTACAATGTACTCTTTCACGTATTTCATTATTCATGTTTTCTCATTTCAACATAAACAGATGTCATGACTACCGTTCATGATTGTTCACTATCCCCTAACACATTGTAACAATGTACGATAAAAGAGATTATTCAGATAGTTAAGCAAGACAAAAATTTAAAATGTGATGCGGTAGCAGGTACACGAAAACAGTAAGAACACAAAGGCTAGGTGGAAGGGATGAAAGTGGAAGCCACCTGATAGAATTTTCCACAGAGCATAATGTAATAATCGCCAGCACCTTGCTTAAGAATCACGAAAGAATAATATAAATTTGGAACAGAGTTTTCGAAACCAGATTTTAAATTGTAAGGTATTTCCTGGTGCAGACGCAAACCTGACTGAAGACTGTCAATAGCAAAAAAAGCGTTCTGAAAAAGAAAATTTGTTCACATCGAATATAAATTCTAATGGTTGGATACTATTTTACAAAGGTATTTGTGTGGAGTGCAGCCTTGTATGTAAGTCAAATGTGGACGATAAACAGTTCTGTCAAGAAGACAATGGACGCTTTCAAAACGTCGTGATCAATAAGAATGCTGAAGATTAGATACGAGGATCGTGTGACTAAAGAAGAAGTACGGAATTAAATAGAGGAGGAAGAGGAAATTACGGCACAACCTTGACAATAGGGGTTAGTTGACAGGACGCATTATGGGGCGTCAAAGAGTGAGGACAAAGGGGTTGGGTGATAGTATTCTGATAATAATCATCTGTTGAAATGCTATTGTACTATTTTATCTATTACTGTAAGCAGTGAAATTACTCTTCCATGCACTCCTCCACAAAACATTTAAACCAAAACTGAAATCAGCTGAACACCAAATCTTTCAACCACTGTCTGACAACTACTGGATTTACTTTCAACTTTCTATAATTATCACTGGCTAGCCACACATACATACAGATATAAAGAGAACAAAAATAAACAAACATTAGTTTTCAGCATATAATTCTGCAGATTGCCAACATGTACATAAACAAACCAGACAGGAAGGGACATGAGGTGAACACACTGTAGTTACGACTTCAAATCAGAGTTTTCGGTAAAACGTCTACAGCTAGTGACAGAAGAAAAAAGAGCGAACATAAAAATGTGCTTATGTTCCATAATCTAAGTTTTAGTTCAACCTCCAGCATGTGACCAGGTGAGGCGAAACGTATATGTCCGCCAAAAACTCGATTCACTGTAAGTAATCAGTCACTCACGTAAAAAAAGATGTGAACTGTTTTATAATCTGCAAGTATCACATATCAAAACAAAACTGAATCATTCTAGATTCCACCGAAGATGGCTTAAAGTAAAAGGTGAAACTTCTCATTCCACATGCTATTAAATGCTGTTTAAAACAATTCATCTATCCCTTCTGAAAAACTGTAGTTACTTTCATATCTCGGTAGATAAACAGATTTAGGATATTTATCATGCGACGAAATACATGACTTTTCACAAGTTATCGTTTGCCAAAAAAAAAAAAAAAAAAAAAAAAAAAACACGTTTCGATTTCTTGAACCGTTTACGAAATTTGCGGTTGATACAACCACACTGTTTACGACGAGCAGGACGAAGTACCGGTCGCGCCGCGAGCAACCCGCGCGCGGCACGGCACAGCCCGTCCGCCGACATATCATTCAATATCTCGAGAACGGTGATAGCTATCGTTCTGCTCTCAGCTTTTAAAACAATTTCGATATGTTGACTAAATTTCATACGCAATAATGTATTACCTAAAATGAACTGTACACAAAGTCCACGCAATGCGTTTTTACCTCTGCACACTCATTCAAATTTCGTGTAAAGGTTTACGTAAATGCGATACAGCAAGTAACCACGACGAATAACGAAAAGAAATTCGGTCCTTTATCGAGAGACGATATCAGGCTGTAACATGCCCAAGAATCAAATTTTTCTATCGAATAGTTTCCTTGGAATCGGATGATAAGTATTTCATAGCTGCCGCCGCGTCCGCGCCAGCGGTTCGGCGAAAGTTCGTGTGGCCCGGGGGTCCGTACCTGACGTCACGCTCAGCGCGTTCTGTGATTGGCGGCGCGCACCTGGAGCGCGGCACGCGGCAGCGGAAGCGGTCGACATGGTCAAACCGCGACGCAGAGCCCGCCGCGCCTTGCCGCTGACGCCATTTCCATGGCAACCACGCCGCTGACGCGCGGTTTTGACGCGCGGCAGCCCTAGTGGGAACCGGCCTTAACAGTTCTTCCCGTTTCGCCTTTACGCACTTTGCCGCAACCACATGCCACTTGATAGACGCCTGCATTGTGGAGACAATCAGGTGCATCCGTTTTCCGTCGGAAAAAATCTTTTATTTTCAGAATGAGATTTCCACTCTGCAGCGGAGTGAGTGCTGATATGAAACTTCCTGGCAGATTAAAACTGTGTGCCCGACCGAGACTCGAGTTCGAGTCTCGGTCGGGCACACAGTTTTAATCTGCCAGGAAGTTTCATCTTTTATTTTGTTTTGACTGAAGAAACATGTCTGAATACCATTTTTCTTTAAAATTCTGCTTATGCGGTCAATGACCCCAGAAACCAACGGTAACCTGACGGAGCGAGAAGGCGGTTCCTCATCACTCTTATTAGCGGTATAAATATTCCGCTTCAAAGCCCTGTGGATTGAATAACTTTCATACCCATTTGCGTTCAATGTCCTCTTTACAAAATTCAACTCTGATTCCAAGTTGTCGTCATTACTGATACGGAAGGCACGTGAAGACAGAGTGTTGAGTACTGCTTGCTTCTGGACTGGGTGGCGGTGCGAAGTGGCATCTAAATACCTTTTTGTCTTAGTCGGCTTTCTGTAAACTCTATGACCTAGAGTGTTATCAGATCTTCTGTATACCAAAACATCTAGGAACAGGATACCAACCTCACTCTCAGCCTCCGAGGTAAAATTGATTTTGGGGTGAATTTCACTAAAAAAGTTGTGGAAGGCATGAAGTTCTTCTTCGCCGTGTGGCCATGTAACAAATGCATCGTCCACGTAACGGTGGCAACAAGAAGGCTTCAAAGCAGCACTACTTAACGCCCTGTTGCTCAAAATGTTCCATAAAAACTGCAGCTGCAACTAGCGAAATGGACGAGTCCATAGCAAGGCCGTCAGCCTGTTCATAGAATTCAGCATTGTATTTAAAATAGCTCGAACGAAGACATAATTCAATTAAGTCACAAACACTCGTCTCTGACAGTGTTCTAGCAGTAGTGGAAACCAGAAGATCCTGAGGAAGAGCCCAGCAGAGGGGTCGAAACGTCGGTTATTTGAGAAGAAACATGACGCGGCCTAATAACCCAGAAGATTTTAACTTCAGTGACAACGGCCACGAAAGCCTGCAGACTTACATAACATTACATCAGTATTTACATCACTTGCAGATTAATAATTATAACTACCGCAAGTTGTATGTTTTTAGTCTGATTAGTACCTCCAAGTGACAAGTGCAAGCCATTAATACATGTTTTCCCCTGGGCAACACGTTCGGTATTGAAGTGTAGATGCATGGTCTGAAAACGGGGAGTCTATACTGCTTTAGTTTTAAATTATGTGACATGAGCTATAAATCAGAAACTCCAATGCATTAAGACTAAACGCCTGATGACACACGAAAAAAATGTACAACGTCGACTTTTTTTTAACTATTGTTAATCGCCCTGCTCCATAGATCTGACTCAGCGTGCTTAATTTGTTTCTTAATTTCAAAATACAGCTTAGCGCGAAAAATATTTTCTCCATATGGTTATTCTTCCGCGTTAATGAGCGTGACTTAGAATTTGATATGATTTTGTCTTCCACCAGATTATAGAATAAAAATAAAAATGTTTTCTGGACGAAAATCTCGGTTATAGTTATATTGAGATTTCTTTTTTGCAAAAATCTATTTACTGTAATTTGTTATGATTTTTGTAGACACAACCTCAAGGAAGAGAATAGTATCTAATGAAAAGGGTGTATTGTATGACAAGCGCAACTTTTAGCGATGCTACTAGTAGCGGTACATGTGTGTGCTTTACGCTTTACGGAAAATATAACATGAAATTTTTTATGTCCTTCGGATAAGCAAACCTAGTATCTAGACAGTTCTACCTGTAAATGTATGATAAAAACCCAAATTTGGATGATTTTATCTTGTCATCTTGTCTGAGTATGGTCTACCATTTAAAAGACTTAATCACTTTCTGAATGTATACTGAGTGATTGAGCTGTCGTTTTATGCAACCTGAAATGTTATAGCTGATCTCTGATCTGCATAAACCACGAGCACAATTTTTTTTATTCCCTGTGCATGAACGATTACTCCTACAGAAGAAATGAACAGCACCTTTTTGTAGGTAATTTAATGTATTTACATTTTGTACTGGCATATATTTTCACTAATGGCCATTTTCGAGTTATTCAAGTAAAAACGTACGAAACTGACCTCCCACACTCAGCTTCCATTAGCCAGGATTTTTCCTATGCTGTTCATGGCACTCCCTCCTACCACTGTAGAAAAATTTGAGACTGCACGAATTATTTCCCAAGTCGACCTTTTTTGGTCTTTATTGCTGGCCCTATTGCGCCACCGGCTTATTCGAGCACTTAAAGATTGTAAAATTGAAGTTTATGTAAATTTTTCCGAATAATCTTGTAAATGTGTTATGGGAGCAAGAAGCTGCTGTGTTTGATTATAATGTGTATTATTATAGTCCTATTTCGTCGTGACTGTCATCTTCAGGCTAAGTGTGAAAGTACGCAGATTGGACAAGAAGGACCACTAAGGAGGATCCTTGAACAAATCGAAATATATTCGAACCCAAAAAATTACCCTCAAATTCTAAATGAAAAGATCAATTTGAAACACGAACATTACACAGAATTTTTTTTGAAGTTATATTTCCAAACACGAGATGAGTGGAGAAACAAAGTCTCTGAACATATCAGTGATCATGTTACCATGAAATTAAAAATAATCACTGGAAAGCATACGTTTCAGAAAATGATGATGGGAAATCGTCACAAACCTCGTGCACCACAACGCTGTCTGGCATAACCACTTCCCTAAAAACTGTAGGATTAAATTACGTATGAGTGTAAAACACATAACACGAATCACTTAAGCAATATACGAGGGTAAGTCAATTATTATCTGCAAAGTAGTTATAAAATTTTATTGTAATCAAATAGGAAACTTAGAAGAACATCATTTTTCGACATAGTCTCCTTGCGTTTCAACTCACTTGGTCCATCGTTGTACAAACTTCTTGATGCCCTCACAAAAGAAGGTTCTCGGTTGAGCTGCGAGCCAGGAATGCATCGCTTCTTTCACTGCTTCGTTCGAGGCAAATCGACGACCCCTTAAATGCCTATTTGAGTGGACCAAACAAGTCGTAGAAGGGGCAAGATCGGGACTATATGGAGGATGATCCGTTACTTCAAATTTGAGTTTCTAGAGCGTTTCAACAGCGTGGGCAGCAGTTTTCTGTCGGGCACTGTCGTGCAACAACACAACACTTTTGACAGAAATCCTCGGTGTTTGCTTCGAATTGCAGGTTTTAGCCTGGCAGTAACCATCTCACTGTAACATACACTGGTTATTGTTGTGCCCCTTTCCCATAATGTTCCACTACTAGACCTTGTGCGTCCTAGAAAACCGTAAGCATCAGTTTTTCTGCGGACGGTTGGGTCTTGACTTTTTCTTACACAGCGAATTTGGATGTTTCCATTCCATGCTCTGCCGTTTACTCTCCGGCTCGTGATGATGGATCCACGTTTCGTCACAAGTAATGATCCTGTCTAAGAAGTTGTCGCCTGATAACAACGCTGGGGCACAAGCAGAGGTACATCATTCACTATCTTAACCTCCAGCAATGCCTCATCTTGGGTATGGATCTGGCTAAAATCACCCGGGCCATCTCCTTCAACCAGTCCCCCTGGTTGAAGAAGTATATTGATCTGAATATGAGACAGAGAACTTACGCGTCGTGTGACTTTGAGAAAGATTTTCTGAATTAATGAATAATTCAATTTTCGAAAAACTATGGAGAATTTGAGGGAACGACGTGAAATTTTTATTGGAACGCAATGGGATGGGCGTTATGGCGTACGAAAATGCATTGCCAGACCAAATTTTAAACGGGTCACTATTTTCAATAAGAATTTTGTTGCTGTGGAGATGGCTAAAACTGCAGTAGAGTTTACTAAACCTATCTATGTGGGGATGTGCATACTAGACCTATCCAAACTCCACATGTACCGCTTTCATTATGAGTTCACGAAAACTCATTTCGCAAATCCTAAATTACTTTATATGCACTTCGTTACCATAGCGATCCAAATGTTTTTTTGCAGATGTCCGAGCGCGTTTGTTTATGCAACTGTGTGAGTTGTTTTGGGACCCATCTTCCACAAACTTTATGAGACCCAAGTCTGTTGTGGGTGATTTCGTAGGCAGAACCGTGACTGATTTGCAGACGATGTGCCACTTCGTCAATAGTTAATCGTCTCAGAGAATCCTTTCACGTGATGACCTCTTCATTTGTGACGTGAGTAACATTTGTGCGACCATTTCGGAATTTTTCAATTCATTCGTAGACACTCCGTTGTGGCAAAACATTGTTCCCGTACTGTAGCGAAAGTCTTCGATGAATTTCGGCCCCTGATACGCCTTCCGACCACAAAAAAATGGATCACTGAACGTTGCTCTTGTTTGGTGGAAATAGACAGCGGAGCAGCCATGATTAACAGCACGGTAGCGATAACTAAACTAACGTGGCAGCTTGGAAATTGCAAAGATATAACAACAAATGATCAAAGCATGCGTCAGCAACGTAAAACGACAGTACCACCAAAATAAACAAAAATATAACTAAATTGCTGATAATAATTGACTTACCCTCGTAACATAAATCGTAACAACAAATATATGACCTACAGAAATCCATGGAAACAAAAAGCCTGTAACCAAATAACTTCGCTGTCTCAAATGTCAACACAGTTATCAAGAAACGCCATTATGGAATGTACTTCCATAATTCGAATCTACACAGATAACTGTTTCAGCAAAAGCTTAACACCAATTATAGCTCCAACAACATCAAAGAAGCAAACTGATGTACAGTAGTGTGACTGCAACTGAGACATCGATGTCATACGGATGTAAATACCACCTGACGTACATAGCAAACCTAAATTCTGTAATACGATATATTATCTACAAAATTTGAAATATTTTACCAAACTGTGTACTTTTCACGGATAACCTGAAGATGGCAATTACGCCGAAACAGACCTACAGTAATAAAAAATGTAATCAAACACAGCCGGGTCTTGGTCTCATCAAATAATGTAATTGAAGACATAAAGTTTGAAACTGAGTCCGTGATCATATTGTGGCACTTTATTTTACAGGTCCATCTTGATCACAAAAAAACTTTTAGACTTCACTATTACCGGTTTCGGCTACTGCCACTTTCACATCTTTTACAAACCAAAATAGGGTTTAACAAACTAAGTACAGTTTGCTTAACCTAAATCTATAAAAGGCCTAGTGCTACGTAGGATAAATAAAAAGTATTTTCATGATTAACCGTCATGCACACTAGCCATACATACCATAAAATATTTTGATGAAGGTATCAGTGTCAAATTATACATGCATTTACATAGTAGGAGCTGGTGATTATATGGATGTTTCTGATATTTATACGTACAAATAACTGAGACCCGCAGAGGGCACTATAGCTAGGGCACAATAGTAACCAGTATTGAAAATTTAATTGCTAAAATGCAGTATGTGCAGTCATTAATTAAAATTATTTCGCATGGGAAAATGAGAGTCTGGCAATAAGACATGCACTGATATATAGTATGCGCAATTGGATCCAAAGCTAAAATCCAAATTGAAAGTGCAACTAGTAATAATGGGTAGCTTCTAGCCTGGCAAGGTAAAATAAACAACTGAGTAAAAGACAGTATGAAAAGTTTAAAAATAAATTCACATTTATAAATTGAAATCTTCCAGCATGACAAAACAATTGAACCATAACAGTAAGTGTGAGGTACTTAACGAAACAGTGAGTATTAAGTAAAAAGTCGATAGTCGATCACGCATCCAGAGTGGGATCTCAGTGGTGCTGCCTCGTGGCTTCGGCGTATAACGCTCTTGTTTTCCTGCTGCAGAGCTCGCAGTGTCGCCGCCGCTGGTGGAAGGCGCACGCGACCGCACGCCAGGCTGCTGGGGCGCTCCACGCTGCTCAGACTACTGGGTTTCTGAAAGCATCAAAATAAGCATTCAGGTTAAACTCATTCTATTCATTCAGCATCACTTCCGTTTGCCACTTTCTGTGTTCATAACTTACTCGATGAAATGGAGATTTATGTACACAAAGGTCCAACTCCGAATGTATTATCGACTCTTTAATTAATATTCACTGTTTCGTTAATTACCTTACACATACTGTTGTGGTTTAATTTTGTTGTCATGCTGGAAGATTTCAATTCATAGATGTGAATTTATTTTTAAACTTTTCATACTGTCTTTTACTCAGTTGTTTATTTTACCTTTTCACGTTAGGCACTTGTTGCTAAACCTAATTAACCTAAGGACGTCACACACATCCATGCCCGAGGCAGGATTCGAACCTGCGCCAGACTGTAGCGCCTAGAGCCGCACGGCCACTCCGGCCGGCAATTTTAATTAATGACTACACGTACTGCATTTACTTATGTCCCCTAGCTATAGTGGCCTCTTCTGGTCTCAGTTATTTGTATAAATATCAGACGTATAAAGGTCATCACCAGCACTTACTATGATACATTCATCACAGTATTTTATGGCTTGTATTGCTGGTGTGCATGGCAGTAAGTCATCAAAATACGCACATCAAAAAAAGTTTTGGATCACCCCAGTTCCCAGAACTCCTGAAGATAGACGTTCAATGTGGATATTGTATAACAGACTCAGTCCCTTTGACTGTTCAGAGATGTCACTAAACCCACCCAAAGATGTAAACAACCATGCATGAGCAGCGCCTATTAGACCAAGTGGGTCCGACAGCCGATCAGTTCCAGGCATTCCACCAGGAATGAGGTACACGGCTCGTGTTGTCTGTAGCTCAACCACGCTTAGACGGTCAATGCCGCGGTTCGTTTGCGTCAGCATTGTTACTTTATGCCAGGAAGGGCTCTCAGAAAGGGAAGCGTCCAGGCGTCTTGGATTGAACCAAAGCGATGTTGTTCGCTCATGGAGGAGATATAGAGAGATAGGAACTGTCGATGACATGCCTCGTTCAGGCCGCCCAAGGGCTACCACTGCTCTGGATGACCGCTACCTACGGATTATGGCTCGGAGGGACCCTGACAGCAATGCCACCATGGTGAATAATGCTTTTCGTGAAGCCACAGGACGTCGCGCTACAACTCAAACTGTGTGCAATAGGCTGTATGATGCGCAACTACACTCGCGACGTGTATGGCGAGATCCATCTTCGCAACCACTACACAATGCAGCGCGGTACAGATGGACCCAACAACATGCTGCATGGACTGCTCCGGATTGGCATCACGTTCTCTTCACCGATGAGTGTCGCATATGTCTTCAACCAGACAATCATCTGAGACGTTTTTGGAGGCAACCCAGTCAGGCTGAATGTCTTAGACATACTGTACAGCGAGTGCAGCAAGGTGGAGGTTCCCCGATGTCTTGGTGTGGCATCATGTGGGGCTGGCGTACGCCGCTGGTGGTCATGGAAGGCGCCGTAACGTCTGTATGAAACGTGAATGCGATCCTCCGACCGATAGTGCAACCATATCGGCAGCATGTTGGAGAGCCATTCGTCTTCATGGAGGACAATTCGCGCCCACAACGTGCGCATCTTGTGAATGACTTCCTTCAGGACAACGACATCGCTCGACTAGAGTGGCCAGCATGTTCTCCAGACATGAACCCTATCGAACATGCCTGGGGTAGATTGAAACGGCAGTTTTTGGAAGACATGACCTACCAACCACTCTTCGAGATCTACGCCGAATCGCCGTTGAGGAGTGGGACAATCTGGGCCAACACTGCCTTGATGAACTTGTGGATATTATGGCACGAGAGATACAGGTATTCATCAATGCAAGAGGACTTGCTACTGGGTATTAAGGGTACTGGAGTGTACAGCAATCGGGACCTCCACCTCTGAATGTCTCGCTGTATGGTGGTACAACATGCAATGCGTGGTTTTCAAGAGCAATAGGGTGGAAGTGATGTTTATGTTGATGTCTACTCCAATTTTCTGTACGGGTTACGGAACTCTCGGAACCGAGGTGATGCAAAACTTTTTTTTGATGTGTGTATTTTTTATTTATCTTATGCAGCACTAGGCCTTTTATATAAATTTAGCTTAAGTAACCTGGACTTCGTTGGTTACGCTCTGCTTTCGTTTGTAACAGATCTGAAGGTGGCAGTAGCCGAAACCGGTTATAACGAAGTGTGAACGTTTTTGTGTGTTCAAGACAGAACTGTAAAATGTGGCCTCGACCGAAAACGTATCACAGTACAACACGTAACTACAGTAACTTTTCTACAAGAATGTCCCGTTCATTCTTTCGCAGGGTTAATAGTTTGCTCGTAGCGAGCGAGCTAATATGCAAATCTCGCGCCATTTATAACATTGCGGCTTGCATAAAACGATAGCGGTAGGGGCAACTGAATCACCCCGTATATACTAGTTATTTATTTATTTATCGTATGGCAATACAGACACATTAGAAAGAAACAGACAAATCACTAATATAACAAACGTTAATAATTGCAAACAAACATTACTAATATAACAAAGTTTAAGGATTACGAACAAACATCAAGTCTATTAATATAATCTATCGACTCTGGAGTTGCGAGCAGGAAGTCGTCGGGGCTCCCATTATAGGCTCTTCTGGAACACTCTTCAACAATGTGGCTGATGGTCTGACTTTCTCCGCAGTCACACTGAGGGGATGGTATTTTACCCCATTTATACAGGGAGTAAGCACATCTGCCATGACGAGTTCTAATCCTATTTAGAGTGGACCACATTTTGCGTGGTAGGTCAAAACCAGGTGCTTTTTGTGTGATGCAAGGCATGTTATGATTTTGCCACGCGTTCCATTTTACAAACCATGCGTTTGTGATACTGAAACCTTCTTGTACGCAGTTCCTTGCTGTTCTTGTTGGCGTATTCCTAGATCGAAGCCTATTAGTGTTTGCAGCCTCAGTGTCTTGGTGGATTGGCAGGCTTCGATTTCACATGATGTTTTTGTATTCACGTACAAGGGCGTCAGTACGTCGCAGGTGTGGCGGCGGGATGTGGATTGATATTAGGAGCCATTGCATTGGAGTGGATTTAATTACTCCAGAAATCATCCTTAGAGTGTTATGCAACTGGACATCCACCTTTTTTTACATGTGGGCTGTTTAGCCAAATCGGAGCACAGTATTCGGCAGCCGAGAATACAGTTGCTAAAGCAGAGGTGCGGAGAGTGGAGGCCGTTGCTCCCCAAGTAGTACCACAGAGCTTTTGCGTAATGCCTGAGAGCGGTGTTTTCAAATCGAATGTTGAGTTCCTTTCCAGCGAGTTTGTTGTTGACATGGAAGCAACTAACCTCTGTTTTCGAAGCATTTGGTTGAAGTGTCCACTTACGGAAATATTCACCCATTATCTTCAGGTCTTTCGTTGGGATATACTAGTACCAACTATCTATGGAAAACATCCCAAGGTTGAGCAATAAGTACGTACGCTTTTAAGTTTAGAACGATCCGCTGACTGCCAGTTGAGAAGCCAGCCTAACTCGTTCACCCACTGAGAAATAAACAACAACTCGCTGCAGGTGCGAAGTACAGCAGCAGAGGACACGCTGGAGAAGAAGAGAACAAACACGAAGAAAACAGCGGCGGGCGAGTCACGCGCACGCGGCAGCAGGACACGGGCGGCCTGCATTCGGGAGTGCGCGGGTCATGCATAAAACATGCGCCGGGCCCGGCCGCCCCGCGCAGAGCGGAGCCGCGCCGGCGGGGACTCCCCGGGCTGTTAACCTGCGACCGGCCGCCAGGATTTGCTCCTCCCTGCCCGCCGCGCCAAAGTGCCTACCGGTGACACGGCCGCCGCGCTGGAATCTGCCGGCGCAGTGAAAGCCGAGGCCGCACACAAGCCGCAGGAGGCGCTATGCGGGTCATCCATTTGTACCACGCCGGTGGTCCTGGAGCTATGGAGGGTCGCGCTACAGCTACCAGGGACGGTTTGGGTAGGCTTATGATGCTAGCTACGCGCGAAACGGAGGTTAGCAGGAACCACGAAGATATTCCAGGCGAGGCGGATGCGTTGTTGTTGTAATTGAAATTATCCTCGTTGCCAGATGAAACAGAGACGCCTATGCGGCACTCTCACTTCAGAGCATAGACGGTGACGCTGTTCGGGAGCCATCCTGATCAATGGCCATTCAACTTTACGACAACTCACGGAGATTACGGAAAGATATAACCGCTAGTTGACTGTATGGTATGCTTTATTACACGATCAAGATTTCAGTCTTTGGCAGTTTTCAAGTGTTACAACTTGAATAAATAAATACACGAAAAAAGTAAAAATAGCAGAAAAGTAACAGAAAAGTAGAACAAAAATATAATTAATTTATAAATTACATAATTTGTTTTCTTAATTACATGTCAGAAAATACAAATACGTATCTTTGGTTATATAAACCTGATTTTTTTACAGTAAGGACATTTTTGAGATTTGTTATTGGCTGGCAGTTAAATACAATGAATGACCAAATAACAGGTTTGGACTTCGTTTCATTGTGTCTAAGCAGTAACGAACATAAATACAAATGGAACGATCATCAAAGATCGTCACAGAGACGTCACAATCTGCACCAAATAATCTATGGTACGTTAGGGAAACTGTTTATTTGACGATCTGGTTACATTAACTTTGTAATATGTGTAAGATGATAGTGATTACATGATATGCTTGGAGAACCAGTTTCACAGCGTGCATGTGAAAATCGTGACACACACCATAGTAATTTAAGAGACATAGAAGTTCAACCTTGAGAGATCGTTAAATTTTTGATGTATGGTCCGCTATAGAAATAAATGGATTGATACGAATTACAACTATCTTGTGCAAGAGCATATTTGATACATGGTCCATAATAACAAATAAATCGTTAACATCATTAAAACTTACAAGACCCTTCACACAAACTTCAGTGTCTCTTAAATTACTTTGGTGTATGTCACGATCTATACATGTGCACCAAGGAAGCTAGTTCTGCGTATATGTAATGTAAATACTGGCATCTTGTACCTATTGCAAAGATAATGTAATCAGCTTTTTCAAACAAACAGCATCACTACATGGTTCTCTGACGTACTGTAGATTACATGGTCCAGACTGTGATGTCCCTGTGACGATCTTTGACTGTCGTATTGTTTACGTTTATGTTGGTTGCCGCTTAGACACACTGAATCGAACTGTAAATCTGTGATTTGGTCATCCGTTTTGTTTCACAACCTTGTCCAGTAACTAAGTCATGCAAGTTGACAACCAATTAACATATCACAAAAATGTTCTCACTTTTACTTACGAAAGTAAGTCCACCTTCTTCAGTATGCTGATGACACCACCTTCCTGGCTCTTTATCCTACCCTTCAACAGTTCCAACGCACCCTCCAGACCCACCTTGACCAGTTCACCATTGGTGCAACTGGTGGTTCCTTCATATCAACCCCTCCTAGATCCAGGCAATAATCAGAGGCTGCACCACTCGCTCCATCTGTCTCCATGATTTCTACCTAACTGTTTATGGTAGTCTAATCCAGCTCACCCCCACCCTGAGATACCTTGGCCTCACCCTCGGCCGCCACCTCACCTGGACCCCTCATATCCTGACCATCCAGTAGAAAGCCCATTCCCACCTCCACCTCCTGAAACTCTTGTCCAGCCAGAAATGGGGATTGCATACTTCCACCATCTTCCACATCTACAAATCCCTCATCCATGCCATCCTCTGTTGTGTCAGCATTGCCTGAATCTCCACAGCCCCACCCCCACTCTTACAAGGCCATTGAAATCCTTGAATGCCACGCACTCCACCTTGCCTTCTGTGTCCACCTTCCATCCCCTATATGGCTCCTGTATGGCCTCATCCCCTTCCCCTACCTCCTCCTTTTCCTCCAACATATCTGCATCCTTTAAACTTCCATAGGCTTGATCCTCCTCTCATCCCCTCTTGACCTCATTCCTCTCTATCCCTCCACCCATTGCCACGCCTCTAACGCCGTATCCCCTAGTCTCTCCATCTCCACAGCCTCCATATCCTCCATCGGAGCGATTTCCAGCACCTCCCCCTAACAGAGGATCTTTGCTGTAATGTCTATCCTGCCTATCAATTGTGGGCTGGCCTCGTGGCCCCCTCTGCAGGGCACCCCCTTTCCTTCCCCTCCTTCCCCCCCAGGATGGATTTCCCTCCTTCCCCCCCCCCCCCCCTGAGTCCCTGCACTCCCTCCTCAGGTGTTTTCCTTTCCTGCCTTCCCTCCCCAGCCTCGTTCGGCGTGCCCCCACCCTATATCCCCTTCTCTCCCCCCTCTAGCATCATCAGTTTGCCCCCTTTCTTCACTACCCCTGGCAGATCCTTCCAGCTTGTTTCTTCATCAGTGTGGTAAATCAGTGTTGTGTTTGGTGCCAATCTACAGTGACATCAAGTGCTGTGGTTTTAATTGCATACTTGACTTTATTCTCCAGGTGTACTTTGGCTTGTGTTGATTTAATCGTTACAGTGTGTGGATTTTTGTGTCCTTTTTTTTTTAGATTTTGATCTCCATTTTTACAGTCACCCCCTTTTGTACACTCTCTTCCATAATGTTCCCCCTTTTTATATCTCTGTTCTGCCATATTTTCCCCTTCACATTGTTTTACATGTCATCCTATTATGTACTGTCTCTATGCTGCTGCCAGCTCGTCCAGGATGGGGAATTGAAATTCAGTTTAAAAAAAGGATGGCATGGTCGAAATAGCTCTACCAGCACCTCTCACCTGTCAATAATAACACAAGGCTATCACCTGCATCCTCTTATTTGCCAGCAGCAGCCGAGCTGGAACTTCAGCAAGATAGTGTATTACTCCATCGCTCATGAACTGTGTCACCATTGTCTGAGGCACATTCCAGAGATATGGGACGCTGGTGCTCACCCCCACTTTATGTCATATAACCGCCATTTGACTGTGTGATTGCTTTGCTACACGATCTAGAGTTCAGTCTTACGCCATTTCCATATGTTGCATAATTTAAAATGTAAAAGGCGGATTAGGTGATTAATTAAAAGTTTGATACAGATGAAACAGCAACAGAATGTTTCACGAAAGATAAAATGCTCTGAGACTAATGGATAACTTAAAATAAGTAAAAGGCTTGGATGACGACTGATTGAAATGGATACATAGATGATTGGAATGATGAGTGGGTCTAGACAGCCAGGAAGAGGAAGAGGGGTGTCATGAGGATGTGGCAGTTGGGGTAGTGCTTAAGAGGATGTCTGTGTGGGTTGATGGTTAGAGGAGGAAGTGGGATGCCATTCCAGACCAAGGCTTAGAATGTGAGTGGAGAGGAGCTGAGAAAAAGAAAGCCGTGGTCAGGGAAGGTGGAACAGGTTAGTTTAGATCTGGTAGGGTTGACATAATGTATCAGGGCGGATTTCATAGTCGGGTAACGGAAGGCTGTTTTATAACTTGGTAGAGGCTGCGAGTGGGGGAGAATAAGCGGATTCGAAGAGTTAGGCGGCGTGCGTGGCGGTCGGAGATCCGCAGGGCGTGATAAAAGGAGGGGCTAGAGGAAATCCATGTCACATTTGTGTAGCAGAGAATGGGTCGGATCAAGAATTTATGAGTGGAGGATTGTGGAAGGATGCAATCGTCATGTTCAGCAGGTTAGTAGTTTTAGTAATCTTAGTCTGTTGTGGGGTTTCTGTTGAATGGTCTTCCGTGTTCCATGGGAATTCCATGTTAGTTGGCGATCAAGTGTTAGTCCGAGGTATATTAGTGTATTAGTTAACTGAGTAGGGTGCTCGTAAATGGTATCGTAGAACTCGTAGGGTGGAAGCTGCAGATGGTTTGGCCCGTAATTATCACGTGCATTTCTGGTAGCGTTGATTTTGAGGAACGACTGGTTGCACCCAGAGGTGAACTGATCGAGATGGAACTGAAGGGATCGTTGGGAATTCTAGAAGGTAGGGTAGAGTGCGAGGAAGGCGGTGTCACCGTCATGCTAGAAGAAATCAACAGGAGGAGGGGGCTTGGCATATCGGCAGTGTAGAGGACATACAGAACCTTGGGGCACACTTGTATTGGGATGGAAGATCTGAGAGTTAGTGTTGCTGATGGTGACATGAGACGGGCAGTTGGTGAGGCAGGAGGCGATGAGGCGAACATAATTTATGGGAATTGCAAAGGCTACGGTTGCGTGACGGTAAGTGTAGTAATTAACATACTCGGTGATTGCTGTATCGTCTTCTCAGTTATAGCACTCCTTCCTATTTATCTTCAAACCTTGCACTACTATCTGAATAACGTAGGAGGAATACTCGTTCTCAAAAAAGCAAAATCCTCCCTGTATCTCTCCACAACAATGCGACCTTCTATAAATCAATATCTAGGTCAGGAATCCGACTTGGGAACAGTCTTCTTTATGATATTAGAGAAATAAAATCGTTCCAAACTTCACAAGACAGCTATGGCCACCTTCTATCAAAATAGCTGTCTATTCTGCATCTTACTCATGTCAACCATCCCTACCCCACCAAATGTCCCTACTATTGTCTACAGAGCTCTCTATTGAGATTCTCTTCTTTCATAGCAGTCATTGTCACTTTCATTGCAATCTTCTGAGCAAGGTTTCATAGGGGTTAAACTAGTCAGTATCGTTCTTAATGCCTCCATTATTATTACTAGGGTTACAATTGTTGCGGTTACCATTATTACTATTGTTAGTTCCTCCTTAAGAAGAGCGGTAAACACAATCAATTTTCATGGCATTTTCCTCTGTCACTTTGTTTTTTCTTCCCAGAACTCTCTCACATATTCACTGTGTTCCTTTTCCCTCTCTTTTTTCCACTTCTTTTCTGCTTTCTTATCTTTGGGCGTTTGTTGAAATTTCTGTTTTCTAATATTTTTCTCTGTATTTTTCCGTCTGTCATATCCTCTGTGTAGGTATTCAGTTTTTTTAGGACTTCCACGATTTCCTTTACCCAGTTGGTTTTCATAGTATTACTTGTCACTATGTTAAAAATCTTTTTGGTCAGTCTGTATGTGTCCCAAAAACCTCGCCCTTCTTTTCCTGATGACTTTCTGTCTGTCTGTTGGTTCGTACAGTTCTTCCATCGGTATTTTTATCCAGATCCGCTCTTTCTTCCATCTCCTTGGTATTCGTTCTTTCCTTGTTTACTGTTGCTTCTGAGGCGTAAAAAGCCTTTGGTAAGAATACTGTACAATAGTCTCTTAATTTGGCGTTGATGGGAATACTTCTTTTGTTGTAATAGCTCCATGTAAGTCTGTAGGCTTTTTGTAGTTTTGTGATCCTTTCTTCATCGGGTGACAAATTCAGTCCTGTCTCCTGTCTAATCTCTCCCAGGTATTTGAAACTTTCTTTTTATGTTATATTCACATACTTCGTTACCAGTGGGTGACTGTCTCAGGATTTTGTGCCCATACACTGCGTTTTTTCAAACTAGATTTGTAGTCACGTTTTGGCTGATATTTCGTGTAGTGTCTCTAGAGCTTCTTTGGCTTCTTTCCACTTATTTGTTATGACGGCTATATCATCAGCAAATGTCAGACATTTTATGTCGACGGTTCCATCCTTGTTTCTCCCCATCTTTACCCCACCGACTTCTCTGTCCCATGTTCTGATTATTTTCTCCAAAACCGAGTTACTCCACATTTTTACCCCCATTGACTCCTTTGTCCCATGTCGTGATTGTTTTCTCCAAAACTGAGTGAAATAGAATCGGAGAGAGTCCATCTCCCTGTCCCACTCCTGTCTCGATTTCAGATTGTTCCGAGATCTCTTCCATAAACTTTGTTGATGTTTAGTGGATTAACTTTGTGGTCCTGTTATCCACTATCATTTCTTCCAGTGTCTTAAAGAGCGTTTCTCTGAGTCGAAGGCCTTCTTGAAGTCGGCGAATGTTATTCTGGTGTTGCTAGACTTTATTGTTGTCAGTATTGCTCTCAAGCATCAGGTCTGTTTACTTCATGATCTTCCATTTCTGATCCCTCCTTGGTATTCTCCTAACTGTGGATCTATCTGCGGCTCTAGGAGATTTAACAGAACTTCCGATGGAATTTTGTATGTCACACGTGGAAATGACATCCCGCTGTAGTCATTGAGTTTTTTGAGAAGATCCGATTTTTCTCTTCATGACTTGCCTGATCGCTTGGAATCACATGATCGGGTCTAATTTTCCCATTTTTCTGTCATGATTACTGGTCTGTGTTGACGTTTTGAGGGGGAATCCAAAAGGACCTCACGTTATTTCGACTGGAGTTTTGAGTTCCAGAAACTACAGTCACAGCCGAGCTCACAGAACCAACAGACGCTGACCAGAGTACCAATTGCTACCACAAAGACGTGTCTGGATTTTTGGGTTTCTCCAGTAAACTCAAGCAGGTGGCCTCAGAAGGTGGTGCCATCTCGAGCCAGATGGACCCAGATTTTTTTGGGGTTGTTACTCCTCCCCGTCCTCCTTCCTCATCACTTGCAAGATGAGCCCTCATACTTGGAACCGGAAATATGAGAGTTTGTTAGTATACTTATCGTTTTAAATAATTTACTATTTGCCGATGATGCAGTGATCCTAGCAGATAAGGAAGATGACCTTCAGAAAGGAATCTACTTGCTAAAACAAATAAGTGCAAAATTTAACACGGAAATTTCAAAAGAAAAAACTAGGACAATGGCCTTCATGGGTAAAGAACGAATCAGAACCAAAATAGTGATAGATCAGAAGATTTCAGAGTAAGTGAACCATTTCAACTATCTCGGATGTGGCTGCAGCAGAGTTACTGAAATCAAACTTAGTAAACTCAGCTGGGTATGTGGAACAATTAACAGAAGCCTAAAAAACAAAACCAGGAAAGACACTCAAATTAAATTTATAAAACTGTTGCAGTTCCCACACTGCTCTATGGAAGTGAGACATGGGTGATTACCAAGAAGCAAGAAAGCCGGATTCAGGCACAAGAAATGAAATTCTTTAGACGTGTTAAAGGTTGCACAAGAGGAGACAGGCTAAGAAATCAAGATATTAGAGAAGAACTGCAAATCTTTAGCCTTGATGATAAAATTCGAGATTACAGAAGAAAATGGAACGAACATCTACAAAGAATGGAGAGTGAGAGGCTTCCCTTAAAGGCAAGAAATTATAAGTGCCATGGGAGAAGAGACTTAGGAAGTCCCCGACAGAGATGTGTACCGTAACAGGCAATTCCTGCCTAATACCTGAAGAGAAGATGAAGATTATCATTGCCAGTTATTACTTTGTGCTAATTATTATTGTTGTTATGTAGTAGCTAATCACTAACACTTCTCGTTCGTTTCATCTGTGGTGTCGCCGCCAGACGCCAACTTACTAGGTGGTAGCCCTTAAATCGGCCGCGGTCCGTTAGTATACGTCGGACCCGCGTGTCGCCACTATCAGTGATTGCAGACCGAGCGCCGCCACACGGCAGGTCTAGAGAGACGTCCTAGCACTCGCCCCAGTTGTACAGGCGACTTTGCTAGCGATGGTTCACTGACAAAATACGCTCTCATTTGCCGAGACGATAGTTAGCATAGCCTTCAGCTACGTCATTTGCTACGACCTAGCAAGGCGCCATTATCAGTTGCTATTGATATTGTAAATAATGTACAGACAAGAGCTACGTTCAACATTAATGGATTAAAGTCAAGTATTCCACCATCTGCGAAACTTCTGTAAAGTTTGGAAGGTAGGAGACGAGATACTGCCAGAAGTAAAGCTGTGAGTACCGGGCGTGAGTCGTGCTTCGGTAGTTCAGATGGTAGAGCACTTGCCCGCGAAAGGGAAATGTCCCGAGTTCGAGTCTCGGTCGGGCACACAGTTTTAATCTGCCAGGAAGTTCCATATCAGCGCACACTCCGCTGCAGAGTGAAAATCTCATTCTGGAAACATCCCCCAGGCTGTGGCTAAGCCATGTCTCCAAAGTATCCTTTCTTTCAGGAGTGCTAGTTCTGCAAGTTCCCCAAACACAGATGCGACCATCAAGATGCTGTAAACAGAACCTGGATTCATCCGAAAAAAAATGACGTTTTGCCATTCGTGCACTCAGGTGCGTCGTTGAGTACACCATCGCAGGCACTCCAGTCTGTGATGCAGCGGAAAGCGTAACCGCAGCCATGGTCTCCAAGCTGATAGTCCATGCTGCTGCAAACGACGTCGAACGGTTCGTGCAGATGGTTGTTGTCTTGCAAACGTCCCTATCTGTTGACTCAGGGATCGAGACGTAGCCGCACGATCTGTTACAGCCATGCGGATAAGATGCCTGTCATCTCGACTGCTAGTGATACGAGCGTTCCGTATTACCCCCCTGAACCAAATGATTCCATATTCTGCTAACAGTCATTGGATCTCGACCGACGCGAGCAGCAATGTCGCGATACAATAAACCGCAATCGCGATAGAGTACAATCCCACATTTATCAAGGTCGGAAACGTGATGGTACGCATTTCTCCTCCTTACACGAGGCATCACAACTACGTTTCACCAGGCAACGCCGGTAACTGCTGTTTGTTTAAGAGAAATCGGTTGGAAACTGTCCTTATGTCAGCACGTTGTAGGTGTCGCCACCGGCGCCAATCTTGTGTGAATGCTCTGAAAAGGTAATCATTTGCATATCACTGCGTCTTCTTCCTGTCGGTTAAATTTCGCGTCTGTAGCACGTCATCTTCGTCGTGTAGCAATTTTATTGGCCATTAGTGTAGTTACTACTGGTGCCTTCGCATCTGCCAAGCAAGAAATGTCATCAATAAATAGGGCGCTCAGAACACATTCTAAATTGCGGAAGTCATAACTGTATCCTACATACGCAGACCGCAAAGAGCGTGATGAGAACTCACACCCGTACCTCCAGATGTCAGACACTCAGATCGGTACCAAACGTTGTGTGTCGATAGGGTATCAAACAAAACTCCGATTTAATTCGTGTTGTGTGCTGTCGTCCAGTAGAACATGTGTAAATGATAACTGAAAACAGCACAAGAACTATGGAGTACCGCGAAAGCGCATTTATGAGGGGCACATATCAATATCCCTGGGAGGTTAGTTGGTAGAGCGTTAGATCGTCGTGCTAAAGGTCCCGATTTCGAAAACCACTGACGCTAACGTTTTCTTTTAACAGCTTACAAGTGAAATTATTATATGCGAGAACATTTTTCTCACGTGTAAATGGGACGTTTCGGAGTTTGTAGCAATGTTCTTTTGGCAGTCTGCATTCGCTTAGTTAGTTGACAGTTGCAAACCTATAGCGTATATTTGTATGCGTAACACCACACCTGTCTATACAAATGTGCTGTATAGGTTTGCTACTTTCAACAAACGACGCGAAAGCAGACTGGCAAAAGAACATCGCTACAAACTCCGAAACGTCCTTTATACATGTCAAAAAAATGTTCTCCCATATAACAATTTCACGCGTAAGGTGCTCTTGAAAAAAAAAAGTTAAAAAAAGTCGGCGTCAGTTGGTTTCGAACTTGCGACGTTTGTGACGCTCTACCAACACACATACCAGGGATGTTGACATGTGCTCCTCACAAATGCACTTTCACAATATTCCATAGTTCTGGTGTTACTTTTACACTACTGGCCATTAAAATCGCTACACCAAGAAGATATGAAGATGATAAATGGGAATTCATTGCTCAAATATATTATACTAGAACTGACATGTGATTAGATTTTCACGCAATTTGGGTGCATAGATCCTGAGAAATCAGCACCCAGAACAATAACCTCTGGCCGTAATAACGGCCTTGATACGCCTGGGCATTGAGTCAAACAGAGCTTGGATGGCGTGTACAGGTACAGCTGGCCATGCAACTTCAACACGATACCACAGTTCATCAAGAGTAGTGACTGGCGTATTGTGACGAGCCAGTTGCTCGGCCACCGTTGACCAGACGTTTTCAATTGGTGAGAGATCTGGAGAATGTGCTGGCCAGCGCAGCAGCCGAACATTTTCTGTATCCAGAAAGGCTCGTACAGGACCTGCAACATGCGGTCGTACATTATCCTGCTGCAATGTAGGGTTTCGCAGGGATCGAATGAAGGGTAGTCCCACGGGTCGTAACACATCTGAAATGTAACGTCCACTGTTCAAAGTGCCGTCAGTGCAAACAAGAGGTGACCGAGATGTGTAACCAATGGCACCCCATACCATCACGCCGAATACACGCTTCCAATGTGAGGCCGGCCGGACTGGCCGTGTGGTACTAGGCGCTACAGTCTGGAACCGAGCGACCGCTACGGTCGTAGGTTCGAATCCTGCATCGGGCATGGATGTGTGTGTTGTCCTTAGGTTAGTTAGGTTTAAGTAGTTCTAAGTTCTAGGGGACTGATGACCTCCGAAGTTAAGTCCCATAGTGCTCAGAGCCATTCGAACCATTTTGCCAATGAGCGCTCACCGCGATGTCGCCAAACACGGATGCGACCATCATGATTCTGTAAACAGAACCTGGATTCATCCGAAAAAATGACGTTTTGCCATTCGTGCACTCAGGTTCGTCGCTGAGTACACCGTCGTAGGCGCTCCTGTCTGTGATGCAGCGTCAAGGGTAACCGCAGCCATGGTCTCCGGCTGATAGTCCATGCTGCTGTAAACGTCGTCGAACTGTAAGTGCAGGTGGTTGTTGTCTTGTCCATTATAATTATCCGGGCTGTTATGCCGTGGTCGGTTGATGAATTCTGTGCTGATTCCCAACGTTTCGTCTCCGACTGCGGGAGACAAGGGGGTCCGTAGCTTGATGGAAGGTCCAACACACACACTGGCTCGCTACTGACTGCCGCTAAATTCCGTGTCCGCGCGCCCCCGCGCCGCGGCGTGACGTCACGTGTTTTGAAAACGTCAGTGCAATTGGCCGCTGTCCGTCGCCGTCGATCGCCGTTGCCATCACCCAGTAGTGGGCGGGTGGTACACATCTTCTTTAACATCGGCATCCATATACCGTTTAATTTGACGCCCTCCTCCTTTCGGTTGAAATTATTTGGGTGTTTAGCGATTTCGATTGCCTCCCTGTAGAGCCTTTCGTAGTATCCGCTCGTGGCCGCTAGTACTTGCGTCTCCTCGAAACGAATATTGTGGTTCCCTGGCTGGAAAGCATGCTCCGCAACAGCTGATCGTTCCGTTTCTCCTCTTCTACAATTTCCCTTGTGCTCTTCCAAACGTTTAGAAACAGTTCTTTCGGTGGTACCCACATAAACATCACCACAGCTGCATGGGATCCTATACACTCCAGATTTTTCCAATGGTTTGCGAGCGTCCTTGGCAGGCCTGAGGTATTCCTGTATCTTCCTGGTGGGCTTGTAAATTACGGTAATATTCCGCTTCGTCAAGATCCTCCCTATTCTTTCCGTTACATTTGGTTGTTGTCTTGCAAACGTCCCCATCTGTTGACTCAGTGATCGAGACGTGGCTATACGATCCGTTACAGCCATGCGGATAAGATGCCTGTCATCTCGACTGCTGGTGATACGAGGCTGTTGGGATCCAGCACGGCATCCCGTATTACCCTCCTGCCAGTCATTGGATCTCGACCAACGCGAGCAGCAATGTCGCGATACGATAAACCGCAGTCGCGATAGGCTACAATCCGACATTTATTAAAGTCGGAAACGTGATGGAACGCATTTCTCCTCCTTACGCGAGGCATCACATCAACGTTTCACCAGGCGACGCCGGTCAACTGCTGCTTGTGTATGAGAAATCGGTTGGAAACTTTCCTCATGTCAGCACGTTGTAGGTGTCGCCACCGGCGCCAACCTTGTGTGAATGCTCTGAAAAGCTAATCATTTGCATATCACAGCATCTTCTTCCTGTCGGTTAAATTTCGCGTCTGTAGCACGTCATCTTCGTGGTGTAGCAATTGTAATGGCCAGTAGTGTGATTACCATTTACACATGTTCTACTGGACGACAGCACACAGCACGAGCTAGATCGGTGTTTTGCTTCGGCACGGATCTGAGTGTCTGACATCTGGGGGTCTGGGCGTCAGCGGTACGGCTGCTGTTGCGTCACACCTGCTGCAGGTAAGAGAGCGGTGCATCCCTGACGCTTCCTGACACCGCGGCAGGGCGTGCGATGCGCCCCCTGTCGGGCCGGTTGTCTCCATTAGTCAGCCGGGTAAGTGCCCACCATTACCCGAATCGCGGAGAACAAAATTACTTTCTCTTGGTCCAAAGAATGAGACTTGCGAGTGAAATGTGCGCGGGACACGAAACGCTCCTCCCCCGCCTCCCCTCCCCCCCTCCTCCCTACCCTGCTGAAAGGCAGCGAATATCGTAATGGACCTCCCGACTGTTGAGAGTGCCTTTCTTGAGATACCACTGGTTTTGTTCTCGAGAGGGGCTCAACGGCATTACCGGCACATTTCCAGTGAATTCCATTACGACTTACTTCGTCACATTCCAGAAGCATTTGCATAGCAGTAAATCTCGAGGTAGTCGCCATTAACAGATCTGTGGCGCTTAGAAAGTTTCTGCGGGTTGGTGTTAATGGAGCAAAAAATATCTAATTACGCGCGATTATTTCTTTCCAATACATTTGCACTCAGAAATCTCTCAAGTTTCTCTGTCTGAAATGACTTAAACGCGATTGTATTCCTTTTCATTCCGCTCTCTTTCGCTTACGATCGTACATTTTTGCAGGTTTGTATAGCGGTCGATACCATAAAATCAGACGAGTGAATAAAACATGTAAGTTTTTAACGTCTCTTCAAGTGAAATGCAAGCTTTCCAACTCACTAGCCGTGTTTTTTTATTTGTGCTTCGTGTCACCGACTAAAAGATCTGTTTGACTCTTCCTGAGTACTGTGGGGAGCATTTCAGCTCTCCGTTAGTTTATCCTCAATCACTACTTTTACTGCAGTTGTCTCAATATTTCTTCTTAGGCGTATCCTCATTCTGTTGCGTCTTTGATTCAATAACCTGTTACTGAGATTAATGTCTGATTTTAATACATAAATGTTCCTTTGCTATCCACGATTTCAGGAACGGTTAAGTACGTGCAACAAATGAAGAATTGCAGATATATGCGTACTTTATAACGAGCAACATAATGATCGATATCGCTAAATGAGTACTTTTCAGATACCTGCAATAGCTGGAGTGGATTAGACACGTTCTACCGGATGGTTATATTTAAACTTTCCCTATTTAACACGTTATAAGACGGAAACTAATTAGTGTATTAGTACGAAACTAGGTAGCATTAATGTTAAGGGCATGGGGAAGAGAAATAATGCAGAATCAATTCAATTAAACGCTTTTAATGTGCTGTTATGGTCATCATACAATTACGTACCAGTACCATAACTGCTACAAAAGGGGCTCAATATGGCGCCCACTTTGTCCAGAAGAGTCTGAAAGCTCAGGATTGCATTCTGCACAGCAGAACGAAGCATGCCTGTAGATATGCTGGCTACCTCTCAATGTGCTGCGCTTCAGATCGGCACATGTCTGAATGTTCCCCTGGTAAATCATGTCCTTCAGGTAGCCCCACAACCAAAAATCACAGGGAATCAGATCAGTTTATCGTGCCAGCCAAGCATTTGGAAACGATCGCCTGATAATTCGATCCTTTCCAAACGTGTTCGGAGAATCAGGTTGTTGTGTACATAGTTCCACGTAGTCAGCGCGTACACAACTTTCCCACTAGAGCGCGCCCCGCTAAGCACAACAGCGCAGGCGCAGCGCTCGTCCGTCTCCGCTCTACGAGATGGCGCTGCCATAAAGACGGACCAAATTCTGTTTCAGCCGATCCGCGTATTAATATGCAACGCAGTCAATGAGATTGCTGCTAACGTAGGACCTTTTCTTCTCGCGGATCATACTCGCGCAGTGATACCTGAACGCTCGAGGTATTATAACGAGTGTACAGACCTCCGATTTGTCAGTCTGCATTAGTCTGAATTAGTCTGCATTTGTCTGCTTTAGTCTGCATTAGTCTGTAGTCAAGTTTCAGTCTGCGCCTAAAAAGATTATCATATTCCTGTACATAGCCAGGAAGAGAAATGTATAGACACTTTGTCAAGTATCAGAGATATGTGAGAATAATATTAACGTACCAAGACCAAAGGAACTTCAGATTGTCAATTGTAAACAGCATCCAGAATCAAGTTACGTAATGTCTATGATTTTTATTATTTTAATAAAAGTGTGTGAAAATTAATCAAGTTCTGTTTAAAGTTGGTCACCGTCAATCTGCTGCTCTAAGCGTGCAAGTGGCATTTCTATCGTCTGACCTAACAGCAGAAGATAAACACGCCACGATAAGACCACGAGACATATTGCTGACACTCGCCTACTTCGTTAGAGCGACAAGTCAAATAATCTGATGGTGTATGAACCGAAGGTCTTACAGTACGCACACTACACAGGTGAACTTCAAGAGCGATGTAAGGTGGGGCCCCATCTTGCATGGAGACTGTTGAGTTCACTGTCTCTCTC
Organism: Schistocerca serialis cubense; assembly: GCF_023864345.2. Lineage (NCBI taxonomy): Eukaryota > Metazoa > Arthropoda > Insecta > Orthoptera > Acrididae > Schistocerca > Schistocerca serialis. The sequence goes on from NC_064642.1 coordinate 584,309,230, forward strand.
TCTCTCCTGTAGGGCGGGTATGAGATGCTGGAGAAACACATCGCAGTAACGCTGGCCTCTCACACTGCACGTCTTTATTCCTTGAGCGCCAACCTGTTCAAAACAGAATGGGCCAGTGACGAACATAGCCGTGAAGCCACACCGTACGGTCACACGTTGATCATGTTCATCACACACAAAAACTTCATTCACGGTGGCTGTATGTGAAGATCCCCACACTCGGCGATTGTGTGTGTTCACCTCACCCGTCAGAGAAAAATGAGTTTCATCTGTCCATAGGATGGTCCAGGGCCAGCCCTCAAAATCTTCAGTCCTCGCGAGAAAGTGGAGAGCGAAGTCAACACGTCGTTGTGCGTCCTGTGGTGCAAGCTGCTGTTCGATATAGATCTTGTGCGGATACTATTTGAGAATGGTCGGAAGCACCTTCCGTACGGTGAACCACGGGATGTTCAACTGCCATGACACAGTACGAGTACTGCCTAACTATCGAGAATTGCTGGAAGCGTTGTCTGTCATAACAACAGCGATTTCATCAATCACCTGTGGTGCAACCGGTCGTCGGCCTGTGCCCGGAGCGACGCCCAGTTCTCTGCACAGCAGGTGGAGAAAGAGGACCCTTCCGTAATCCTTTCAGGCCGGCCGCTGTGGCCGAGCTGTTCTAGGCACTTCAGTCCGGAACCGCGCTGCTTCTACGGTAGCAGGTTCGAATTCTGCCTCGGGCAAGATTGTGTGTGATGTCCTTAGGTTAGTTAGGCTTAAGTAGTCTAGGGGACTGACGACCTCAGATGTTAAATCCCATAGTGCTTAGAGCCATTTGAACCAATTTGAATCCTTACAGGCGGCTATATTCTCGAAGTGCAGCTGCAGCGTTACTGTTCTTTCGATAATACAGCTTCAAAAATAACGCCCTGCTCCTTCTGTCCAAGCTCATGCTGACATGTCAACTAGTGCACGGCGGCTGGTCAGGTGTGGGACGATGAATCACGATGACTGATCATGGCTCCTAGTGGCCATAATTTCAACTGGAGGGTGGCTCTGTGGCTCGTGGAAAGCATGCACCCTATGCTCTGGACATTAATGCCACCAAGGTTGTTAGTCGTACGGTAATTAGTTTTCATGTTATACAATGTTAAATAGGGAAAGTTTAATTATAGCCACCCGCTACTTGTTGGGGTACCTGTAGTTATAGGTGTTCATAGCAGGACTTTACTTATTTTGCCGGCCGGTGTGGCCGAGCAGTTCTAGGCGCTTCAGTCTGGAACCACGCCACTGCTACCGTCGCAGGTTCGAATCCTGCCTATGGCATGGATGTGTGTGATGTGCTTAGGTTAGTTAGATTTAAGTAGTTTTCAGTTCTAGGAGACTGATGACCTCCGATGTTAAGTCCCATAGTGCTCAGAGCCACGTGAACCATTTTTTTACTTATCTTCATTTATGCACTTAGGAGCCTCTCGTGATGTGTCATTCAGCTGCACCGTCATAAAATATTTCAGATTATAATTTTTGATGTTTGTAAGACTGGCTGATGAATATTCATGTTGGTTGCGCTATAGAAAGGAAAACATTTTAAATGTTTCTTTTTTTTAGTTATTTGATGCCGGACACAGTTTTTTTTTTTTCATTGATCCATCTCTTTATTTACGCAAATCTAAATTTCAGTTCTAACGAGCGCTCTTAAATCGGCGCAGCAATTATTGCTATCAAACTTTCGCTACGTTTTAGCATCTCATCTTTGACGAAATGCATGGTATAGAAATGGGAGTATAGACGTGATTGATTGTTATGATATCTAACTAGGCAGACGAATCGCAACGGTAATACGGAGTCTTGGCTGACGCCAATGCAGGGGATTTATTTGAACACATACGGGATGATTGTGACACGTATATGGCCCAGTTGTATCTGCTGCAAAACTTGTCTCTGTCTGTTGCATCTCCATTAGTTTAGGCGTATAATAACGGTCTATTTAACTTTAGTGTATATCTCTGCACTGCAGGTGAATCAAAACAATTACGCATTGTAATGCTGACGGTTAGCGGTAAGCTGAACGAATTAGGATGCATGTGAATGCCAGTAATTGTAGCGTACGTAGTTAAATTCTGATTAAGGAACGATGTAGCTGTTCACGCTGTCATTCACCTAACGTTTATATTCAGACATCAAGCTTGGAACTTGTGTAGTTTCCTCCTTGTGTCTATTACTCGATTTGTATGTGTAGACTAGATGAAACTTGACGATGAGCGGTTATGTTGGCAGTTAGAAGGCACACTAGGTGAAAAGGGTCTAATTTTTGCCCACTCTACCACGGAGCCAGCTGTGCTGTGGCGAGCATTCATTTGTGGCTTCGAAGCCATAACCCAAGGTATGAAATATATGAGTTTTGACTGGTGACTAGTTCCAGGAAAGGGTTGAGTTTTGTAAAATAAGGGAAAAGAATTATGGACGGTGGACCGCTTCGTTGAGATAAAAAGCAGATGCAGAGGAAGTTCGGTTCAGTTATTGGCACCAGAGAGCGTATGTGGAGATGCTCAGTACCTGTGGTCAGCAACGAGAAGTTGTGAATATCTTTAGGGAGCTTCAAAAAGATGAAATTTTCTATGTTGTTCGCTAGAGTTAAAGTCAGGTTCATTGAGATTGGCTTGCCAGCCCGCAAGCTAGCCCTGGCGAGGCGTAGATCTGCGTCATTTACGGCATAAGTTGTCACAAAAGTCAGGAACGGAAAATTTGCTGGTGCAAGGGTGAACTTGCCTAGAACGAACCCTCATCGGCGATCACTAGCGTGTGATTCGTCACCTATGTTACCTTTTCTCTGTGCACAAAATGTGCATGGTGGGGGGGGGGGGGGATGATTTGTTGTTATCAGTTCGGAGAAACACTAACCTCTGCTGGTCGACGATCTTACTTCGCAAATAGGACACAATGAATTACAACTGATCAATGGAATATTTTTAAAGAAACATTCTAGAGGATAATTAGGGGGGCTGCTCCATCTGTTCGTTCCTATCACTTTCGGAAGACACACATATCTGGAGGTGTGGTTGGGTGAGGGTGGGGTGGAGGGGGGGGGGAGGGCGTTGATCTGTAGTGGGTGTATAGTTAGTGGTAACATGATAGAAAATAAGCTAAAGTGGCTTACAGATTTTTTTGTAATAATGATTTCTTTTTGCAGTTGCCTTTAGAATGCCTGGACAATGTTGCTGTAGAGTTGAATGTAGTGGTCTTCATTGTCCACAGCAGTTACGTCACGGGCAACAGGAGCAAATAGTAGTTATTTGTACAACTCGTGTGACAAGTGTATTCTTGACGTCACAACAGCATAAATATAACGCTAATGAATTGCTTGGATTAATTTTCTTTTAGTTAATAATCGAGTTTGACCATCAAAAATTAGTGTTTTTCTCAGATACCGGCGTTCCGCAAGGTAGTGTCATAGGAGCTCTATTGTTCTTGATTTACATAAATGATCTAGGTGATAATTTGAGCAGCCCCCTTAGATTGTTTGCAGATGTCGCTGTAATTTACCGTCTAGTAAAATCGTCAGACGATCAATTCCAATTACAAAATGATCTAGAGAGAATTTCTGTATGGTGCGAAAAATGGCTATTGGCACTAAACAAAGAAAAGTGCGAGGTCATCCACATGGGTACTAAAAGAAATCCGATAAATTTTGGATGTACGATAAATCGCACAAATCTAAGAGCTGTCAGTTCGACTAAATACCTAGGAATTACAATAACGGGGAACTTAAATTTGAAAGGCCACATAGATAATATAATGGGGAAGCGAAACAAAGACTGCGCTTTGTTGGCAGAACACTTAGAATATGGGACAAACCCAGTAAGAGACAGCCTACATTACACTTGTCCGTCCTCTGCTGGAATACTGCTGCGCGCTGTGGGATCCTTTCCAGGTAGGATTGACGGAGGACATCGAAAAAGTGCAAAGAAGTGCAGCTCGTTTCATGTTATCGCGCAATAGGGGTGAGAGTGTCACTGATATGATACGCGAGTTGGAGTGGCAGTCACTGAAACAGAGGCTGTTTTCTTTGCGGCGAGATCTATTTACGAAACTTCAATCACTTTCTCTTCCGAAAGCAAAAATATTTTGTTGACACCTGCCTACGTAGGTAGAAATGATCACCATAATAAAATAAGAGAAATCTGTGGTCGAACGAAAAGATTTACGTGTTCCTTTTTCCCACGCGCCATTCCAAAGTGGAATGGTAGAGAAGTAGTATGAAAATGTTTCGATGAACCTTCTGCCAGGCACTTAAGTGTCAATTGCAGAGTAACCATGTAGATGTAGATGTCATTTTTGGATTTACCCACAAGTGGAACCTAATTTAAATGGCAAAATGCCATAATAGAAAATTAAATCTTTCGTTGGTCTACATTAAACGAATGGCTGGACAATGCTGCTTAGAGGGTGGAAGATAGGGGTGAAGGCAGTGGTTCTCGTTGCCCGCAGCAGATGTGTCACAGGCAGCAGGAACAACTAGTAGTTATCTTTACCATTCGTACGACAAATGTAATCGTGACGTCACGAGAGGATAAATACAATGGTTGTAAATGTATGCCAGAAAATGCTACTAGTGTAACGCACTGGTTGTGTAAAACGGAAATAAAACTTACAAATTCCCTAGGTAGCACACATAGTAAGTTTGAAATACTAAAAAGTATTTGCAAAACGGAATGGCTGTATTTACAATATCACTAATATTTTGAATATAGATACGCACTCAAATAATTTGACTCGTCCTTTTTTAAAGGCAGTTAATTATAGATAACATTTAGAAATCTTTCCATGAAGGTACACGAAGTTTAATCAGTGATAATTAAACGCAGCTCGAAGTAAGACACTTAACACATGGGATGTATTATCGTGTTTTCATAAGAAAATGTATCTGCCATGGAGATTCCAGGAATTTTATGTGGGACAGCGAAATGGAGAAGTAGTCAGCGGCATGAAGGCTATACCATAAGACACCCCACTCTCAGTGATCATAAGACGCACAGGGACCTTGCTGACCACAAATTCAGAAAATGCACACACTATTTTTCTCTCATTTATTGCTGTTTGTCAAGCCTGTCCTGTTGAACCTCTACTGCAGTGTGTTTGATACACAAAGTGACCATACATCACGATGGATCTCTGTACTGCTGTACCGGCGACCGGAACAGTCGCGGGGTTGAAGTGACGGAAAACGCGGCGGGATCCGCGGAGCGGCCCGCGAACAACAACACAACGGAGAGGACGGACGCGACCAACGAAGCACCTTACGACAACAACAAGAACGAGACAACAGAGTCAAGAAGACCTAACTAGAGAACCACGTCCACTCGTAAACAAAACACGAGAGTAAATACGATGTCTGAAGCGAGGCGATATGTCCTGAGACGTACGCAATGTTAGAATGGTAGGCTGAGCTTTTTTTTTCTTTATTGTGATTTTAAACACCTTATACAAAGGCGGGCTGTCAGCAGCACAATACGCCGCTCTTCAGCCTTGAGTTTGACAACAAGTAGTACATAAAGGTGGCACAGAGTAGACAGTGAAAACGGTGGGCAAAAAATGTAGACACTAAAAATCGAAAAAACATGGAGCCGTTCACGCTGGACGAGAAACATCAATAACACGAGGCGACACGGTGCACATAACATGGATGATGGCGACGGCACGTGAACGGTGGTGGCGTGACAGCAAACAACACTACACACAATCGAAGGCACACACACGAAACATTGACGGCGATGATCTCCGGCACGCGAATGTTCACTGAGCGTGTACGAGTCCGGGGACCTGCCAAGAGAGGAGTTGGAGGAGGAGGAAGGGGAAGGGGAATGGGAGAGGGGAGAGCAGAGATGCCATGGGCAAAGGAGAGAGGGGGAGGGAGGAAGGGGGAGGGGAAGCCCAGGGGAGAGGGGAGGAGGGAGGGGGGGAAAGGAAAGAGAAGGGAAGGGAAGGGAGGGAGGGAGGGTGCTTAAAGGAAAGGACACAGGAGGTGGGGGGGAGGATCAAAGTTGATAGGAGATAGGAGGGGTACATGCAGGGGAGGAGGACAGCATCAGGGAGGGGGAGCTGGCGGAAGCCACCTTGGGAGAGGGTAAGGAGGGTGGAGAGATGGAGACCGGGTGGGATGTGCGAATACAGGCGCGGCAGCGGGCAGGGGTGGGAGAGGATCGGGGAGACGAGCGGGTGAGGAGGATCGAGTTTGTGGGAGGTGTACAAGATCCGTATCCTTTCAAGGAAAAGGAGGAGTTGGGGGAAGGGGTTGAGATTGTACAGGATCCGCGTGGGGGAGGGGAGACGGATGCGATAGGTGAGGCAGAGAGCATGACGTTCAAGGATTTGGAGGGATTTATAAAAGGTAGGGGGGGGCGGAGATCCAAGCCGGATGGGCATAACAAAGGATAGGGCGGATGAGGGATTTATAGGTGTGTAGGATGGTGGAGGGGTCCAGACCCCACGTACGGCCAGAGAGGAGCTTGAGGAGACTGAGTCGGGAGCGTGCCTTGGCTTGGATTGTCCGGAGGTGGGGAGTCCAGGAGAGGCGACGGTCGAAGGTGACGCCAAGGTACTTAAGGGTGGAAGTGAGGGCGATAGGACGGCCATAGATGGTGAGATAGAAATCAAGGAGGCGGAAGGAAGGGGTGGTTTTGCCTGCAATGATCGCCTGGGTTCTGGAGGGATTGACCTTGAGCAACCACTAGTTACACCAAGCGGTGAACCGGTCAAGATGGGATTGGAGAAGGTGTTGGGAGCGCTGGAGGGTGGGGGCAAGGGCAAGGAAGGCGGTGTCATCGGCAAACTGGAGAAGGTGGACGGGGGCTGACGGCGGCGGCATGTCCGCCATGTACAAAAGGTACAGAAGGGGGGAGAGGACGGAGCCTTGGGGCACACCGGCAGAGGGGAAAAAGGTGTAGAAATCTGTGTTACGGATGGTGACATAGGAAGGACGGCGGGAGAGAAAGGAGCCGATCAGACGGACGTTGTTAATGGGAAGGGCGAAGGTTTGGAGCTTGAAGAGGAGACCGGAATGCCATACGCGGTCATATGCACGTTCGACGTCCAGGGAGAGGAAGATTGCGGAGCGGCGGGAATTAAGCTGTTCGGAAAGGAGATGAGTGAGGTGGAGGAGAAGGTCGTCGGAAGAGAAGGACGGCCGAAAGCCACACTGGGTAACGGGAAGGAGGCGGTGCTGGCGGAGATGCTGGTGGATGCGTCGGGTGAGGATAGATTCCAGGACCTTGCTGAAGACCGAGGTAAGGCTGATGGGACGGTAGGAGGAGACAGCGGATGGCGGTTTGCCAGGTTTAAGGAACATGAGGATACGGGAGGTTTTCCACAGGTTGGGGTAGTAACCGGTGGACAGGACTACATTGTAGAGCCTGGCCAGGGTGGAGAGGAAAGAGACAGGAGCTTCACGAAGGTGACGGTAGGTGACACGATCGTGATAGGGGCATTGAGTTCCGTGTGTGCAATGTTGTCCAAGTACTGGAAACCAGGAGCGAGGGGAGAGACAGAGGTGTCAGTTCGATCGCGGATATCCGGGAAGAGGGAGTAATCGAACTGGGGATCATCGGGGATGGAAAATACATCGGAGAGGTAGGAGGCAAAGTGATTGGCCTTACTAAGGGTGTCAGGGAAAGGGTGATCATCATGGAGAAGAGGATAATAGGGGGAGGGTTTAGTTCCGGTAAGGCGACGGAAGGCCGACCAGAACTTGGACGAGTTTATTGGTAGGGTAGCATTTAAACGGGTGCATGTCTGTCGCCAGTCCCGGCGTTTTTTAGCCGCGAGCAAATTACGAATGTGTCTCTGGAGTTGCCGGTGGCGTCATAGAGTGTCCGGGTCATGCGTGCAGAGGAAGGCACGGTAGAGACGACGGGATTCATGGAGGAGGAGGACGGCCTGTGGGGGTAAGGTAGGACGGTGGGGGTGGATGGCGACAGTAGGGACGTGGGCCTCCACGGCCTCAGACAAGGTCTGCTGGAGAAAGGAGGCGGCATGGGTGACATCGTCAGGGTGGTCGTAGGCGAAGGGGTGGCTATCGACCTGGGTGGAAAGGGTATCCCGGTAGGCATTCCAGTCAGCACGGGTATATTCATGGACATACTTAGGGGGAGGGTCATGACGAGGGTCGGGGCGGGGGCGACGACCGTCTGAAACGGTGAGGAGGACAGGGAGATGTTCACTACCAATAGGCTCCAGGACATCCACCGTTATGCGGCCAAGGAGGTTGGGGGAGGAGAGGATAACATCAAGAGTGGAATTGGATTCAGGATGGGTGTGCTGGGGGATGGGGATTAGGTCGCCTTGAAGGGAGGAGAGGAACCGATGCCACCACCGTATCTGGGCGGCAGAACGACTATGGATGTTGAGGTGGGCGGCGATCACGTAAGAGGAGAAGGTACGGTCGATGTGGGAGAGGAAGTTGAAGGGAATAGGGGCGTTGGGGCGGACATAGATGGTGGCGCAGGTAACGGTAAAGCCGGGGAAGAAGAGACTAAGGATCAGGTGTTCGGTGGGGTCAGGAAGGAGAGGTTGGAGCCGAACGGGGATCTGGCGGTGGTGACCAATGGCTACTCCGCCACGCGCAATTGGGAGGGGATTATCGGAGTGGTGGAGGAGATAGGGTGAAGTGTGGATGGAGTGGTGGGGTTGGAGGAAGGTTTCATTAAGGAGGAAGGCATCCATGCGGTGGGTGGCAAGGGTGTGCAGGAAGAGGTTCTTGTTGGCAGGAAGGGAGCGGATGTTGTTGAAAAGGATACGTTGCTGTCGCGCCATGACAGGAATTTAGACGAGGGTGTCAAGGCGGGAGAAGGTGAAATGGGCCTGGTTGTTGGAGTAGGTGGCGTACATTTTGAGGTGGAAAATGGAACGGGCGGCGAGGGATACCTGTTGGAGGGTGTGGGGGAGCTGAAAGGGATGGACATTCTGGAGGACGATGGTGAGGAACTGGATGATGTCCTCAGTGGGGGGGGGGGGGGGACGAAGGGAATTTCCAGGAGGGGTGGGGGCGTCCAGAGGACGGACAGAGACGGTGAGTTCAGGAGTGGTCGGAGGGGGTCGGGCTTTACACTTTTGGGAGTAGGTGGGATGAGGGAGATTGCAGGTATTGCAGGAAGGAGGGGATTGGAGGTTAGGGCATTGCCTGAGGAAGTGCGCCTGCCTACAATGCGGGCAGGTGGGGGCCTCACGGCACTCAGCTGTGGGGTGCGCGTTATAGCGCAGACACCTCTGGCAGTGCAGGGATTGAGGAGGGGAACGGGAGGGGTCGACCTTGTAACGCTGGTTGAAGAGGAGGCCACCCTTCTTCAGGAGATGGTCAATGGAGGGGGCGTCCTAGGAGAAAACCCGCATAAGGCGGGTGGGGCCGGCCGAGTTGAAAATGCGGCGGACCGCCCGCACCTCCAGCATGGGATGCGCCTTGAGATCCGCCAACACCTCCTCCTCCGTGATCGACGGACTGAGCCGAGTGATCACCGCGGTGAGGGTTGGTGGGCGATGCGGGGGTTGGGGTTGGCGGGTAGGAGATGGGAAGGAGCAAGGGTGAGGGAGGCGTTGGGGCCAAAATGGGTGATGGGGAGGTGGGAGAGGATGTCAGTATGGAGGGTGGGGCTGGGGGAGGAGATGAGAACAGAATCCCGTCTGGGAGTGAGGAGAGAGATAGGTGCACCAGGGAAGTGTTGGCAGAGGAGGAGGGAGAGTTTCCGGGCCTCAAGAAGGGAAGGATTGGGACAGGAGAGGAGGTATTTGTAAAAAGAGGGGGGGAGGAGGAGGAGGAGGAGGAAGAGACGGTGGGATCAGGGCCAGGTGGGGAGACATCCATGGCACCCTGGGGGTGGGGGGGGGGAAGGAGGACGGGGCGGGGCCTTTTTGGGGGCGGAGGAGCTGGTGGTGCCACTAGGGCGCTTAACGACGGCAGAAGGGCGGGTGGTGACAAGAGGGACGGGAGCTATAGGGAGGTGGTGGGAAGGGACAGGACCCGGTGTGGACGCAGCAGTCGGTTACGGTGACGGCGACGGCGACGGCGACGGCGAGAGCTGGGCATGGACAGTGGCCCGACGGGCCACCACCCTAGCCGGAGCTGCAGAGACAGGCTGGGGGAGTGGGGGGAAAGGATCAGATCGAGAGAAGTGGGAGGAAGAAGCTGGAGAGGGGGCGACAAAGAGCGAGGGCGAAGGGAGAGTGAAAAGAGGTGGGATGGAAGGAGGGGGGTGGGACTGGGCACACCACATTATAGTGGTGGAGGCGGCAGAAGGGGAAGTGTAAACTATGGCGGTGGTGATAGCGGTGGCGGTGGTGGTGGGGGTGGACATGACGTCAGGGAGAAACAATAACGCACAGAACGAAAAGGAACGGACAGAAACAGGGGACAGACGAAGACAAAGACGGAGGAAGACGAGGACGGAGGAAGATGAAGACGGCCAAAGACCAGGGTCGGACGGCGGCGGCGGCGACCAGGCGGCGACCAGGCGGCGGCGGCGGCGGCGGCGAACAGACGGACGGACGGACGGACAGCAGGCAGCAGCGGTGATGGACAGCGAGCAGGCAGGCGGACGGACGGACGGACGGACGGACGATCGAACAGCTACAGCAGTAAGCGGCGGGCAGACGGGCAGACAGACAGACAGACAGACGAACACAATCTTCGAAGACGGAGATTCCAACCTGAGAGTAGCCCAGGCTTTGCAATCTGACGCCTTCGAATGAGGGGATCCAACCCTCTGATGTAGGCTGAGCAACAGGTAGGCACTTAAGTACTCGATCGGGAACGCCGGTATTGGCCGCTGCAACCACGTATCCCACTGTGGCGCCCTCACATTAAATGCGGGCCAGGAGGCGCGCGCTGCTACGGCTTACGGCGCGATGGTGCAGAGACCTCTAGGGGTCTTCGACGTCCATGATGTCTGGCGGGGATTCAAATTCCGCGGCGCGCGGTACCAGATGTACAACTTACAATCATAAAATAGCATTTACTTTTGGGCTGCAAGTAATTTACTTGATGCGGTTGAGTGTAATTAAGCATCCTCCTCAGCTACATCAAGCATCAGGCCAAGTTAGACCACCAGAGCAAGTCATGCCAGGGCTGCCTGCTGATGCAGTAATATGGCTGTGATGCGAAGGTGGTTACTTCACTGATTGCTTCACGCTTGGGTGATGGTTCTGTTGTGACTTGTGTGGGAGGAAACAGTACCCAACCAAAATAGGATGGGTGAAGCCCATGTAAATATTCTTCAGTATCAGTTAGAGATATTGGAGTCTCCCGGCAACCAACTATGAGGAGGTACTTACAACGGTCGGCAGGCTTCGCGTCTACCATTCTTACGAGTCTCCATGGTTAAGCAAATCTCCTCCTCTGCACTTGGCCGCCTCCCCGGCCGCTTCTCACCACAGCACTGCTGTGAGATGCCAGTTGAGCAGTTTAGCATACCCCTAAGATGCTAAAGTCTGATCTCTGGTGACCTAGAGAGAAGGGAAGCGCCTCATAAGATCAAGCAACTTTTAAGGAAATGACAATGTTGTGCAAAGAGAAACATCTTAATGAATGATAATAACAAGTTTGGCCCAATCAAACATGAACATATGGTCACCACACCACAATTGGATATGCATATTAATGAGAGGCAGAATCATCTACCTATAACAGAAACAAGTGGTCACTATTACAATCAGGTTTATTATCATAAAGCAGCAACATATGAATTACCAGCTGACATAAGCAAATGAACATTTAATAAATGAAAAATAGATTATAGTTGTGAAATATAACCTTTAGCACTTTTGTTTTCAGAAGTCCGTCTTGATCACATAGATTTCGTTACACTTTATAGCCGGTTCCGGCATATCGCCATCTTCAGATCGTTAAAATATTCTGATATAAATCATTGAAGATGATTTATATCAGAATATTAAACATGTTTAACTTGACGATGATTTATATCAGAATATTTTAACGATCTGAAGATGGCGATAAGCCGAAAGCGGTCATAAAGTGTAAAGAAATCTATGTGATCAAGACGGACTTGTGAAAATAAAAGTACTAAAAATAAAATGATCGCTGACTCATACGCAGACTTTATGTCTTCAATTGATAAATATAACCTTGTCACAGGTGGGTGAGGACAATAAAAGCGTAATTATGAGAATAAACCATGGGTATGGTCAATGACTGCAAGAATGATTAGTGGATTAAAGAGAGAGCCTGGAAAAACGAGTACAAACAGCAGTAAGATTACCGATGTACGTGATGGAAGCAACTAACTGACTGAAAAAAGTTAAAACTGTACAATCAGCCTCTGATGGGAGTTGACTAACATTGAACTTCTACGAAATTGGTGATTGCACATTCTTACCACACTCTTGCAGCATGAAAGTAGAAGGCAGCAGCAGTAATGGCTGGGAACTCTGAGTCCAGCTGGTCCTCTGTATTCATTGTCAGTACTAAAATGAAGATATCCTTCCATAAAATAGCAAGTCTCATCTGGCATCAGGCCTTTACTCTCTGGTTTTTGGCCCGCAAGTGTGTTTACTCTTTGAATCCTAGCCGCTAGCATTGTCTAGCTCAACACTATGAAATGTGACTGTTTCTGCCAGAGTAAGGATCTCCCCAGCCAACCGCAGCAGACACTGTGGGTTCCATTCAGTAATAATTCTGTAAATAAGTGGAACAAGCTGTAAGGTTATGGTTAGGTGGTTTCTTATTCTACGACTGAACACAGCTGTGTAGGCTGTAATAACATTGTTTAATACTGCAATTTTGTCATGGAAATACACGCTTTTACATAGTTTACAATGTGACAATGTTAAGACAGTTGTCAAAATGCCGCATCTCGGCCTTTGATAGTCAACTAATACTAAACACAACAGTATTAAATTGTAACTCTCAGAAAGTTAAATAATCCTAAATACAACAATATTAAATTTTAACTAGAACTTCTTCACAAAGTTATTCTTACGATTACGTTATGATGTTGGCCAGTACTACGATGAATCATTTGATTCTGGTTCAAAGCTCGGTACTATTTTGAGGATGACAATCAAGTCTACAGAGGATGGTTAGTTTTGTAACAAGTCGAGCAAAAGATTACCCAAGGTCGTTCAAGTTTACAGTGGACGCAAGCTGGTGAACTAACAAGTTTACGCCTTTGCACGCGGTATTTACCTTAGCTGGATGAGTTGTCTGCTTGGTTGCTCTCGCCCACTGAAATTCCTATAAAATCTAATTAAGCCTTTGCTGAATTTTCCAGCAGAAACTCTCCCTATATTTCTCGATATGCGAGAAAACATGAACTCATCCCTACTCTAAGACTATGGCGATATACGCGTGCATGGCTGGAGCAGTGTGCATATTATAATGCCCTCTCTTGCAGGAAACAATTAACTTGAGAGGCACCAACATGCCTTGCTCATACTGTGGCATCAAGCAGTCAGGCCTGCAAGATGAGTGGTCTGCCAAGCGAGTGGATTTATTCATATTTCTCAGTGACTGATTATGAGCTCTAGTACTCACAATTAAGCTACAAATTATTCTCATTTTTGAACACTACGCAACGGAAACGGATAACACACATCTGACTATTAGTAATTTACTCAACTCTGACTGTTCACTACGCACTGGCAATACCACATTTTCTTTCTTACCAAACGGCTTTGATCAACACGTGGCCATCGAGTTGAATATGAATGGCGCACACATTATAAATTCTGGGTGTCATGACTACACACTACTCAAAGAACAAGGCCGCCAATTTTATTCTTTTCACTATCCTTTTTATTCCGATAAATTATATTATGATTCAAAGATTAAACACACTATTACATTTTATACAACAATTACACATGAGAAACTCCGCCCAGTGGGCATGGTTTTACATTGGTGATTCTCTATCTTATGGTCTCGTAATTATTTAACGCTATAGTGCACTTTCTGGATAGGATGATGGATCTTTTGCTATATCTCACACTTCGACTCTCACACCCATCATCACGAAAACTTCCTCCAGACCGCGCGGTACAAAAAGGAACATGCATGACCCACTGCCTCTGAACCTATCTTGCTACTCTCCCATGCAAACCACACATACTTAAATTACATGAAATACATCACACTGGCAACATACATCACAAAGAATAATCACAACGTTAGAATCACTTCACTTTCAGCTTTCCCACTTCAATTAGTATTCATCCCAGTTTCACACGACACTGCCCCACTTCGTAACTTTTCTTTTTTACTACGAACTCTGGAGGATATGTGCACGTCTTCCTGTGCAATGCACGCCAAGTGGCGTTGCTAGATAGACGGCTGACTCACCTTGCTTCTTTCTCAGAGTATTAGAGTTTGAATCCAGCGTCACACGGAAACATAACACGCAAAGTTATATTAAGAACATATTCGTCACACACGCGAGTCCTCTACTGATACCATGGACGAGTACTTCTCTTTATCCTTTGTCTCATACACAGATTGAGACTCACACAGTACTCCCCACGTGGAAATATTCGTCTCTAATTTTAAGTCCTGCACACGTCATTTCTTAAATATTTCCAAATTATAGTACACACGCCAGTAATTCAGCTTAACTTTAGCACTCGGAAGTATTTCAACTTATTGCTACACGTGGTTTCATTGTGGCCGTTGGTCACTTCCGAAGATTACTACGATGCCTTTAATATTACCTGCCTGACATTTAATTCTCCCCACAGAAGTTCCTGAAATAGAGAAATTATTATTCCAAACTACTCTTAAGTATTCCACATGCATACCATTCTCTCCACTCTTTTGTCTTTACGGAGCACACCTAAGGCAGGTCTTACCAACACAAGATCCAGCACCAGAGTGCCGAAAACATGGCCGTTCTTCAGGTCAGCTCGCACCTCCGTCGAGATGGGGGCGCACCATGTTATCGTATCGGTCAGCCACATTTCAAGCGCTCAAAGCTCAGGTAAATTTCATATCTTTGGTTCCACCAAAGGTGACCAAAGGACCGTCTTAAAGATGATCGTATATTTCCCATTCACTATTTGCGGTTAGCAGACGACCATACATTCATTCATTTCGCAGATCTCACCAAATTGGATGTAGGGATTTATTTTGTGGGAGTGCACGTGTGATCAACTAAAGAAATAAATTGTCCTTCTTTCCTACTCTGGTATCCGGCTTCGGTGTATTAAGTGAAATTGAGTTACTGTTACAAAAAATATGTTGTTCTGACAAGAATAACGAAGAATGTTGTACTTATTTTCAATGTCGGGCGGTACTGTACCCTTTCAAACTAATTGGCTTGTTCGTCTCTCCTCAGTTGGAGCTCAACAACGCTACAGCTAATTTCTAGCAGGAAATCAGCCGCTGTGAATGCAGTGTTCACACAGATTTCTCCTCTATGTCGTACAGAGCGTTATGCGCTCAATTCTGCACTTGATGCCAGTTCAGAGAAGAGTCTCTGAAAATTTCGCCCTCGTTTTTCTCGTAGCCGAACTCTCTCCACACCTGGGTTCTTTCGTGCTACACGTCACGGCTTTTTTAGACGAATAGGAGTGTTTCTCTTATTTTTTGGAAACTCTCTCTGCCAACCGGAAGGGTCCTACTATTGAACTGCTTCGAAATCTCGGCACTACTCCTTCCTGGTGCGTTTCTGCCAATCAGAGATTTTCCGCCTGCTCCTGACACGTAAAAAGTTACATGTGTCAATCACGTGTGTACCACTTGTAGTTCACGTGATCGAATACATCACTGATTTTGTTTGTATCCCTTTGGAATTCCGAAACACAGATTTCTAAAGCTGCTTTCTGTCGTGTTTATGGCGGTCCATCACTCGCCCTTCAGTATGCGTCACCTATTCGGTCGCTGACCCGCCACTGCGGGATGTGCCCCCTTAAGAGCACCAAAGAATAACGCATTAGACTATCTTGAGGTAGCTCTATCGAATGGGCACGTAAAATTCCACTATAAAAATAATTTTATTTGTAGCTGGAAACAAAACGACACTTTACGTCGACGCTGGGGGTCACATGAAAGATGTGATGGGCAGGACTTGTTTAAGCTGACTCCCGCTACACGTTGCAAAAACGAAATTGCTGATATCTGCCGAAACAGCAAAGAAAACGTGGCTGGCTCCCACAGCAGAGGCGCCCGTTATAATAAATGGTTAGATATAGTTAGTTGTGGCAATAGGTGTAGTTACCATTAACAGTAGAAATATTTATGGTGATTACCGTAAATCGCACCTGAAGTCCTGGCAGAGGTGCGTCACCATAATACGAAATTCAATTTAAAAATGCTGGTAACTCGCATAAGTGATGGAGATCCCAATGGTATTAAATCCTTTATTGCGCTCATGATGCGTTTAGGGCATAGCCCGTCATCAGATGACCTGGTAACAAGTAATATAGAGAAGTGAAAATAATGATATCATACAGTTCCTTGACATGGACTTTGAATTAAGAACTAGACCTAACCAATAGCTGCCGGCAGTTACCGTGTCAAGGCACCGCTAACGGAACCATAACATAAGCTCATATCGCTAGAGGGCAGGATTTCTAATGTGTAAAAGCGAAATGTTAAAGTAAAATAGCAAAAGCTCAATAAGCACTAACGTGCAAGAAACTCAACTGTAAAAACAGTATAACAGTAAAAGGCATCCCGTTTACAACGACGTCCTATAGAACCACCTTCGGTCTAATTGTTGTGGTGATGGAAATATTATCACCATAGATACAGTGCATTTTGTATTATTAGTTGCCGATGTGCGGAGAGAAAGCAGTAATTTGGGCAAGAATGTATACCCTTCATGTTTAAATGATAGGTAACAGGCTACATTGTAATAAATAAACAAATTAAAATGTGATATTAAGGTGGAACTGCGGAAAATAAGGGGCTCTTGGCAGAATTGGCGAAGAAAGTAAGATAGAGATAACACTGACAAGAAGGAGTGAGAGGATGTCAGGACACGTGTTAAGTGTGTAGCGCAGTGACTTTTGTCGAACACGGCCGGCCGAAGTGGCCGAGCGGTTCTAGGCGCTACAGTCTGGAGCCGAGCGACCGCTACGGTCGCAGGTTCGAATCCTGCCTCGGGCATGGATGTGTGTGATGTCCTTAGGTTGGTTCGGTTTAAGTTCTAGGGGACTTATGACCTCAGCAGTTGAGTTCCATAGTGCTCAGAGCCATTTGAACCATTTTTTTCTCGAGCACGTGGCAAGGCCACAGGATCTGTCAAGACCAGTCCTCACCACAAAGGAAGAGAGAGAAATAAAACATTCTTTTAATTCTGATGACAGATTCTAAATCCATATAAAATTCAAAATAAACTGATACCTGATTCAGACCAGTCGAATAATTAATTAACAACTGAATAAATTTCATCATTTAATTAATACCACTAAATTAATTTTCCCAAGTCCACAGACACTACCGAAGTATTACCTACGTAGACCATCGGTAGGGGGCAGGATAATTTTAGCATTCGCCTTTTAATTAATATAGAAAACACCTAAGACGGTGAAATGTAGCTAGCAGTTCTGAGCGTTATTTCAAACCATCGTTGGAGCCACGCGATGGCGGAGGCACACGCGGTTCTCCTTCCTTATGAGAATTCTCGCCAGTTCAGGGCGCCCAACGTGAGAGACGGAACTCTACCACTCTAGGCGGCCAGAACAGCTCGAACGGTTCCAGTTCTCACCTCTGTTAGGTTGACTACGAGGACCTTTTCGCGTACCGCGGAGATGCACTGTAGCTCATCGACCGAGCCTGAACAACAGCTCTCCATGCCATTCCGATGCAGTTTCTAGAGGAGTCAACATCGCGAAGTTTAGTGTATGGCAGTTGTCACCATTTAATGGCTAGTACTTCCCATTGCCCTGGGAACTGCACAAGTTTAGTCATCCGGGTACCACTTCGCAATTACGATGGTTGTGACTGCGTTAGTGTCGCAAGATACTTGTGCTGCAGACAGGCATGTAGTGTTACGTTTCTGTGCTCTCTCTGGGGAATGGTCTTCATACTGAAGATGGGTTGGTAAATGATCTTGTGTACTTTCGTCCTACAGCAAGTATGCTTGCTCAGCGGCTACATTCCGTGTGTAACAATTTATGAATACTTGTGACAGGACTACCTCTGAATTTATGTGTTCATTCTGAATATACACTGAAATTCCAAAGAAACTGATATTCGCATATTCGATATGTAAACAGGCAGAATATGGCGCTGCTGTCGGCAACACCTGTATAAGACAAAAGTGCCTGACGCAGTTGTTAGATCGGTTACTGCTGCTACAGTGGTAGGTTATCAAGATTAAGTGAGTTTGAACGTGATGTTATAGCCTGTACACGAGAGGTGCTACACAGTATCTCCGAGGTAGCGATGAAGTGGGGATTTTCCCGCACGACCATTTCACGAGCGCACTGTAAATATCAGGAATCCGGTAAAACAGCAAATCTCTGATATCGCTACGGCCGGAAGAAGATCCTGCAAGAACAGGACCAATGACGACTGATTATAATGCTGGACCATCAACAAATGTCAGCGTGTAAACCATTCAACGAAACATCATCAGTATGGATTTCCGGAGCCGAAGGTCCACTCGTGTACCCTTGATGACTGAACAACACAAAGCTATACAACTCGCCTCGGCCCGCCAGCACCGACATTGGGCTGTTGATGACTGGAAACATGTTGCCCCGTCGGACGAGTCTCGTTTGAATTTGTATCGAACGGATGGACGTGTACAAGTATGAAGACAACCTCACGAATCTATGGACTCTGCATATCAGCAAGGGCTGTTCAAGCTGACGGAGGCTCTGTAATGGTCTGGGGCGTGTGCAGTTGGAGTGATATGGGACCCCTGATACATCTAGATACGGCTCTACAGGTGACACGTACGTAAGCATCCTGTCTGATCACCTGCATCCAGTTCATGTCCATTGTGCATTCCGACGGACCTGGGCAATTGCATCATGAGAATGCGACAACCCACACTTTCAGAAATGCACAGAGTGGCTCCAGGAATACTCTTCTGAGTTTAAACACTTCCGCTGGACTGCAAACTATCCAGACATGAACATTACTGACAAGGGAACCTCCCCATCGCACCCCCCTCAGATTTAGTTATAGGTTGGCACATTCGATAGGCCTTGAAAAACTGAACACAGATCAATCGAGAAAACAGGAAGAAGTTGTGTGGAACTATGAAAAAATAAGCAAAATATACAAACTGAGTAGTCCATGTGGAAGATAAGCAACATCAACGATAGCGCGAGCTCATGAGCGCCGTGGTCTCGTGGTTAGCGTGAGCAGCTGTGGAATGAGAGGTCCATGGTTCAAGTCTTTCCTCGGGTGAAAATTTTTACCTACTTTATTTTCGCAAAGTTATGATCTGTCCATTCGTTCATTGACGTCTCTGTTCACTGTAATAAGTTTAGTGTGCGTTTTGCGACCGCACCGCAAAACAGTGCGATTAGTAGACAAAAGGACGTGCGTCTCCAATGGGAACCGAAAACATTTGATCGCAAGGTCATAGGTTAACCGATTCCTCCACAGGAAAACACGTCTGATATATTCTATACGACACTGGCGACGGCATGTGCGTCATATGACAAGCATATGTTGTCGACTCACCTAACTTGTACACTTGGCGAATGGGTAAAAAGATTCTTTTACCTTGCCCGATTTAGGTTTTCTTGTGGATGTGATAATCGCTCCCAAAAAAGTGATCGCATCGGACGGACAGATAATAATTGTCTGAAAATAAAAAATTAAAATTTTCGCTCGAGGGTAGATTTGAACCAAGGACCTCTCGCACTGCAACTGCTAACCACGGGACCACGGCGCTCATGAAATCAGGTTGTCCTTGATGTTGTATATCATATGCATAGACTATTCAGTTTGTATATTTTGCTTATTTTTTTCATACTTCCACACAACTTCTTCCTGTTTTCTCGATTGATCTGTGTTCAGTTTTTCAAGGCCTATCCACTGTGCCAACTAATAACTAAATCTGAGGGAGGTGCGATGGGGAGGTTCCCTTGTGAGCATATCTGCGATGCCTTGCTGCTGAGAAGAGATCTCTATCCCCTCGTACTCTTACGGATTTATGGACAGCCCTGCAGGATTCATGGTGACAATTCCCTCCACGGTACTTGAGACATTAATCGAGTCCATGCCAGGTCGTGTTGCGGCACTTCTGCGTGCTCACGGGGGCCCTACACGATGTTAGCCAGGTGTACCAGTTCTTTTGGCTCTTCAGTGTATGTTCTGCCAGATTACCCCGAGTTTCATTGTATGTTATGTGGCTTCTCTACCGTCCCTATTGTAAACCAGTGTCTTACTAGGCTACGAAACACCTGCAGAAGAGACTCCTCGGACAGAAGATCCTCAGGTGAGTCATTTACCAGGGAACAATGTCAGTCAGAGATCGATTGCTAATCTGCTATAGTTGTTGTTGTTGTGGTCTTCAGTCCTGAGACTGGTTTGATGCAGCTCTCCATGCTACACTATCCTGTGCAAGCTTCTTCATCTCCCAGTACCTACTGCAACCTATATCCTTCTGAATATGCTTAGTGTATTCATCTCTTGGTCTCCCTCTACGATTTTTACCGTCCACGCTGCCCTCCAATGCTAAATTTGTGATCCCCTGATGCCTCAGAATATGTCCTACCAACCGGTCCCTTCTTCTTGTCAAGTTGTGCCACAAACTCCTCTTCTCCCCAATTCTGTTCAATACCTCGTCATTAGTTATGTGATCTACCCATCTAATCTTCAGCATTCTTCTGTAGCACCACGTTTCGATAGCTTCTATTCTCTTCTTGTCCAAACTATTTGTCGTCTATGTTTCACTTCCATACATGGCTACATTCCATACAAATACTTTCAGAACCGACTTCCTGACACTTAAATCTGTACTCGATGTTAAAAAATTTCTCTTCTTCAGAAACGCTTTCTTTGCCATTGCCAGTCTACATTTTATATCCTCTCTACTTCGACCATCAACAGTTATTTTGCTCCCTAAATAGCAAAACTCCTTTACTACTTTAAGTGTCTCATTTCCTAATCTAATTCCCTCAACATCACTCGACTTTCCCACTATATCTAACCTTAACCTATCCATTCCCTTTTTAAATTTTCTAACCTACCTGCCCGATTAAGGGATCTGACATCCCACGCTCCGATCCGTAGAACGCCAGTTTTCTTTCTCCTGATAACGACGTCCTCTTGAGTAGTCCTCGCCCGGAGATCCGAATGGGGGACTATTTTACCTCCGGAATATTTTACCCAAGAGGACGCCATCATCATTTAAACATACAGTGAAGCTGCATGTCTTCGGGAAAAACTACGGCTGTAGTTTCCCCTTCCTTTCAGCCGTTCGCAGTACCAGCACAGCAAGGCTGTTTTGGTTAGTGCTACAAGGCCAGATCAGTCAATCATCCAAACTGTTGCCCCTGCAACTACTGAAAAGGCTGCTGCCCTCTTTAGGAACCAAATTCAAACGCAACAAGATACTAGGAAATAACTTCAATAGTTCAAATAACTTACGGGTTTGCTGCCGGGTGACGTCGTCGAACACCGCCGATATCTCGACAGGAGCACACCCTGCCATTCCCAAGGCACAAATGCAAGGAACAAGAAATGTGCAAGGAAATTTAAACCTCGGTTCACAGAGGAGAAACAAGGAAGACACCACACGCAGAACAAGTGTCAACACAAACAAAGATAACCAACATAAGAAATATCGATAGTTACTATTAATCACCAGGTGAGGTAACACTAATTCTGTCCCTCTTTTTTTTTTTTTTTTTTTTTTTTTTTTTTTTTTTTTTTTTTTTAAGAGACAGAGCCGGATTCCAAGCAGCATTTAAACAAAATCCACCATCTCTGTTAATAAGATTGCTTGATAGTCTGATTTCAACAGCTTCCTTAATAACACTATCCCAATAGCTGGATGTGCAGGCCAGAATCTCCGTGTTGTATTCCATAGGATGACCGGTGTCGAGGCAATGTTCTGCAATAGCGGATTTTGCTTAAATTCTGCTTGGAGTCCGGCTCTGTCTCTCATCGCCGGCCGCGGTGGTCTAGCGGTTCTGGCGCTGCAGTCCGGAACCGCGGGACTGCTACGGTCGCAAGTTCGAATCCTGCCTCGACAAGGGTGTGTGTGATGTCCTTAGGTTAGTTAGGTTTAAGTAGTTCTAAGTTCTAGGGGACTTATGACCTAAGATGTTGAGTCCCATAGTGCTCAGAGCCATTTGAACCATTTTTGTCTCTCATCGAAAAACAGACGGACAGAATTAGTGCTACCTCGCCTGTTGATTAATAGTAACTATCGATAATGCTGATGTTGGTTGTCTTTGTTTGTGTTGACACTTTTTCTGTGTGTGGTGTCTTCCGTGTTTCTCCTCTGTGAACCGAGGTATTAAATCTCCTTGCACATTTTTTCTTCCTTGCATTTGTGCCTTGGGAATGGCAGGGTGTGCTCCTGTCGAAATATCGGCGGTGTTCGACGACGTCACCCGGCAGCAAACCCGTAAGTTATTTGAACATTCGATTCGCCGGGAAAAGTTAGGTCTCACAACTTCAATAGTACTTACTAGAGGGACTTGTAGAGGAGAAGAATTAGTGGTGACTAAAAGAAAAAAAAATCGTATCTCCGAACCGAGACCTCTGCATCTGGGAGATGAGTTACTGTGGGGTCACGGACGCCGGCCTCACTCGGTATTCAGGCCGCTGGTTGCCCAGTCGGAAAGCAATGCTCGGCACAGTTTTTGTTTGTCGCAGCTGAGCCCTCGGATGGCGCACGCTGCGCTGGCGCCAGTCAGGACGGCTTTACGCGCGCCACTGGGCAGCGCAACCCCACGGCCCACGGCTTCCGACGCATTGCGTGCCTGCGTGCAGCGCGAGGCGAGACGCACCGCACGCACCGGTGAGCCACGCCACGCCGCGCCGCGCCGGCGAAGCGCACAGTAGAAAGTAGCTCGAGCCGTAGTCGCAGCCGGGCCGGCGCTGGCTGCTCGCCGCTCGCCGCCAACGGAGCGGGCACGCGGAAACTGCCGGAGCGCAGGTTTTTGCTGTGTGCAACTTTCCCCCTTTCTCTGCACTCCACTGAACACTATTCTGACATGCACTTCTGCACGGAATGCGGTACGAAACGAACGCCCCGCTTTTTTTTCCTTTTTTAGCTCAGTTTCCAACTCTGCACCCTGTTTGTTTGTACAACTGCGTTGTTGACGTGGTTCATTGAAGCTGGAAACTTGAATAATGACTGCAGCAGATTCGACAGACGAAACGAGCTCAGATTTGATAGCGTACGATCGTTGCTAAAGTTATCTGCGTTTGGGAATTTTCATTTCCCTCCCACAGAGTTCAGTTTAAATAGCATTCCATCGAAGATATCTGTTATCTCTCCAATAACTCCTGGTGGCATTAAATTATAATTAATTTCCAATACATTCCTATACTGACTACTCTATGAACATGCCAGGGCGATGAAAAAAGCAAATAATTGTAATAAATGTAAGTCCGGAAATCAATGGTTTTTTGGCCGATACAACATATAATCTTTGAGAACATGAACACCTTACCCTAAGGTTACAAAGCCCGCCCAATTGGCCGTGCGCTCTAACGCACTGCTTTCCGGGCGGGAAGGAGCACCTGGTCCCCGGCACGAATCCGACCGGCGGATTTGTGTCGAGGTCCGATGAACCGGCCAGAGTGTGGATGGTTTTTAGGCGGTTTTCCATCTGCCTCGGCGAATGCTGGCTGGTTCCCCTTATTCCGCCTCAGTTACACTATGTCGGCGATTTTCCACGTACGCGTACACCACCATTACTCTACCACACGAACATAGGGGTTACACTCGTCTGGTGTGAGACGTTCGGCCGGTCGGAGTGGCTGTGCGGTTCTAGGCGCTGCTGTCTGGAACCGCGAGACCGCTAAGGTCTCAGGTTCGAATCCTGCCTCGGGCATGGATGTTTGTGATGTCCTTAAGTTAGTTAGGTTTAACTAGTTCTAATTTCTAGGGGACTAATGACTTCAGAAGTTGAGTCCCATAGTGCTCAGAGCCATTTGAACCATTTGAGACGTTCCCTGGAGGGGGGGGGGGGGGTCCACCGGGGCCCGAACCGCACAATAACCCTGGGTTTGGTGTGGGGCGCGCAGGGGTGAAGTGGACTGCGGTAGTGTCGTGGGGTTGTGCGCCACTGCGGCTGCGGCCGGGACGGAGCCTCTCCGTCGTTCCTATACAATACAAGGTTGCAAAAGTCATGGGATATCACGTCGGACGTCCTTTCGTACAAAGTAATACAGCAGCTCGACGTGGCATGGATTCAACAAGTCGTAGGAAGTAACCTGCAGAAATATTGAGTCATGCTACCTCTACAACTGTCCTCAATTGCGAGAGTCTTGACATTGCAGGATTTTGTACACGAACTGACCTCTCGATTACGTCCCACAAATGTCCGATGGGTGGCCAAATCATTTGCTCGAATTGCTAAAATGTTCTTCAAACCAGTCGCGAGCAATTGTAGCCCACTGACACGGCGTGTTCGCATCTAAAAATGTCCATCATCTTTTGCTGCAAATGGTCTCCAAGTTACGCAACATAACTATTCCGTGTTTCCGTGTCAGTGATCTAGTCCATTCCATGTAAACACTGCGCATTTCATTATGGAGCTACCACCGTCATGCACAGTGCCTTGTTGACAACTTGGCTCCAAAAATTGTTCAAATGGCTCTGAGCACTATGGGACTTAACTTCTGAGGTCATCAGTCCACTAGAACTTAGAACTACTTAAACCTAACTAACCTAAGGACATCACACACATCCATGCCCGAGGCAGGACTCGAACCTGCGACCGTAGCGGTCACACGGTTCCAGACTGTAGCGCCTAAAACCGCTCAGCCACCCCGGCCGGCTTTGTCAATCAACCGCAATGGTTTCCCAGAGCTCTTCGACGCTGTCAAACGGGCTGGAATAGACCAAAGCTTTCCAACGGGTCGAAGTCAGGAGTTCTTGAAAGACGCCAAGTCCTTCAGGCTAGCCTTTCACTTTAATTATTCAGATCATTTGGACTGGTGCAGTTAGGGCACTTAGTCAGGAAGCCAACGTAACCAATATGATGCTGATGGAAGAGGGTTGACAGTGGTTCATTCGTGTCTAACTGCTCTGAGTAATCTGAGGTAATGGGACTAAGTTTGTGTTTGGCACTGTATTGCTGGTCAATTATGGCTGCAGCTAGGCGAAGGGAAGCTCGCTGGCCTGAGATAGTGGCAAGGCCACTTTATTGCTGTCAGTTCAGACAACAAGGAAAGGGCGCAGACACAGGTGTATTGGGCAGGCCTGGGAGACTCGGTCGTAGTTTTGCATAGAAAGTGGAATACTGGCGGACATGGCCACAACAGTAGGGGATTCTCCCAGCTACGTGCAGAGAAATGCTCCTACTGGGCTACGGAACATTCAGAGGTTTGCGGCAGAATTTCTTGCAACTTCTTTAGGTGAGTCGCGACGGACTATTTCCCAAATAACTGGTCACTGTCAAGGAGAGTGCATTCGTCAGATTCTGCAGGTATCGCACCGTGGATCTTCCTGTGAGATCCATATCTTCAACGATCATGGCTAAAATGGGCTGACGGGGCGGGGTACATGACACACTGTCACCAGGACAGGCCTTTGCGTCTTCTGACATCACGTGGGCACACTTGCGAAGTGTTTCCCCGCCCGAATAGAGAAACAGTGCCTTGACTGGGAACCCGACGTCAGAAGACAACGGAAGACATCAGTTCGCTGTCATGAAAAGCGTTAGGTTTGGAGGGTGAGGGTGGGAATTAACCGGTCTTTTGGAGAGAGGCTGTACTGACAAGGGGCCCTGTGAGTGCGAGGTTGCAAGTACAGTCATCAGTAACCCACATTTGGAAGTGTGGTGTTAACAGTTGTGACAGAAAAAATATTAGCTGCTAATGACTCATCCTGTACGTCAGGAGAGCGACAGAAAATGAGCGTCCTGGAAGTGCAAATATCTACCTTCTATGGGAATATTACACTTCACGCATTCAAGAGGTGTTCAAAACAATCAATTAACTCGCGCTATGAACACCGAATGAAAAATGGCGCGTCACAGTGATCACAAAGGCTCGCATCATCAAGATCGAAGGCGAACTCCTTGGGATTTACAAAACGTGCAGGACGTTCAGCTACGGATCCAGTCTTATAGAGTGTATACAGAATCGTATTGGTGCAACGGGATGATAAGAACTGATGGAACGATGCAACCGAATGCGATACAGTTTGTCTTGGAACTTGTTGTGAAGTAGGCTAGCCTTTATGGGTGCAGACGGCACGATAATACGCGTTGTTTCATGAAAGTCAGGTCCCGTATTCTAGGATTAGTGTCTTTTCTCACTAATTCGAACGTCCTCGGCCACGTGTTCGAAACCCGCCAACGCTTAAATACTGAATAAAACTCATCAGTATTGGCGGCCGATTCTGGTATAAGATGTAACCCTCATTCAGCTAATGGCCTTGTCAAAGATGGCGGAGGAGTGGACAGAGTTTAACGGCACTCTCTTGTCCTTGGAGTGGGAAACTGCATCTAAAGACAGAAGAATCAGCAATGATCAACAGCAAGAGGACGCAGAAGGCGATGGAAACCACTACATTAAAGACACATGATGTGTATCCACAGGACACAGGGCCTCTAATTGAAAAGTGCCATGGTGGTCTCTCAATTGGAAAAAGATGCCGGGATAGCCCGCAATCGGATCTCCGTGAGGGGACTACCAAGGGGAAAGTAATCGTGAGAAAAAAAATTGAATAACCAACGAAAGGATAACGTTCTACGAGTCGTGGCGTGGAGTGTCAGAAGTTTGAACGTGGCCTAGAAGCTAGGAAATTTGAAAAGGAATGTCAGTGAAGTGCAAAGGGAAAGAAGACAAGGATATCTGGTCATATGACTATAGGGTGATATCAACAGCAACAGGAAATGGTATAAAGGGAGTAGGATTCGTTATGAACAGGAAGCTAGGGTAGAGAATGTGTTACTGTGAACAGTTCAGTAATAAGGTTGTTCTTATCTGTATCGACAGATAATCAACATCGACAACGATAGTTCAGGTATACATGCCGACTTCGCAGAGAAAGAGAGAAAGTGTATGAGTGTATTGAAAGGGTAATGCAGTACGTAAAGGGAGATGAAGATCAAATATTCATTGGAGACTGGAATGCAGTTACAGGGGAAAGAGTAGAAGAAACAGTTACTAGACAAAATGGGCTTGGTACAAGGAATGAGAGAGGAGAAAGACTAATGGAGTTCTGTAACAAATTTATGCAAGTAATAGCGAATGGTCTATTTAAGAATTACAAGGGGAGGAGGTATAATCGGAAAAGGTCGGGAGATATGGGAAGATTTCGGTTAGATTGCATCTGGTCAGGCAGAGATTCCGAAATCAGCCACTGAATGCGTATGTGTGTGAATTCCTAAGGGACCAAACTGCTCAGGTCATCGGTCCCTAGACTTACACACTTCTTAAACTAACTTATGCTAAGAACAACACTCACACCCATGCCCGAGGGAGGACTCGAACCTCCGACGGGAGGGGCCGCGCAATCCGTGACATGGCGCCTCAAACCACGCGGCTGAGACGCTGATTTGTAAGACGTACCCAGGAGCAGATATACACTCGGATCACAATTTTGTGGTGATGGAGAGTAAGCTGAAGTTCAAGAGACTAGTCGGCGAGAATCAATACGCAAAGAAGTTAGATACAGACGTACTAAGGAATGAAGAGATAGGCTTGAAGTTCTCTGATGTTAGAGAAACGGCGATAAGGCATAGCTTAGTAGGCAGTTCAGCTGAAGAGGAATGGACGTCTTCAAAAAACAGAAGTAACGGAAGTTGGACAGAAAAACAAAGAAGGTAACTACTAAGAAACCATGGGTAACAGAAGAAATATTTCGGCCGATCGACGAAAGAAGGAAGTACAAAAATGTTCAGGAAAATTTAGGAATAGAGAAAAACAAGTCACTTAAGAACGAAACAAACAGGAAGTGTAAGGAAGCTAAGGAGAAACGGCTGAATGGAAAATGTGAAGAAATCGGAAAAGGAATGATTGGTGGAAAGACTGACTCAGTCTAGAGAAAAGTCAAAACAACCTTCTGTGAAATGAAAAGCACGGCTGGTAGTATTAGGATTGCCGTGGGTATTCTAATGTTAAATGAAGAGGAGAGAGCAGAGAGGTAGACAGATTACACTGAAGGAATCTACGAGATGGAATATTTGTCTGATGACGTGGCAGAAGGAGAAACAGAAGGCGATATAAGAGAGATAGAGGATCCAGTAATAGAATCAGAATTTAAATAGCTCTGGAACACTTAAAATCAAATAAGTCAGGAGGGACAGATAACCTTCCATCAGCATTTCTAAATTTATCGGGGAAGTGGCAACAAATCGAATATTCACATTGGCTTGTAGAATGCATGAGTCTGGCGATATACGTAGCATCAGAAATCCAGAAAAATAACATTCACAGAATTCCGAAGACTGTAAGAGCCGACAAGTGCGAGAATCATCGCACCATCAGCTTAACAGCTCATGCGTCCAAGTTGCTGTCAAGAATAAAATATATTAAATGAAGCTCAGTTTAACGTTAGGAAAGACAAAGGCCTCAAACAGGCGGTTTTGACGTTGCGGCTGATAATGGCAGCAAGCCCAAGGAAAAATCAAGCAGTTTTATAAGATTTGTCGACCTGGGAAAAGCGTTCGACAACGTCAACTGGCAAAATGTTCTAAATTCTGAGGAAAATAGGGCCAAGTTATAGGGAGAGATGGATAATACACAACATGTACAAAGGCCAGGAGGGAACAATAAGTGTGGAAGACAAAGAATAAACTCCTCGGATTAACAAGGGTGTGTTCCGCCTCTACTGTTACATCTACACATCGAACAAGCAATGATGGGAATAAGGGTTTAAGTGTGGAATTAAAATTGCGTAGTTGCAATAAGGTATGTAAACGAACGACTGATGTGGATAGATTTGACAGTGTCTAGCAAGAAAATTAGGATTGTCTCAGTATATTCGCATTGTGAAGGGACAGATCAAGATAAGATGGATAGTTTTTATGAGGCACTCAGTGATGTAGTTGTTAGAGTAAAGGACAAGGACAGTGTTCTGCTCATGGGTGATTTTAACGCCAGGATTGGAAATCGAACAGAAGGGTATGAAAAGCTTGTGGGTAAATTTCGAGATGATATGGAGGCCAACAGGAACGGGAAACAACTCTTGGATTTCTGTGCCAGTATGGGCTTAGTAATCACAAACTCCTTTTTTTAAACATAAGAACATTCACCGGTATACTTGGGAAGGCAGGGGAACCAGATCTGTCATTGACTATATAATAACAGATCAGGAATTCAGGAAGGCTGTGAGGGACACACGTGTATTCAGGGGATTCTCCGATGACACTGATCATTATTTAATCTGCAGTGAAATTGGGATTGTGAGGCCGAAAGTGCAGGAGGTCAGGTCCATATGTAGGAGGATAAGAGTGGAGAAACTTCAGGATAAGGAAATCAGGCACAAGTACGTAACAGCGATCTCAGAAAGGTACCAGTTAGTTGAATGTAGTCAATTACAGTCATTGGAAAAGGAATGGACAAGGTACAGGGACACAGTACTAGAAGTGGCTAAAGAATGTCTTGGAACAGTAGTGTGTAAAAGTAGGATGAAGCAGACAGCTTGGTGGAACGATACAGTCAAGGCAGCCTGTAAAAGGAAAAAGAAGGCGTATCTAAATTGGCTACATACCAGAACCCAGGTAGACAGAAAGTTATGTTGAAGAAAGAAACAAAGCCAAACAGATAATTGCAGCATCCAAGAAGAAATCGTGGGAAGACTTTGGAAACAGGTTGGAGACTATGGGTCAAGCTGCTGGAAAACCATTCTGGAGTGTAATTAGCAGTCTTCGAAAGGGAGGTAAGAAGGAAATGACAAGTATTTTGGACAGGTCAGGAAAACTGCTGGTGAATCCTGTGGATGCCTTGGGCAGATGGAGGGAATATTTTGAAGAGTTGCTCAATGTAGGTGAAAATGTGATCAGTAATGTTTCAGATTTCGAGGTAGAACGGGATAGGAATGGTGATGGGAATAGGATCACATTTGAGGAAGTGGAAAAAATGGTCAATAGATTGCAGTGCAACAAAGCGGCTGGGGTGGATGAAATTAAGTCGGAACTCATCAAATACAGTGGAATGTCAGGTCTTAAATGGCTACACAGGATAATTGAAATGGCCTAGGAGTTGGGACAGGTTCCATCAGACTGGACAAAAGCAGTAATCACACCAATCTTTAAACATGGAAACAGAAAAGATTGTAACAACTACAGAGGTATCTCCTTAATCAGCGTTGTGGGTAAAATCTTCTCAGGTATTGTTGAAAGGAAAGTGCAAGTATTAGTTGAGGACCAATTGGATGAAAATCAGTGTGGGTTTAGGCCTCTTAGAGGTTGTCAGGACCAGATCTTTAGCTTATGGCAAATAATGGAGAAGTGTTATGAGTGGAACAGGGAATTGTATCTACGCTTTATAGATCTAGAAAAGGCATATGACCGGGTTCCTAGGAGGAAGTTATTGTCTGTTCTACAAGATTATGCAATAGGAGGCAAACTTTTGCAAGCAATTAAAGGTCTTTACATGGATAGTCAGGTAGCAGTTAGAGTTGACGGTAAATTGAGTTCATGGTTCAGAGTAGTTTCAGGGTAAGACAAGGCTGCAACCTGTCTCCACTGTTGTTCATATTATTTATGGATCATATGTTGAAAACAATAGAGTGGCTGGGTGAGATTAAGATATGTGAACACAAAATAAGCAGTCTTGCACATGCAGATGACTTAGTTGTGATGGCAGATTCGATTGAAAGTTTGCAAAGTAATATTTCAGAGCTAGATCAGAAATGTAAGGACTATGGTATGAAGATTCGCATCTCCAAAACGAAAGTAATGTCAGTGGGAAAGAAATATAAACGGATTGAGTGCCAAATAGGAGGAACAAAGTTAGAACAGGTGGACGGTTTTAAGTACTTAGGATGCATATTCTCACAGGATGGCAACACAGTGAAAGAACTGGAAGCGAGATGTAGCAAAGCTAATGCAGTGAGCGCTCAGCTACGATCTACTCTTTTCTGTAAGAAGGAAGTCAGTACCAAGACTAAGTTATCTGTGCACCGTTCAATCTTTCAACCAACTTTGTTGTATGGGAGCGAAAGCTGGGTGGATTCTGGTTACCTTATCAACAAGGTTGAGGTTATGGATATGAAAGTAGCTAGGATGATTGCAGGTACTAGTAGATGGGAACAATGGCGGGAGGGTGTCCACAATGAGGAAATCAAAGAAAAACTGGGAATGAACTCTATAGATGTAGCAGTCAGGGCGAACAGACTTAGATGGTGGGGTCATGTTACACGCATGGGAGAAGCAAGGTTACCCAAGAGAGTCATGGATTCAGCAGTAGAGGGTAGGAGGAGTCGGGGCAGACCGAGGAGAAGGTACTTGGATTCGGTTAAGAATGATTTTGAAGTAATAGGTTTAACATCAGAAGAGGCACCAATGTTAGCACTGAATAGGGGATCATGGAGGAACTGTATAAGGGGGGCTATGCTCCAGACTGAACGCTGAAAGGCATAATCAGTCTTAAATGATGATGATGATGATGGTTAACGTAAGTCGAGTCTATCTCTTGTTCCATGGTCATGGACAGAGCTATTTGTGCAGTAATTACCAATGTCACATTTGATGTGTACAATTGACTGGTAAACGTATTCACATGGAGCAGTTAAAATACCCAGTGATTTGAACAGAGCTTTACAATGAGTTGGCTACTATTTTTGCTTACTCTTCTTATCGCTCTTTTCAGGAGTTTGAATATTGTGTTCATATTTTGTGCATTTGTTCCCCAAAAAAGAATGCCATAGCTAAGAATTGAGTATACATATAGATGGTAAGTAACTAAAAGACACTGCATGTTACACACTGATGATAGGATTCTAAGGGCATAACATGATGATGACATTCTGTTTGTACCTTTGTGTGTTCACTCCACTTCAACTGAGAATCAATATTCATTCCTAGAAATTTTGCATTTGTTACACAGTCTATAAAGGTGTCATCTACGTTTAATTTAATGTCATCATTTTCCCTCTTGAAACTGAAATTCATGGAATTAGTTTTCTTTATGTTCAGTGTCACTTTATTGCTTATTGGCCAATCATAAACTTCCATGAGAGTTTCATTTGCTTTCTCTGCAAGGAGTTCTTTGTGACTATAATATTGCTGTCTTCAGCAAAGAGAATTCTTTCACCATGAGTAACACTGCTGAGAACGTCATTGAGATACATCAGGAATAGTTTTGGTCCTAATATGCTACCTTGTGGAACCCCTATATTAATGTATTTTGGTTCTGATAAGTGTTTGGATCTATTTGAAGTGCATGTTATCTCTACTCTTTGTACCCTATCTGCTAGGTATGATCGGAACCAGTCATTAACTACCTCTCTAATTCCTAATACTTCTAATTAATTTAATAGAATCTTGTGTTCGATTGTATCAAAGGCCTTAGAAAGATCCCAAAATACACCTGTGACACATTCATCTTCGTCAAGAGCATCAAGTATAGCTTTTGTGAATTCTACTGTGGCTGACTCCATATTTTTGCCACTTCTTAAACCTAACTGTGATTCGCTTAAAAGATTGTATTTATTCAGGTAAGTCATTTATCTGTCTTTCATAATTGCTTCTATTATTTTTGAGAATGGTGACAGCAGGGAAATGGGCTGATAATATTCCATTTCTTGTGCATTACCTTTCTTAAGTAAAGGTGCAACTCATACCTGTTTTAACTGATCTGGAAATCTCCCTGATATAAAGGATTCATTTATTATATTTGTTGAGAGACCTTGTATAACCTCTATGCATTGTTTCAGTACACACATTCGTACTTCATCTAAGCCTACTGACTCTTTATTTTTTAGTTTTTAACAGTTTTATTGTCTTCATTCTCTGTGGTTGGAAGTAACAGCTTTGTATTTCATGCAACATTATTTACAGGTGTTGTATTGTTTTGGGGAATTTTTACTGAAACTTCTCTGCAACACTTGAAAATCGATCGTTTACATAGTTTTCTAAGTGTTGTGGATCATTTATTGCCTAATTCCCCTCCCTTAGCAGTATGAAATTCTGCGTTTGTTTGCCTCTCCCCATCCCAGACTGCTTTGCTTTTATTCTCTGCATTGTATATTGTTTTGTCATTAAACGTCTTTTTTGCAGTAGTCAGCACCTTGCTATAGATCTTTTTGTGTCTATGATAGAAATTTAAGAATTCTGGATCATTGCAACTCTTGTTCATGAAACTGAGGTATTTATGTGTTTGGAAGGTCTTCTTAATACCTGCTGTTATGTGTCTGTTATTGTGAGATGTTGATACAGACATGCATACTTTGGAAATACCTTTTCAAAGTCCAACGTAAATAATGTGGAGGATTTAGAGAATTTCATACTCACATAGGTTTCCTTATACATTTTAACCCAGCTTTGTTTTGCTAGTTGTTATCAAAATTTTTTATTTTGATTTCTGTTAGATGTTGTTTGTAGGCTTGTAGTTTAGGGAATGATATTACTGTTGTTCTTTGACAGAGACGGTTTGATAGTCCGAGATCTTTTACAGCTGCATCACATTTTTCCCTGTCCTTATTTGTGGCCACATGGTCAATTACTGATGCAGTCATTGTAGTAACCCTTGATGCATTATTGACCAATAGAGACATGCCAAAGCTTTGATGGATATTTAAGAGGGTGCTGCTATATTGATTTATAATGTTAGTGTTGAGGTTGCTGTCCACACACAGAATTATGTTGATCTTAGTACTTGAGACTTTATCTAGAACTTCTGTCAATTTATTGAAAAAAGTGTCCACATTACCACTGGGAGATCTATACATACACAAAATGATTAATTTCTTAGTGATATCAAGCCCTGTTAATTCAGTAGCTGATATATCTTACAGTACTGAGGTCATGTCTTGATATGAACTGTGTTCTTTTTCTGATATAAACGCATGATCCTCCACCCCTTGAATCAGTTCTGCAGTAAGAGTTTGAACTTTCATACAGTAATAATACCATGTCTCTACACCAGTGTTCAGTAACACAAACTACTGTGGAGTTCAAAGACTGGAACTCAACTTCTAATAGTAGTATTTTATTTTTTATTGACTGCATGTTTTGATGGACGATTGTTAAGTCTGCGAAATGCCCCATGTTACTCTTTCCAACTTGTTATTCTTTGTGACACCTGGTATGTGTTAAAATTTGTCTTGTGAGTGATTGTTCCATTATTTTTTAAACTGCTGGAGATACTCATTAGGAAGGGGAACCTGTTGTCTGGATTTATGCTAAAGAAAAACTTCCTACCCATGACAACAGGTATTTGACCATGTATGGCCTAAGATCCACCCACTGTACTTTCATGAATCAGCTGTACCAATCTTCCCTTCCCGGTCCTGTTTAGGTGTAGGCCATGCCTCGTGAAACCCCATCTGTTGGTAGTCCCAACAGGCACCAGAGAACCACAAACAAAGTTGGCTACCCTCAGAGCCATCCATAACCCCACAATGATTTGCCTCACAGCTCCATCAAGGTGTGGTCGATCGTGACGCCGGAACAGCTCAACAAAGTGTACGTTGGTGCCATGCGTCAGGGAAGCTATCTTGTCCAGGTCACCACGTATGTCATATGCCCCATCCATGTCCAAACTGTTTCCCGCCTCACCCACTATCACTGCTTGGGCCTCTTTTGTAAAGTCCCTATATAAAACCCTAGGTCCTGTGTCACGTGACTTAGCCCTGCATTTGGCTTGAAGATACTGGTGGACCGGTATGCTGTACCTAAACTTTTCTGTAACTGAGTGCCTGCATCTCGCCCATGGCTACTACCTAGCAGCAGTACTTCCTTCTTCCTAACACTTTGTACATTTCTCAGCCTCTTGGCCTCGGTTTAAGTGTGCTACACATGTCTTGCTCCTTGCTCTACCTGAGGCTCTTCTCCACTTAGCTCTGGCAGTGGTAGATACCTGTTTTTGGTGTTGGTGATAAAACTGTCATATCGCTTTCTCTTTCTTCCTATCCTCCTACCAGCTGCCAGTTCCCAACCACCCTCCTCCCCCTATCTCCCTAGATTCTTATTAGTTCCTTCCTTGCTTCTTCCAAACGTGCCTGAAGGGCACAGATTTTACTTTCCTGTTCCCTAATCAAAATGTTCCTACTGTATACTCTGCAGTTCCAGGAGAGAGCCTCTTCTGTTCTCCCAACATTTTCCCAACGGAACCCATCGCCCCCCCCTCCTCCACTGCCCCAGTGAAAATATTTCCTACAAGATTGGCAACAAATCCCTGTACTCACTACCCTTTAACAGTTCCACATTTTTCACTCATGCTCAGTTTCGAAAGAATGATTAAGTTTAAAGAATGTTTTGAATTTGTCAAGGACGCCAAAAAACATCTTAAAGGACTTTTGTGCGGTTGTTGTTGTTTTTATACTGGAGATACAATGACAGAAAAATGAATTAGTAATTACCTTGTATTTAGAGAATCTACGTTATCAAGCGTGTTTGGTCAGGATTTTAAACGTTTATAAATCGGAAATTTTAGGTCTAAATCGCGTCTATCTAACTAGTAAACAATACGATTTAGAAACTTTTAATGACACTTTTATTGTGACAATACACACTGATGAAACTAGGAGCTGTCTTTTTTTAACAAATTTTGTACTATCAAGAAAACCTGAATAGAATTTCTTGTGTTCATGTCACGCAAAATTTCGTGTTATGTCGCGATTATCGTGACTTAGATAACATGAAGTTTTTTCAATAACAAGCTTTGCTGGGACCCTAATATTAAGTTGTGTGGAAAGAACGGACACTACAGTAAGTATAGAAAACAAAGAAAATTTAAATTTGACAGTATTTCCTCCTAAATAAGTTCTTTTAGTGGACCTTAACTGCTAAGGTCATCAGTCCCTAAACTCACACACTGTTGTTGTTGTTGTGGTCTTCGGTCCTGAGACTGGTTTGATGCAGCTCTCCATGCTACTCTATCCTGTGCAAGCTCCTTCATCCCCCAGTACCTACTGCAACCTACATCCTACTGAATCTGCTTAGTGTATTCATCTCTTGGTCTCCCTCTACGATTTTTACCCTCCACGCTGCCCTCCAATGCTAAATTTGTGATCACTTGAAGCCTCAGAACATGTCCTACCAACCGATCCCTTCTTCTAGTCAAGTTGTGCCACAAACTTCTCTTCTCCCCAATCCTATTCAATACCTCATCATTAGTTACATGATCTACCCACCTAATCTTACTCACTACTTAACCTAAATTATCCTAAGGACAAATACACACACCCATTCCCGAGGGAGGACTCGAACCTCCTCCGCGACCAGCCGTGCAGCATTGTAGTTGACAATCCTTGTCAACCTGAGTAGATTCACGTGCAGTAAATTATTCCACCCAATGTCCAACTTTGGCAATCCTGTATCAGCGTGTACTTCATTTCGTTAAATAGGCCCTTGAAATGAAGTAATGTTTGTTTATTACTGTTTATGTATGATGTACTCTTGACCTTTGTGTAATAAGAGCACTATTCGAAGTTAAGTTCCCATCGTTCACGAAATGGAAACCACTAAGAAATTCGAAAGTGTTTTATTTGGAATAGTAAGCCACACATTACAGCTACTTCTGTCCATAGTCGCCGCTCCGACTTCGACATTTTTCGTAGCGTTGTGCTAACTTTTCGATAGCCTTGCAGTAATAGGATCCTTATGTGCTTCTAGCCAATTTTCTAGCTCGTCTACAGTTCGTTGTCTGTGCCAAAATATTGTCTTCGTAGCCAGCGGTTCATGTGAGCAGATATGAAACCAATTAGGGTCTGTGCTGTGGGTGATCAAACACTTCCCATCCAAAAAACTGCAGGAGCATCTTCATTGCCCTTGCAGATTGTGGCCGAGAACATTCACGAGGAACTAAAAGTATGACAATTATGTTATGTGGGCTGCACGACATCGGGCGAAATCCCTCAGCAGACAACTCTTACTTGGCGGGAGACATTATTTTCTAGGTATCTTCACCTGTGCACTGTGCACTCAGAATTAAAAGGAGCAACGTGCCGCGATCGACGGGGCTACTAGAGACACTTCCCAGCACATTTGTGTAAAACTTCATAGTATTTTCACAGTGGTTTCCATTTTGCGACAGAACTGAACTTACTTTCCGAATAGCTTCGTAAATCTGTCGTTTTCATGAATATCATCTCTTGTTCCAGGAGATACCATTCCTTGATCATTTATTTACTTTATTCACTTACGTAGGAGGTAGTAGGAGTTATTTTGGAGTGTAATACATTGTATCAAGATATCAGTTTCAGTTGCACTGCTGGGGCTCCAAATCACTCATTTGTACATAAATCTTCTGTTGCGTTTAGTTGTACAGTGGTGTAACTGAAGGGTGGTTCTGTGCAGTAAATCCTGGAGCGGAAGTTCATTATAGGTATCCCCACATTACCTTCCCTTCAAACACTTTGTAACCTGGGAGGTCATGGTACTTGCGAACCACGACTCACACACTTGTTGTCGAAACGCTGTTTACAGGACATAGGTAACTCTAACGATGATAAAATAAAATGAGGGCAATTTATCACGTTATAATTTACGCCTCACCTCGTGTTTCGAAATAAACGTAGACGTACCAGGGAACCACTGGTATCAAGATCTAGGTTTATTAGGATTATTTGCTTGTTTCATTGTCCTCGTTCCTTTGGTTTGCACCTGTAGTATCCAGACTCTATGTACGCAATGATGATTCTGCAGCGGTCGTATTAGCAGCGAACAAAATGGTCTCAGAAAATCATTTCAAAGGCAAGGACTGGTTGTATCTCTGCAGGGAAGAGCGGTAGGCGATGAAATGTAAACGTGATAACCAGAGCGCACACAGAGTTAATTGTGCTGAACATTTCAGTGCGCTCTGAATGTTATGTTAAAGAGGAACTGAGTCAGAGTTATCTGTCATGTTGCAGATACACCACTCCTCTGGCCATGGGGAATGGAAGAGCTTAGCGTAAGAAAGGGGAGGGGGATCTAGATGTCTCCATATCTTGTACTAATTGGCTGAGTCACAAATGGCTACCAGCTGGGTAAAACACACGATTTCAGACCGTGAAGGAAAGTCGTTGGACCAGGCCTACAGGTCTATACATCACTAAAACACTGGGCTCCACAGGATGTTAATAACCACGTCAGTTATCAAATTTCTCGTAAAGTAACACTTAAACAGCAAGGAACATATATGACTTCAACATATAACTATACACTGTTTCTCAATGTATCCATGAATGACCAAATGCAATCCTTGACAGCGCACATTCAAAAACCACAATCAGAAATTAATTCATACAAATGCATAGAAATAACATCAGGTTAAAAGAAAACATTAACTGTAGGGTGTGCTGAGAGAAACGAATTAAAATTATGCCTAATCAGTATTAGGAATGTGTGGACCATTCAATAGATGTGGAAGTCTTTGAGCACTCCGACGTGGAAGAAAGAATAGTGTTTTTAGAACTCGAACTTCGTCACACAGTATCCTTCAGCAGGGCTTTCATCTATATCTCAGCAATTTCTGATTCAATCAATTAACTCAAGAGATTGGGACAGCAGTTTGGTGGAATCATTGCACTGCTGATTACTGCTACCTAACGATAGTAGGTAACCTACATTAGAGTTTAATTTAAAATCTGATGCGTCCTTTTCATAAAGAAGTGATAAAAACTGTATGGAAGTATGTTACCTTAACTCATGTAAATTGATAGGATGTTCATAATGAATATGCAAATGGCGCACAGCACAATAGGTCTTACCAGTGAGGCTGAAGAAAATCGATGAGGAGCAAGTCCTGGAATGAGGAACATAGAAAAGCAGCAAGAAATACTGCCAAACAATATGTTACTGTTTCGAATAGGTAATACCAGCTAACACGTTTGAATGTGTAATGGGCTGTTCACAGACAGTTACAAGCAAGAACACGTAAATGAAGAGTACCAAGAAACATTGTTCAATAAGCTTTGGTTACGTACGTCTAAGGAAATTCGGGATATGATACTAGCTGACTGTAATGTAATTGTTGTGTACATAGTTCCGCGTAGTCATCGCGTACACAACTTTCCCAATAGAGCGCGCTCCATTAAGCACAACAGCGCAGGCGCAGCGCTCGTCCGTCTCCGCATTACGAGATGGCGCTGCCTTAGAGACGGACCAAATTCTGCTTCCGCCGATCCGCGTATTAATATGTAATGCAGCCAATGAGATTGCCGCTAACGTAGAACCTTTTCTCCTCACTGATCACACTCGCGCAGTTATACCTGAACACTCGAGGTATTATAACGTGTGTACAGACCTCCGTTTAGTCAGTCTGCATTAGTCTGCAGTCAAGTTTCAGTCTGCGCCTAATAAGATTATCATATTCCTGTACATAGCCATGAAAATAATGAATAGACGCTTTGTCAAGTATCAGAGATATGTGAGAATAAGATCAACGTACCAAGACGAAAGGAACTTCGGATTGTCAATTGTAAACAGCATCCAGAATCAAGTTAAGTAATTTCTATGCTTTTTATTATTTTAATAAATATGTGTGAAAATTAATCAAGTTCTGTTTAAAGTTGGTCACCGTCAATCTGCTACTCTAAGCGTGCAAGTGGCATTTCTATTGTCTGACCTAATGGCAGAAGATAAACACGCCATGATAAGACCATGAGACATATTGCCGACACTCGCCTACTTCGTTAAAGCGACAAGTCAAATAATTGGTTGGTTGGTTGTTTGGGGGAAGAGACCAAACAGCGAGGTCATCGGTCTCATCGGATTAGGGAAGGATGGGGAAGGAAGTCGGCCGTGCCCTTTCAAAGGAACCATCCCGGCATTTGCCTGGAGAGATTTAGGGAAATCACGGAAAACCTAAATCAGGATGGCCGGACGCGGGATTGAACCGTCGTCCTTCCGAATGCGAGTCCAGTGTGCTAACCACTGCGCCACATAATCTGATGGTGTGTGTACCGAAGGTCTTACAGTACGCACACCACAGTAATGAGTCAAAAACTATAGCTCTAAATGCTGGAATGACTCTATCATATATCTGGGCTTATAGGTTATGTCTGCAACGGACAAAGTATGCCAGAATTTTTGTTTACCTTTGAGGTCAATATTAAGAGAGTGTGCTGTAGTCAGGAGAATTTTTAGAAAAAAGCATATTTTGATGAAACAATAGTCATTCATGCCAACACGCCCTCTAAGTTCTATCAAAATGTGTGGGAACTAATGACAAATCACTTGCGGTCTATACGTACCTCAGAAAAAGTTGTTATTGCCAAAGTAAATCTAATATTGGTGATCGAGATTTGAATGTTAAAACACTTTATGAAATGCTCTGGAAATCTTTTAAGGATCAAACCGGGAGAGCTCGTACTGGGAATTGTAGCTCATACCTGCACTTCAGATTCTTTAGACAGAAGTACAGATACTCATTCCGAAAACCTAAAGGTGATTTCTGTGACTATTGTAACTACGTGATGGAAAACTAGCAAGCAGTCCTAATAACAGTTGCAGAGCTGAATACTTACTTCACAAGAAAAAAGTTGACAAAAACTTTGAAGCGAAAAGAGAAATTTTAGAGGAAGTTGAAGACAGTGATTTCACTATATGAAACAGAATCCGATGATGCCTGAAAGTTTCTGTTACCAAAGCTGAACGTTACGAGTCAGTCTTACGAACGACTGCTGTGGATAAGACGTCCTGCAAGTACTGTTTCTTATAACTATAAGCAACGAGAGTTGACAGTTCAGTTTGATCTTTTCTTCACCTGTCATACCATGGAACGGACGAAGTACAGAGATGGGAAATATAATATTTCTTTCTGGTGCTGCAGGTGGGAAAAACAAGAATAAGGCCACGTTTCTTGTCATAAATCTCACGTAAATGGACTGTCACTATATATCATCTCTTCCCACAACGTGGACTCTCGTTGTCCCAAAGTGATGGAAATTTTCGCATAGTGAAAGGGGCTGTAAAGAAGGAAAGTATTATCCCTATAGCTAAGCCATACCCGGAAGCAGTAGTTTTATTCAATGTATGCGTTGATGCTGATATAATAAAAGACTTGAGTGAACTAATGAACAAAATCTTTCTACAGGCCTCTTTGTCTAAACGAAATCCATTCAAAATTCAGAGCTGTGTACAACTACGTTACAAACCAGATGGAACATTACTTGCCTCAGGGACTTACACACAAAACTGTTCCTTTCAAATGTCTACTTTTATTTGACATAGAAACACTCCCATTAGTTCATCCTGATGATTGTTCAGTTGTGATAGTAAATACAGAGAAGATAAAGGAACTCCAAGACTTACACCCGTTCATTGATCAATAGAGCCAAGACCGTATTGAAAGTTTCCTAGTGGAAAGGTGCGCAGCTGCTCAAGAAGCAGAGGAATGAAGATGACTTGTATGTTTGATAGGTGTTCACTGATTACACTGGAATATTGTTTCGAATATAATTATTTCTAAGAAGAGTGTTCATTTTCAGCTTGGAAGTAAAATGTTTAGTGTCAATAAATGTTATTCACTTTGCAGGTTTTTTATTAATAATTTATTACAGTACTTGCTGGGTAGATAAAAGACATATACCACATTTTTTAAACTCCTATTATAAAAGAATAAGCATATAAATGTCAAAATGCTAAACTTATTGTAATTAGGAAGCTTATTTTTAATTACAGTGGGAAATAAATGAAATAATTTTGTAAACAGAAAACAAAACTTTAATGGTCTGTGTCTCGGTTTTTTTGTATGAGCCCTCTTTCCAGCCACAGACTCAATTACAGATTCATTGAAACAAATGCTGGTAGAGAAAAATGTGTGTGTCAGTCTGCTGAGAGTCTGTCTAACCGTGCGGCCGGATTCAAAAAGGACAAAAAAAAGGAATTCCGAGTTCACCTTTCATTAAATGAATCGCAGGGTTCCGTCACACAGAAATATTATTCGCGAATGATTGTATTCCGCATCTGCGGCATGTGCAAGGTGCGGGTTTGGTATCCATTACATTGTAACTGATACTCCACTGGGCCTCGCTTCTGTGTAAAGCCGCAAACGCCACACAAGCGCAGGCGGAAGCAGCATCCCTTTGTACACGAGAGAGTGCCGCGAATAGTGCTACAAGTGTATCGGGTTGCAGCCAGAATTGTTTACAAAAGGTGGAGCGATAATTTCACACAGAGCCGGCTGCCGAGCGGGCGTCCAGGCATAAAGCAGCCCCAGATGAGGCGGACTTTTGAAAAGGAGACCGGGTCGATTGAAGAGGGCGTCTGTCGGTGGCAGTTTGTCGGCGCGTCTGACAAGACAAGGCGGCGACGCAACAATGAGACCTTTCTCCGCGCCCGCCATCGTTCCTTCTGGTGGCCTAGCAGTCAGCTGGAACTTTCGCGTCTCATCGCTGTGCCCCGGATCTGTTAGACACGTTCTTTATTTAGCGCTCTGAGATTAGCAAATATTGATGCAGCCGTCTGAAGCTGCTGCTAGCTAAGAATTACATGTTTGCTTCTTGTGACTGATATTGTGACAAATTTAGGCCAGAGCGAGAGCATATCTTCTGCCACCTTTGATTTATAACTGTTCGGGTAGCGCTCATGATCTGAGAATAAAATTTTATTCGTTGTCTCTTCATTTTTCTCTCGCCCGTAAGGAAGGTATCAGAGGTGACCCAGAAACTTACCGTCCAATATCCTTAAAACCCATCCGACCTAGAATTACAGAACATATTTCTAACTGAAATGAAGGGTCAAGTATAAGAATGAACGGTCCAGTTTTGTAAATTTTACAGGACATTGATATTTCTGTTTAAATCTTTCCTTGATCTTACAGTTATATGACAAATATACATTTATTGTACAAGATTATAAACCTTGAATAATACGCTGCAAATGTATAACAATATTAGAACTTATTTATTTCGTTGCTACACGTTAAGAAGTGAGTAAGGGTAAATTATTCAATGAAAGAAGGGGCTGAGTCCATGAATTCGAGGTAAGATAAGCATTGCTTGTTCCTTTAGTACTTGAAGTAAGAATCAAACTATATTTAAAAGTCAGTTCAGAATTTCTTGTTCTGACTGTGAAGAACTTCACGCAACAGGGAAACAGTCATAATATTCTTGTGCTTCTGCCCCACAGAAATTTTTCAAAACATGCAGATCCAAGTGTTTCTCGTGAGAGATGGATAGGTGTAACATTTTATAATTTGAAACTATATCACAGTAAGAAAATCAACAAGGTATGGAGAATATCTTAAGTCTTAGCGGTAAAAGAAAACTCAGGCAAATCAAACTCTAGTCCACTGAAGTCTTCAGCTGCATGAGCCTATATCAGAGCAGCAGTCTCCCATGCTCCATTACAAATCGTGCTGAATTTTACAAGCCTTGGGCGAGTTCTGTCTATGATCAGTTCTTTAATTGAGGGTAGGGAAAAGACACTTCTGCTTGTGCAAGGTCTTCAGGAATGCTGCCCATTGGCGAAAAGTTCCAGATGTAGCTTCAACAACATTAAATTGTGAAGGCTTTGACCGAGCTGATACGAACACCCCTGTCCAATCTTTGGGAACTTCTGTATGAACTTTCTTGTTTATAAGTCCCATGATTGTATTAGATTACAAATAAGAATGTCCTCATATTGGAAACGTTTCTTTTACAGTGGCAAACCTTTACTCTACTGTAACTTAATTGCGCAAAAATGAAATACGTGTGTAATTCTTATTTTGCCCAGAACGTGAATTACAAAATATGTCCAGATATTCCACGACCATGCCAAGGTAATTGTAATAAAATCTATGAAGCACTGAGCAGACTTCATCGCTATCTTTTCTGACAACACGTTCATAGTATAGGGAAAATGTACTCTCTGCATTCGATAAACAGTTTATGTTGAAAGTATGCATAAATAATTGCCATTTTGTAGTACACAATTTAATTGTAATGTTAGGCAGAGGCAGATTCTTTCCAAAATCCATACATATGGCTTCCTTTCCCATGGTCTTTCGGCTTTACCTCTTCGCTTTTTTTTTCCTCCCATAAAATTTGTTAGCTTGCAATTTGTGATAATCGTATAAAGTTTCAAAATTC
Source organism: Schistocerca serialis cubense (assembly GCF_023864345.2). Lineage (NCBI taxonomy): Eukaryota > Metazoa > Arthropoda > Insecta > Orthoptera > Acrididae > Schistocerca > Schistocerca serialis. The sequence goes on from NC_064642.1 coordinate 584,353,473, forward strand.
TTCAGTTGGGTCTCAATATCTTTTACTTCTACTACTTCAGTTGACTTTTGCCAGTTCGAGGCATTTCACTTTGACTGTACATTCGTCACAGGTAGGCCTACTACACGTATCGGTGCGGGGATATCCAAAGGAAATATTGACGGTCGTGTAATATATTAGTTGTTGGGTAAGCCTCTTTGAATAAACTGAACATTTTACTTATACCTAGTTCCTCGAACTGGTATACTTTACTTGTACCTTTTAACCCATAATGACTATTTCTACTCAGAAGGAAGCAATATGCTGCTTAATAGTATTAACTGTTTCATCACTTAATCTCCAGGGTCTGTTCCCGTGTTTCCCTCTCTTGTCAAAAGGGGCATGGCCAGTAGTTCAAAGACCAGACACTAAGAATTGAGTCTTACTTTTTGATATTTCGTACACTGCCATAAATGCCTTGCGACGATCTGCAACCTCTTTCGACCCATCCCCTACTTGTCCTCGAACTCTGTACTCGTAGCCTGCGTTGTTAAATCTTGCTTCACATTTGTCTTTCCTAGGCCTTCTATGCTGCACTGGAAGTACGGTAATGAAACCACACAGATAAGCATTCTGCAAATCTACAGATTCCATCAAGTTGAATTCTTTCAAAATACTTTGTCTTGTCTCTTCAGACAAGGTGTCAAAGCACAATGGCTGTTTCCTCCCGTCTCATGAGACGTTAACTTTTTGTTCACCTCAGATAGGCGACCATGCTGTTTTCTTTTCGTCGTTAGTTGCTGATCTCCTTTCATAGTTTCACTGCAGGCATCACGTATAGGCTCACGTTCCATATCCGTATTTTAGCAAAGACCTACGCAGAGCAACTTAATGTACCAACAATACACATAATAATTACAAAAATGTTTGACATCAACTGTTTATCAGAGCTCCAATCTATATCATTATTTAAAGAACAGCAGTTAATGGACTACACCCTTTATTTCTCCTGTTTCATAAGGAATGAGCTCTTCTTTTCCTGTGCTGCATTTTTTCAAACTTCATTTACAGTATGAGTGAGCTTGTTTTTGCCTACTTACTACAGCAGGAAATATTGGGTCTCTTCCACACTTGCATATTCTGGTGAAAAGTCAAATAATGAAAAAAATGGACGCAGTTCACTCTTTTCCTGCTCCCTTAAAATGTAATCAGGTCTCTCGAACGGAATGGCCTGCTACTTGCTAAGCAAAAAACATTCTAAAAATATCGGTAATATGAACGCAAACTCGCGTTTTCCATACGACATCTGAAAGCCAAGAGGCAAACATTAGTAACGAAAGTACGTTCAGCTGAAGGGGAATGGGAAATTTTTAAATAAGGTAAAATGCTGAAGTTAGATGGACAAGCATAGGTAGAAGGAAGGTAACGCAGTAAAAAGAGAAGGAATACTTCAACTGCTCGACGTAACAAGGAATTAGAAAAACATATAAGGAAGATTAGAATACAGAAATATAGGTTACTGCAACCAGGCGGCTGGTTTTCAAGGTATTACAGGACATATTGAATGGAATGAACTGTTTAAACTGTCTAAAGTGTGTCTACAGAATATGGTTGAGGGTAAACAGAAGACAGGTAGAAATAATGTGGAGTAGCAGAAATGAAATTAATGGTATACTTAATATCAAAACAGGTATCCAGAAGCAGATGAAGAAATTCTCTCACCTTGGAAGCATAATAAGACGTTATGAACTAAACAGGGAGGAAATAAGAAAAAATCGTGCTAGCACAGGCAAAGAGGTCATTCATAACAAAAATAAGTCAATCAGTATCAAACATCGATTTCTGTTTCAAAATAAAATTTCTGAGAATGTACGCCAGAAGCACAGCGTTGTATGGAAGTGACTCATAGACTGTGGAAAAACCGGAAAAAAGAGAATCGAAACGTTTCATACTTGGTGCTACAGAAGACTCTTGAAAATTAAGTGGACTGTGAAGATATGAGGTCCGCGCTGAATCGGCGTGGAAAGACATATACGAGAAATGTTGACAAAAAGTGTTAATGTGGTAGGAATGTGTTAAGGCCTCAGGGTGTAACTTCCATGATAGAGGGCGAATACTGTTGCAGAAGGCAAAGACTTAAATAAATCCAAAAATTAACTGACATCGTAGGGTGCAAGTGCTACTAGGTGATGAGGTTGGCATAAGAGGGGAGTTAGCAGTGGATCGCATCAAACTAGACTAGAGACCCAAACGCAAAAATCAAGTAAATAAATGAAATCACTTGTGATTGTTCACATTGAAACTTTTCCCAACATTACGACGAAAATCTTTCAAATGTGGTCTGCTGCCACACTGCTGTTTATCTGTGCTCCCCAGCAAACATAACCTGATAAGTTAACTGCCTTTTCCGTCGCTGCTTGGTAGAAATCACTGTAGTTATAAAATAAGCTTTTTTTTTACTCTCGCTGTTTTTCAGTCTAAAGCAAAGAATTTCATTAACCCTATACGCAAATTTGTCCTACAACACTGTCTTGGGGTTCCTTCCTACACCTATCATTTACAACTTATGAGCATGTACATTATCTTCGTCATCCTGTTAACCTGTCAGTGTCCTACCATCGATTTTACTTTGTAGTTGCCTTTTACTTTTCTGTAGCAATTTTTTTACATTTGAAACCGAGTACCCGTCGAGTGCCGCAACTTGTTTTATAAAAGCAATTTCTCTTTTCCTCACTTGGTCGCTTCCTGACAGTTTGAAAAATCTATTAGTCATTGATCGAAAATATGCCACATTGAGTCTATCAAGGTGCCAAGACTTCAATAATAATTTCTGCCTAAGCAGGTTTTTGTAAACACGCCAAATCTGTGCTTGCAATCTTAACATCGTGAAAATTGATGGCTTCTTTAGTTTCGTGCTCAGTTGTAAACAAAATCTTTGGATGAATAGCGAAGAAAATGAGTGCTACACGCTGCATTTATCTTTCCCATTTTTCTCCGGGAAACATCGGAAAAAATGGGGATGATAAATGTTGTGTATACCACTCATTCTCTCCACTGCGCGCCCACATTTGAGCACGAAAGTAAAGAAGCCATCAACTAATGAATGGCCAGTGAGGATGATGAACAGATGTTTGTAAGTATTTCATATTCCCAAACAGCGGAGGAAAGCTCAAGTAGAACAATCTACTAAAGCATGTGGAAGAGCTGACTGAGCCAAAATATTTCCGTCCTATTTTCTGTTACTGACACTGTGTAAGTCATTTGAAGCAATGCTTATGTCAAAAACAGCAACCAAAATCGAAACAAAATTTATCTCTTAATAAGCTAGGTTCAGACCAGGGAAAGCATGTTGCAGTCAAATACTAAATCTGACTCAACACATTGAAGTCTGTCTTGAAAGGGAACTGATAACAGCTGTTGTCTTTGTTGACTTTTCTCCTGCGTTTGATTCAGTAAACCACCAACGATTCCTCACGAACGCCTACGAAATAACAAAGGACAGTCGGCGGACTTAAATGTCAAGAAGCATGTTGCAAAATCGAACATTCTGTGTAACCCACCGAGGAAAGAAAAGTAGATGGAGAAACTAAAAGAATGGATTACCACAAGTGAGTGTTCTTTGTCGTATTTTGTAGAATGTGTACACAAATGGGCAGCCACACGAGCCGGAAATAAAGAGATTCATATAAACAGATGACAGTGCCATTATTGTTCAAGGAAGAACTTTGGAAGAGGTTGAAAGAAAACCGATAGTGGCTTTGCATACCTTGGGGAACTACGGTGAAGAGGATCACCTGCGACCTACCGTCGAAAAAAGCAAGTAAAGTATTCCACTTGCGCAATACAGAAGCTTTAAGACAGATGGAAATAGAATGGAGAGGAGTTAGAGTACAACACTGCACTGAACTAAAATCTTGGGAGTCGTCCTAGATAGTACACTGTCATTTAAAAAACGTTGCACTGATATAAACGGAAACATATGTGCAAGAAAGAGTATCACACGTAAGCTGACTGTTTCAACAAGGGGAACGCAGCCTGAAGTTATTTGATCATCAGCAACTGGACATTGTTTTGCAGGCGGAGAATATGCGACACCAGTATGGGAGGCCTCTAGCCACTACGTACAGGAAGACTGCCAGGAATGTTAACGGATATCTGAGGTCTACACCCGTCCAAAAATGTACTCACTTGCGACAACAGATCAACTAAACATCAGACGCAAAGTAGCCAGCGTAACAGAGGAAAAAGCAGCAAATCGGCCAACGACACTTAATCTACAACCACCAAATAGCTCCAACTCGTCTTAATTGAAGAAAGAGTTTCATTCGGCGGACAGTACCGCTAGGAGGCCGACCTAAGACCAGCCCCCTGTCTTTGTGGTTTGACTCTCTGCGAAACAGAGAGAAAACAACTCTAGCACAGCAGCTAGACTGTAGTACACGGAGAGCACTGAATAGATTAAGAACAGGAGTCGCAAAATGCAAAGTAAACATGGTTAAGTGGAGCTGTTCTTAAGATGACCAGTGTGAATGTGAAAAAACACAGACAATTGAACATTTGCTCATGTGCCCACGGATAGAGTCTGCGCTGCGGAAGATCTACTTTTAAGCAATGACAAGGCCATTAAAGTTGCAGGGTTTTGGAGGAAGAGAGTTCCGATGTTCTTATCCGTACACGGAAAGTAAAGTAATTATCTTTCCCACTCTCATGCATGCTTCTACAGCCTTGCATTTCTCGTCAGACCATTCGTGCTTCGCTAGATTGCAACTCCTATCAATGCATTTTTATATTAAAGTCAGACGTAAAGAACACTACTTGCTGTAGCAAATAAAAATACAAATGTAGACACGTGTATTCACCTGAGGATGTAGGTGAAAAACCCTGAAACGCTTCTTGGAGGTTTAATAAGAAAGAGAATGTCATACACTGCGGCGCCAAAGAAACTGCTACAGGCATTCGTGTTCAAATACAGAGATATGTAAACAGGCAGAATTCGGCGCTGCGGTCGGCAACGCCTGTATAAGACAGATGTCTGGCGCAGTTGTTACATCGGTTACTGCTCCTACAATGGCTGATTATCAAGATATAAGCCAGTATGAACGTGGTGTTGTATTCGGTGCACGAGCGATGGGACACAACATCTCTGAGGTAGTGATAAAGTGTGGATTTTCACGTACGACCATTTCACGAGTCTACCATGAATATCAGGAATCCGGTAAAACATCAAATCTTTGTCATCGCCGCGACCGGAAAAAATCCTGCAAGAACGGGACCAACGACGACTGAAGACAATCGTTCACCGTGACAGAACGCCAACCCTTCCGCAAATTGCTACAATGCTGGGCCATCAACAAGTGTCAGCGTACGAACCATTCAACGAAACATAATCAATATAGGCTTTCGGAATCCGAAGGTCCACTTGTGTACCATTGATGACTGCACGACACAAATCCTTACGCCTCGCGTGGGCCCGTCAACGCTGACATTGGACTGTTGATGACTGGAAACATGTTGCCTGGTCGAACGAGTCTCGTTCCAAATTGTATCGAGTTGATGGACGTGTACGGTATGGAGACAACCTCATGCATCCATGGACCCTGCATGTCGGCAGGGGACTGTTCAAGCTGGTGGAGGCTCTGTAATAGTGTGGGGCGTGTGCACTTTGTGGTGTCACCGCCAGACACCACACTTGCTAGGTGGTAGCCTTTAAATCGGCTGCGGTCCGGTGGTATACGTCGGCCCCGCGTGTCGCCACTATCAGTGATTGCAGACCGAGCGCCGCCACACGGCAGGTCTAGTCTAGAGAGACTCCCTTGCACTCGCCCCAGTTGTACAGCCGACTTTGCTAGCGATGGTTCACTGTCTACATACGCTCTCATTTGCAGAGACGACAGTTTAGCATAGCCTTCAGCAACGTCATTTGCTACGACCTAGCAAGGCGCCATATTCAGTTACTATATACCTTTTGAACAAATAATATTGTGAATCATGTACCGTCAAGGGCGACGTTCATCATTAATGGATTAAAGTTAAGTATCAAACTAATTACGTCCGCTTTCTGAATTCTAATTCCTTGTCATGTTCCAGACCTCTCGTCAGTATAGTTCTTCCCTCCTCACGCCAGCCTGCGTGAGCTAAAACGCGTGCGCTTTGGCCTCCAGTTGTAACACGGTGTTGGCTCTTCTGCCAACACAACACACTTGGAATGATTTCATGTCCACTGTGCATTCCGACGGATTTGGGCAATTCCAGCAGGACAATGCGACAACCCACACGTCCTGAAATGCTACAGAGTGGCTCTTCTGAGTTTAAACACTTCCGCTGGCCACCAAGCTCTCCAGACATAAAAAATTGTTGATCGTATCTGGGATGCCTTACAATTCGTGGTGTTCAGAAGAGATTTCCACCCTCTCGTACACTTACGGATCTATTGACAGCCCTTAATGGTGTTAGTTCCCTCCAGCACTACTTCAGACATTAGTCGAGTCCATGCAACGTCGTGTTGCGACTCTTCTGCGTGCTCACGGGAGCCCTATACGATATTATGCAGGTGTACCAGTGTTTTAATTTTCTCTTGTATCATGGGTTGTGTATTGTGTATTCCTCTGCCCGCTAGGGATACTAAACAAGCACTTCGACGTCTACTGCCGACGGCAGCGCCACAAGCCGCTGGCGGTGGCAGCGGTAAGTTGGGCGCGGCTGTGCGCGGCACCTGCGTCGGCTTGCGGCCTGCAGCCAGAAGCCCCGGGAGACGGAATATTCGCAGCTGCTATCCGTCCCTCGAGGGCGGGCACGGAGCCGCAGACACGGCCTCGGCGGATGCAATATTGCGGCTGAGGAAGGCGCGCCGAGCTGCGCCGCGGGAAATATACGCGCGGCCAGCTACAATGCGCCAAGACCGCAATAAACTACGCCAAGAAAATACCGGCTCGTAACTCCGCATTAAATAACTGCGTGCGTAGCCGGGCTTCGAGTGGCTAGCTGCAGTCGCCGTGCGCCATCACCAGTCGAGATTTATGCGTCGACAATTACAGGCGGCCATCTATTACCTACTGCGAGTACATGCCGAAACATTACATGCAGAGTTCTGTGCGAACCCTGGGAGATTTACGGAAATCGGCGTTTTCAGCATTCTTGTTGGAAATACCTGTGTATTCAGCTGCTAGAATACACGGCTGGGAGCTATCGTTCGTACCGCTCTGCCAGATACAGGTAGTGAGTAATATTGTAGCTTTTCCAGCCAGAGGTAAGCGATAATGTCAAACTGTGTGGTACCAATAAAACATATCACAATACGAGCAACAAAATTGTTTAATAAATTATCTGAGTTCGAAGTTAGACTACAATGTGATCGATATATCATGCTGAAATTTTACGGACTGCGCTGTAAAACATGAATTATCGGTTCGGTAATGATAACATGTAAATATCAACGCGTTGCCTCTCGGTGGGGCAGAATGACTTCGCCAGAAAATATTTAGAGTGGAACTCTACGGACGTCGCGCCATTTCGATGAACGCAGTCGCTTGCTTTATACTGTACTAAAGTATTCTCTGCCCTGAGCCAAATTATAATGGAAAAGGGCACAAAAGCTTCCTGTCAATACAATGATACAGCCATACGTCACACTAGTTGATGTTATTCCGTATCTCTTTCCCTGAAGATGTATTATTATATGCTCACTGTAATGGGAAAACCCAAAGTATGTCATGCGGATGAGCCAGGTTCGATTTCCTGTACTTGCAGGGATTGTTCCTTGGTGGTAGGGTTGGAATGAGGTGTACTTACTTTCATGATGCCATTTTAGGAGCTACTTGATTGATTAGCAACGACACCAGGTTTGCTAAATTGACAAGGCTGGAGATTCGGTGTGCTAATCCCACACCTTCATACCATATGCACATGAAACAATCGGCTAATGGATGACATGGCATCGCCCATCTATGGCCATAATGGCGGAACTTCTCTGTTTATAGGATAGCACTTTCTTGTACGTACTTACACCTACAGTACCACCTTCATCAGGCACAAATTCACATACCCGCTACACACCTATTGGGTGTTTGTTTATGTTACGTAGTAACATAGTACAGATAGAGTGTGATGGTACTGCGTGGTGACCAGTCTCGATACATATAAAGGTGTCCTGTTTTAGTGGACTACATTTTGAGTTAAGTGAAATTGTTGTCTGTAGGTGCTATGGACACGCCAGGTTAGCCGAGAGTGCTAATGCGCTGCTTCCTGGTCTCCGGTTGGCGCGCTGGGCCCGGGTCGAATTCGCCCGGCGGACTAATGATGAGGGCTAGTGTACCGGTCAGCCTGGTTGTGGTTTTTAGGCGGTTTTCCACACCCCACTAGGTGAATACTGGGCTGGCCGCCACGTTCCACTTCAGCTACACGACTCTTAGACATTTGCAACATGTTTGCACTATTCCATGGCTTACAATAGACACAGACAGTTGGGATGCACTGATACAGTCCCAGGGGGTACGGGGTGGCGACAGGAAGAGCATCCAGCCACCCCTTAAAAATTAACAATCCACGTTCGTTTAACCATAACAGCAGACCCCACATGTCGGGATTAATGCTTGTAAAGAGAGAGAGATGTTTGTTCGAGGGACATTTGAAAAGTCCGTGCAAAAATAAAAACTACTTACATGTTTGGGGTAAACCTTTTTTATTTTTCGACATAGTCTCCTTTTAGACTTATACACTTCGTCCAACGCTGTTCTAATTTGTTGATCCCTTCCGAATAATAGGCATTATCCAAGTCTGCAAAATAGCTATTATTTGCTGCAATCACCTCCTCATTTGAATAAAATCTTTGTTCTGCCAGCCATTTCTTCAAATTGGGGAACAAATAGTCGTTCAAGGGAGCCAATTCTGCAGAATAGGGGGGATATGAAACGAGTTGGAATACTATTTCCAATAATTTTGCAACCACAACTGCTGAGGTGTGTGCTGGTGCATTGTCGTGATGGAAAAGGACTTTTTTACTGTCAAGTCGCCGGCGTTTTTCTTGCAGCTCGGTTTTCAAACGGTCCAGTAACGATGAATAATATGCACCTGTAATAGTTTTACCTTTTTTCCAGATAGTCGATGAGGATTATCCTTTGCGAATACAGAAGACAGTCGTCATAACCTTTGCGACCGAAGCAATGGTCTTCGCCTTTTTTGGTGCAGATTCTCCGTTGGTAAGGCACTGTTTAGATTGTTGTTTTGTCTCAGGAGAATAGTAATGTATCCATGTTCCACCCACAGTGACGAAACGACACTTCAAGAACTGCGGAGCCTTCCTGAACAGCTGCAGACCATCCTTGCAACACTTCACACGATTCCGGGTTTGGTCAAGGGCGAGCAATCGTGGAACCCATCTTGCGGATAGCTTTATCATGTCCAAATGTTTATGCAAAATATTATGTACCTGATCATTCGAGATGTTCACAGCACTAGTAGTCTCACGCACCTTAATTCTTCTGTCATTCACCACCATATCATGGATTTTATCAATGATTTATGTAATGTTTATCAAGCTTCTCTTTAGTCTCCTGAGGCGTTTTGTCTTTCATAAAGTAATGTTTAATCACGACATGAAATTCTTTTTCGTCCATTTTTTGACAATCACTCGTCTTACTTGATTCACACGAATGCCAAACACAAAGAAATAGACCAATATGACTGAAACTTCGTGTGCGTTCTTTCCAAAGATGCTACTAACTAAACATGACCTCCATACGTGCCGGTGGTGCCATCTCTTGGACTTCCCACGGGCTTTTCAAATGCCTCTCGTAGCTGCTGTCAGTAACAACAACGACTATTTTAAATGAAAAGCATTATTTATATATTACTTTTCACAGTATTCTGTTGCTAGACTAACAACTGCACTCAGAAAACAATTCTGCCTGGACCATATTTCCATTGCTTTGGTTACCGACTATACCGATTACGCAACAGCGAGTTGGCGCTTTAAAGTCTAGCTAAAAAGTGAGTGGCTCCTCTGTCGTTTAACTAAAGTGGGATCGTTTTGCGACAAATTCTGCAGGAAGTGCTCTGGGCTGCAAGGTTGCTAGACGCTAGCGCCAGTTTCATCTTGTGTAGGACCGCTGCAAATAATCGTGTGCTAACGACGATGTGGGCTCAGAATGGAGATATCCACTAACATTCGCTACTTTGACAAAGGGCAGATTGTTATGGCGCGATGTGTAGGAGCGAGCATTTCGACAGCGGCGAATCTGGTTAGTTGTTCGCGTACTCCTGTAGGGAGCGTCTATGGAAAATGTTAAAGGACGGTGAAATCACGAGTACTGTAGAAGGTGATAAACGCGGCCGCATCATCTCTGACCGTGGATGTCGGAGATCTGCCGGCTCTGTAAAGTAGGATAGAAGCCAAGCTGCGGCACATCTGACGACAGAGTACAATGCTGGGGCAGGCACGACTGTTTCAGAGCTTCCAGTTCAGCGAGTATTGTTGAACGTGAGGCCTTGCACCAGGCGACACCTACACGTGTTTTCAGGTTGACCCAGCCATATCAGTTACGACTGCATTTGCCATGGGAGCATCGAGACTGAACCATCAATGGACTTGTTACATCATGTGAAAGTCTGTTCGAAACGTGCGCCAAAGCACGGGCGCATGCCACTGTGGGCAGTATAACGCTATGTGGGACATTCACCTGGGGTTCCATCAGATCTGTGATAATAATCGAATACACCATGGTCAACGTGGACATTGTTACACGCTACCTACATGCCTTCAAGCTTGATCTCTTCTCCGACGGTGTTGACATTTTCCAGCACGTTAACAATCCGTGTCACAAGGCAAGAATAGTGCTACAGTGGTTTGAAGAGTAAGCTGCTGAATTCACGTTGACACTTTGGCCACCACATTATTCAGATCTGAAGCCAATGGATTACATGTAGTCCTCCACTGGGTGATAACTCTGCGAGCAGCAACAATTGGTTCATAAATTATGGGAACAGCGTAATCTGTGCACAGACATCTGGTGCCCCATAGCTCCGCAAAGCTACCAAATACTCGTAGTTATCCATGTCACGCAAAATCGCTGGTGTGCAGCGTTCCAGAATTTGACCAACACGCTATTAAGCAATAGGGCATAATGTTTTTGACCAGTGTATTTGTTAACTTGGAATGGTCACAGTCACCAAAAGCAAAAGATGGAGAAATCCTTGTGCATCGACGCTTAAGGTTATTCTTATCTAAGTTCATGGTTCACGTCGAATGAATATAGCGTTTTACACCAATTTTGTAAGGTTGGCTTTTGTTGATACTTAATTCTTGAGGTTGAAAGAACACTTGGACTTAACGGTGATCTTAGGCCAAATGATACTTTTTAAAATTTATAACTTGTTGTCGCGCAGTTCTAATGCTGTGGTGCAGACATGTGATTCATGGAATTTGCCTGATACTTTTTTGTTTTGCTTGTTGTTCTGTGTCATGCAAACACATAAATGCGTTTCTAGACTACATGATAGTCTGATACACAACAAGTTCGTATGTTTCACACAATTGCCTGCTATCTGAGTCTTTGTGGCTAACGTTTCGACTGCCTAAGATTGGATTGCTGAATTAATGGAACCCACATTTGGGGAAAAATCATATGAATATTCGGTAATGTTGAATAAGAAAAAGGACAGCTAGTATAATTGCTTTGGCAGAAGAAATGGCAGACTATGAGAAATGGGGACGGTGACACAGATAGCCGTCGCAGAATGAGCGTCTGAGGGCGTCCGGTGTGGCCGTTCGGTTCTAGGCGCTTGAGTCTGGAACCGAGTGACCGCTACGGTCTCAGATTCGAATCCTGCCTCGGGCGTGGATGTGTGTAATGTCCTTAGGTTAGTTAGGTTTAAGTAGTTCTAAGTTCTAGGGGACTGATGACCTTAGAAATTAAGCCCCATAGTGCTCAGAGCCATCTGGACCATTTTTTTGAGCGTCTGACTATACAGAAAAAAGGGTGTTGTATTTCTACGGTGTAGTCATTCGGTGTTAAAAATTGACTTCGCTGCTTTTCTCGATATTTTTATTAATCAAAATCAGCTTACTGTTCAACCCTAAGTCCATTTCCTACTACATCTTTCAGAAATCAACGACAATGAGTTAAAAAAGCGCTATAAATTGTAGAGGTCCGCTATCAAGGAACGGATGGTGTCGACCTATTCAACTGCTAAAATCAGGGACACCTCTCCTTCGCGGAGCCTGAGGCCATTACGAAGCTAAGGAGCCAGGATGTCCGAGGTCACCTCCCGGGACGTGGCGTGGCGCGCCGCTGGGAGCTGGTAAGAGAAAAATGTATCACGAGCCGGCTGTCTCCGGCCGTGAAATATAACGTGGGCGTGCTGCGAAAGTATCGCCAGGGCTTCGTTAGGGCGGTCGGCCTTGTCGGGATGCCTTATTAGAATGGGGCCGATCCGGTTAGCCCGTGATATAGGGGACCGGGCGGCCGGGAAGTATGAAAAAGACGACGAGGTGGCAGCGCTGCCTCTAAGAGCCCCAGCAAGTAGGCTCTTTACGTACACAAGTTTTGTGGTGTGCATACTGTAAGACCTTCAGTACACAAACCGTCAGATTTTTTGACTTGTCGCTCTAACGAAGTAGGCGAGTGTCAGCAATATGTCTCGTGGTCTTATCGTGGCGTGTTTATCTTCTGCCGTTAGGTCAGACGATAGAAATGCCACTGGCACGCTTAGAGTAGCAGATTGACGGTGACCAACTTTAAACAGAACTTGATTAATTTTCACACACATTTATTAAAATAATAACAAGCATAAAAATTACTTAACTTGGTTCTGGATGCTATTTACAATTGACAATCTGAAGTTCCTTTGGTATTGGTACGTTAATCTTATTCTCACATATATATCTATTACTTGACAAAAGTGTCTATACATTTATCTTCATGCCTATGTACAGGAATATGGTAATCTTATTAGGCGCAGACTGAAACTTGACTATAGACTGGTGCACACAAATGTAGACTGGTAGAGACTGGTGCAGACAAATGCAGACTGGTACAGACTGGTGCAGACAAATGCAGACTGACTAATCGGAGATCTGTACACTCGTTATAATACCTCACGCGTTAATGTATCACTGCACGAGTGTGATCTGCGAGGAGAAAAGGTTCTACGTTAGCAGCAATCTCATTGGCTGCGTTACATATTAATACGCGGATTGGCGAAAGCAGAATTTGGTCCGTCTCTATGGCAGCGCCATCTTGTAGTGCGGAGACAGACGAGCGCTGTGCCTGTGCTGTTGTACTTAGTGGGGCGCGCTCTAGTGGGAAAGTTGTGTACGTGCTGACTACGAGGAACTAAGTACACAACAAGTATTGTCCACTTATTCGAGGTTCTGATGTGCCAACACGTAAATACACTGATGGGAAAAATCAAAACACCAAGAAGTAGTTGTGCTACATAAACGAAAGTTGATGGGGCGTGTTTCTATAACTGAAAGATGATATCTATTCAGATTTCGGACCACTATGAGGATGTAAATCAGTTTTGCTTTAGATGCAAGCTGTAACGGTCATGAGCATTAGTTTCTTTTGAGATTGGACGTGGTGAGTTGATCTTGGTCAACAAACATACAATTATCGACACCTCACTGAGTTTGAAGAGATAGTGTAAAGGGCTACGAGAAGCCGGATGTACCTTCTGCCATACCGCAGAAAGACTTGGCAGGAATGTAGCCACTGCACTTGACTGATGGCACCGCTGGTCACGGGAATGAAGACAGGGCTCTGGACGCCCACTTGTCACTACCGAGTGCGAAGGTCATCGTGTTTGTCGTATGGCTCTGGTGCATTGTACTGGATCTGTAGCAGCACTTTGAACAGCAGTTGGCACCACAGTGACACAACGGTTACAAACCGGTACTTCAAGGACAACTACGGGCCAGACGCCCTGTAGCAGGCATTCCACTGACCCCAAAGCAATGTCGTTTGCGACTTCAGAGGTGTCAAGCGAGAATTCATTGGAGGGCAGGGTGGAAGTCTGTTCCGTTTTACGATGAAAGATGGTTCTGCATCGTTGCTAGTGATCGTGTGTTGGTCAGAAGAAGGCCAGTCGAGGGCCTGCAACGAATATGTATGCGTGCTAGACACACTGAATTTACACCTGGAGCCATGGTATACGGTGCAATTTCGCATAGCAGTAGGAGCACTCTATGATTAACCGATGCACGCTGACTCCAAATTTGTAATTAAATCTGGTGATTCGACCTGTTGTGCTGTGCTGCCATTCATGAGAAGCAGTGCAGATGATGTTTTCCAACAGGATAACGCTCGCCCACATACTGCTGTTGTAATCCAATATGCTCTACAGAGTGTCTCCAGTCGAACACATACGAGAAATCATCGGGTGTCAACTGCTGCGTCATCCACAAACAGCATTAACGGCCCCTGTATTTACCGACCAAGTGCAACAGACATGGAGCTCCATACCACAAACTGGCGTCCGGCACCTGTACAACACAATGCATGCACGTTTGCAAGTTTGCATTCAACATTCTGGCAATTACTCCGGTACATTAATAACCGGTTATTAATGTACCAGCATTCCATCTTCTCAATGGTTCATCTCACGTTTAAATTAACATGTGATCTTGCAATGTTAATCACTTCAGTATGTTACCTAGACAAATGTACTCCTGAAATCTCATTTCTCTACATTATTTTTTGATGTTGTGATTTCTTTTCCGTCAGTGTAGTAACCAAAAGAATGTCACTGTCTATGGACCAGAGTGTTCGTTCAATTTTCACCATTAAAATCCCAGCAGCTGGAATGTTTCCTGTTTACGCCCAGTATTTCAGCTAGTGGCCTAGTGGTCTTCATCAGACGCGGAAGTAAGAAACAAAATGTGTATCCTTAACACTACACAAAGTATATGATACGACGGGGAAGATAGTTAATATAATTGTGTTTACGAAAAGCATACGGCTTAAGGCTGAAAAATTAGCTAAACTGACACCGATTTAGTAGACAGAAGGATTAGAAATCAGTGCTTTTTGGCCTACTAATTTTCTCAGGTAAATGTACTTACGGAGGCCACGCTTTGTGAAAATTTAATACCACACGTCACAGTGCCTATAGACGACGATTGACCAATCATTGAAATGCAGAGCGCAAAAATGGAATTCTTTATTCCATTTCGACACCTTACGATCTCTCAGTCTGACTGGGGAGCCTCACAAACCACTCAATTTCAGTAGTTACTGTGGCATGATTCGACGATTTGTATAAGCAAAATCAAAAATATTTCGTATGCTGTTCTCATGCACTCGCAACACCAATCTCATGGATTAAGAGTAGCTTTTATGTGATCTTCCCATTCAGTGGATTTGTTTCTGTTTGGTAGCATGTGCATCCGACGACTCTGGAAGATCAACAGGAGATGCTTCTCAATAAATGTG
Source organism: Schistocerca serialis cubense (assembly GCF_023864345.2). NCBI lineage: Eukaryota > Metazoa > Arthropoda > Insecta > Orthoptera > Acrididae > Schistocerca > Schistocerca serialis. Next base: position 584,368,859 of record NC_064642.1, read on the forward strand.
AGACGAGTGCTCTTCATGGTGTAACTAAGTGTTCCCCTGGAAAAGTAATGTTCTGTGGAAGTATCAGTTCTGAAATACAAGCAGGCGCAACTTACACAGTGCTGGCAGCCACACCATCACCATCGAACACACCACCAAGCTGTTTTTGTCAGTCAGTGTAACACATGGAGATGTGGATATAAATGCAGATATTTTTGTATGTGGCGCCTACATCACATCAGTGTTTTGGTTTTTTTCCTCTGCGTCAAACAGCCTTCCTACAAACACGTCTCATAATTTACTACTGCACAGTCGTGACTGCATCACAAACTGGAGCACCACTGTCAGTATAGACTAACCATTTTGTATCCTCGCATCCGCACTTTAACGCCCGATCTGTTGTCCAGAGGGGGGGAAAAAAGTTGTTACCTTACTCTTGCCACATGAATTTGGAGGTACTACCCAACCTAAAAACACACAGCTTGTAATATCTATAATTATTAGTCACCAAAACACGTAAATACTGATGTAATGTTGTTCAGTACACCGTCCTCAGTCAGCAATAGAAACAGCTGCACTTAAAGCCGTTAAAACCTGTATATTCGGGAGGACTTCAGGAATTAAATTACACATTAAGCCAAGTAACTTTTAATTAATGCTATGCTACGTTTCAAAGTGAGACAGAAGCATGACAGTATTTTTCTACTCCATAGACAACAGTTAAAACGCTATACCATTCATTCAGTTCCTCGATGAAGACGTCGCGCCTTGGTCACGTTGCCATTCGAGTACCACGGTGTGAACGTCCACATCGTTGGAAAAATCTCCTCCCGCCCCCTCCCCCCACCCAGGTTTTCTTCCTCGACTGCCTTGATATTGTCCACCGTGATCGATGTCGATATCGATTGGCACTCTTCCCAATTAGAATCACCAACATTTGTGCAGCCTTGGTCAAGTTGTTAGCACCGTTACACTACAGTTGGAGGCAACATTGCATTTCGTCCACATACCGTCGGTATTTTACGGTGAATCTGTGCAATTCAAACTTCGTACCCATAAGAGCCGTACGGACCTGCGTATTTCAACTCTCTTAAGCGTGAAGATTGTGTAAAGTGCTCCATCCTGTTGGAAGTAACTTTAGGTCTTTTCCTCCTCCGTTAATGCATCCGATCGTATCTACTCCTCCGGGTCACCTTTATTTTCTCCATCATGTGCCTGGAGATACTACGCAACCCAAAACCATACAACTTGTACCTTCTTAGTCTGCAAATAACGTAAATACTGCTGTAGTCTTGTTGAGTACCTCACCCACAGTCACCAATAGAAACATCTACACCTACATCCATTACACCTAAGTGTAGATGTTTCTATTGGTGATGGTGTATACACATTTTGCCAATTTTCTGTTAGAAACGAAAACAATGTTTGTAGCGTGATGTAGAAAAAATTCATTTCCATACGCCCGTGAAAACACCTTTGAAACAGTCGTACAAGGAAATATGCGTAATATACAAATGTATGAGTACAGTACCCAGAGAGTTTCCATACATTGGGCCCAGCTCCTTCCCGAGTATATAGCGCGACTTTTTAAACCCCTCTGTGGCAAAGCCTCTTCATAGGGCTACAGACAGCTATTACGCTCGCCTGCAACTCTCTGAGTTTCGCAGTTTAAGCTGTCAAAAAGCGCTGATAGGCGTCAGGGATTTCCTTAAACTGACTCGACTGCAGAAATGCCATAGTAGTACAAAATTAATGTACTAAATCTTCAAGCACGGTGCGGAATTTTTTCATGCGTCTCAGTGTTTACGTCGCCATATCTTCTGAACTATGTGGTGGTAGCATGGCCTAGTTTTGTAGGTGCATTTATCTGCATATGTAGAAGCTGTGTGCGAAATTTATTGCGAATAGAAATAGTGGCACAAACGTAATAACTTCCGAATTCAGTCCAGCGGTTTAGGGGCAGATGTGGAAGATATACACACGCACATACACCCATATATACACCCATATATATTACTGCCCATTAAAACTGCTACACCAAGAAGAAATGTAGATGATAAACCGATATTCATTGGACAAATATATTATACTAGAACTGACATGTGATTACATTTTCACGCAATTTCGGTGCATAGACCCTGAGAAATCAATACCCAGAACAACCACCTCTGGCCGTAATAACGGCCTTGATACGCCTGGGCATTGAGTCAAACAGAGCTTGGATGGCGTGTACAGGTACAGCTGCCCATGCAGCTTCAACACGATACCACGGTTCATCAAGAGTAGTGACTGGCGTATTGTGACGAGCCAGTTGTTCGGCCACGACTGACCAGACGTTTTCAATTGGTGAGAGACCTGGAGAATGTGCTGGTCAGGGCAGCAGTCGAACATTTTCTGTATCCAGAAAGGCCCGTACAGGACCTGCAACATGCGGTCGTGCATTATCATGCTGAAATGTAGGGTTTCGCAGGTATCGAATGAAGGGTAGATCCACGGGTCGTAATACATCTGAAATGTAACGTCCACTGTTCAAAGTGCCGTCAATGAGAACAAGAGCTGACTGAGACGAGTAACCAATGGCATCTCATACCACCACGCCAGGTGATACGCCAGCATGGCGATGACGAAAACACGCTTCCAATGTGCATTCACCGCGATGTCACCAAACACGGATGCGACCATCATGATGCTGTAAACAGAACCTGGATTCATCCGAAAAAGTTACGTTTTGCCATTCGTGCACCCAGGTTCGTCGTTGAGTACACCATCGCAGGCGCTCCTGTCTGTGATGCAGCGTCAAGGGTAACCGCAGCCATGGTCTCCGAGCTGATAGTCCATGTTGCTGCAAACGTCGTCGAACTGTTCGTGCAGATGGTTGTTGTCTTGCAAACGTCGCCATGTGTTGACTCAGGGATCTAGACGTGGCTGCACGATTCGTTACAGCCATGCGGATAAGATGCCTGTCATCTCGATTGTTAGTGATACGAGGCCGTTGGGATCCAGCACGGTGTTCCATATTACCTCCCTAAACCCACCGATTCCATATTCTGCTCACTCTCAGTGGATCTCGACCAACGCGAGCAGCAATGTCGCGATACGATAAACCGCAATCGCGGTAGGCTACAATCCGACCTTAATCAAAGTCGGAAACGTGATGGTAGGCATTTCTCCTCCTTACGCGAGGCTTCACAACAACGTTTGAGCAGGCAACGCCGGTGAAGTGCTGTTTGTGTACGAGAAATCGGTTGGAAACTTTCCTCTTGTCAGCACGTTGTAGGTGTCGCCATCGGCGCCAACTCTGTGTGAATGCTCTGAAAAGCTAATCATTTGCATATCACAGCATCTTCTTCCTATCGGTTAAATTTCGCGTCTGTAACACGTCATCTTCGTGGTGTAGAAATTTTAATGGCCAGGGTGATCAAAAAGTCAGTATAAATCTGAAGACTTAATGAACCACGGTCTAATGTTGATAGAGAGGTAAAAATTGGCACACATGCTTGGAATGACATGGGGTTTTATTAGAACAAAAAAAAAAAGTTCACAAAATGTCCGACAGATGGCGCTGGACAGCAAAACGTCAGTGACTGCTGCCGTGACGGGTGAGAGGTACGCCGATATTTTACAGAATTGCATCATCCCCAGCCTGGCTGATAAACACCTACTGCAACGTACGATGTTTATACAGAATGGCGCTCCACCCCTTATTGCTAGATGCGTGGAACATCTCTTGCGCGCGTCGTTTGGTGATGATCGTGTGCTCAGCCGCCACTTTCGTGATGCTTGGCGTCCCAGGTCCCCAGACCTCAGTCTGTGCGATTATTGGCTTTGGGGTTACCTGAAGTCGCAGGTGTATCGTTATCGACCGACGTCTCTAGGGATGCTGAAAGACAACATCCGACGCCAGTGCCTCACCATAACTTCGGACATGCTTTACAGTGCTGTTCACAACATTATTCCTCGACTACAGCTGTTGCTGAGGAATAATGGTGGGCATATTGAGCACTTCCTGTAAAGAACAGCATCTTTGCTTTGTCTTACTTTGTTATGCTAATTATTGCTATACTGATCAGATGAAGCGCCATCCGTCGGACATTTTTTGAACCTTTGTATTTTTTTGATTCTAATAAAACCCCATGTCATTCGAAGCATGTGTGTCAATTTGTACGTCTGTATCTACATTATTCCGTGAGTTATTCAGTTTTTAAATTTATACTGACTTTTTGATCAGCCGGTATATATATATATATATATATATATATATATATATATATATATATATATATATATATATATATATATATATACCGGTATGTGTGTGTGTGTGTGTGTGTGTGTGTGTGTGTGTATGTGTTCCACATCAGAATCTGTGCACTCGGACACCATTGTGCAATTCCTTGCACACTAAATATTAAGAAAATGTTTGGAACAAAATTTAGTCCTGTGGAAATTTTCGATAGAAAATTGACGTTAAAGAAAGGCAATTTGGTATCACTGTAATCGTGTCGACTAGTGTGTTCTTTTAAATCGTGTATCTGTTGTACCCTGTATATTTCACAAGCAGTAAAGCTGAGGGAATACGTTTCTAAATATGGAAGCGATTTGGTTGTATATTGACAGGATGTGTACTTTAGTACGCATGGCTACCACCTCTGTCTCTTACTGGGCTGAGTATCGAGTCGAACTTAATGAGGTCAGATGACTAATACAGTAAAAGTCATCTTATGCTGCTTCAACTCTTATGCCATTTAATGGTAGTGGCTGGCGAGTCTCTTCGCGAGTCATGACCAGAGATTTAGTTCTCACATGACCGGAAGTTCTCGCCGGATTAAAAATCATGAGAACGTGTTGGTGAGGACAACAATCTAACACCCTCTCCTTAAAGGTACATCAGAATAGAACAGACAAAATGCGCTCTTGCGTTTAAGGATAACGTCACGGAGACTTCGCCTTATCATGTCAGAAACGCAATGGCTGCTACGGCTGTATGAACCCACAGTGATCGTGTCGTCTACCCAGTGGCACCACATACCATTACGCCATTTTTTGCGCCTGAACAACGATGACGAATGCCATCTGGTAACTTTCGTCCTCCTTGGAGCTTCTACGCACTTATTCGCTCATTGTGATTCTGTATGTCGAAGCTTGATTGGTGTGGACGCACCACTGTCTCTACCGCCTGTCTCTACCGCCATGTCAGGGGAAGCAGTTACTAAAGTCACCGTGCTGGCAGTCCGTTCTGTTCCAGACGACGTCACATTGACCGTATGGATACTTTTTTACCATAAACAAGTGTATTTTCTTACTGAAGGTTCGTGTCGTAGCTGTATTGTCGTGAACGGCTGAGAAAGCTACGCTGAAGAGCCAAAGAAACTGCTACATCTCCCTAATATCGTGTAGGGCCCCCGCGAGCACGAAGAAGAGCCGCAACACGACGTGGCATGGACTCGACTAATGTCGGAAGCAGAGCTGCGGGGAACTAACATCATGAATCCTGCAGAGCTATCCCTAAATCCGTAAGGGTAGGTGGGGGCAGAGATCTCTTCTGAACAGCGCGTTGCAAGGCATCCCAGATATGCTCGATAATGTTCATGTCTGGGGAGTTGGGTGACCAGCGGAAGTGTTCCTGGAGTGACTCTCTAGCAATCCTGGACATATGGATGTCGCATCGTCCTGATGGAATTGCCCAAGGCCATTGGAATGCACAGTGGACATGAATGGAGGCAGCTGACCAGATAGGATGTTTACGCACGTGTTCCTCTCAGAGTTGTATCTAGACGTATCAGGCGTCCCTTATCATTCCAACAGCACACGCCTCACACCGTTACAGAGCCTCCACCTGTTTGAACAGCCCCTTGCTGCCATGCAGGGTCCATGGATTCATGAGGTTGTCTCCATACCCGTATTCGTCCGTTCGCTCGATAAAATTTGAAACGAGACTTGTCCGACCAGACAACATGTTTCCACTCATCAACAGTTCAATGTCGGTGTTGACGGGCCAAGGCGAGGCGTAAACCTTTGTGTCCTGCAGTCATCAAGTTTACACGAGTGGCCCTTAGGCTTTGAAAGCCCATATAGATGATGTTTCGTTGAATGGTTCGTACGCTGACACTTGTTGATGGCTCAGCATTGTAGCAATTTGCGGAAGGGTTGGCGTTCTGTCTCGGTAAACGATTCTCTTCAGTCGTCGTTGGTCCCGTTCTTGTAGGATCTTTTTCCGGCCATAGCGATGTCGGAGAGTTGATGTTTTACCGGATTCCTGACTTTCACGCTACACTTGTGAAACGATCGAACGGAAAATTCTGTGTCCCATCGCTCGAGTCCCAACTATAACACCACGTTCAAACTCACTTAAGTCTAGATGACCTGCCATAGTAGCAGCAGTTAGCGATCTAACTGCGCCTGACACTTGTTTTGTAAAGGCGTGATCTGCCTGTTTGCATATCTCTGTATTTGAATACGCATGCCGGTACCAGATTCTTTGAAGCTTCAGTGTATATGTCTGTACTCCAGTGCGCTAGTCGTGTGGCTGTTGAAATCTACACGGCGTCTATTGTGGCCCACGTGAGCCTCTCGATTCCACATTCGCATGGTAGTCATGGGCTCCTAACCAAAGCGAGCTACAATATCGTTGTTTATATTCTGTGTTGTAGTTCGTCTACTGTGTGGCAAAACGAATCAGCGTTGCTATCGTTGTGTAATCAAATTGTTGACGTGTACATTGTGTGAAGTTTTGCGAATAATTAGAACTGGTAATATTTTAATGAGATTAAGTAGCCGGCCGGAGTGGCCGTGCGGTTCTAGGCGCTACAGTTTGGAGCCGCGCGAACGCTACGGTCGCAGGTTCGAATCCTGCCTCGGGCATGGATGTGTGTGATGTTCAAATGGTTCAAATGGCTCTGAGCACTATGCGACTTTTCTGAGGTCATTACTCGCCTAGAACTTAGTAACCTATACCTTTCACAAATCACTTACCTCACAAAAATCTTCGTTACTCGAACTACTGCAAGACAGCGAGCGCCACTACTGCCAGCTAAATAAAAGATTCAAACTACAGGAGGCACTAACTACTGATAGGCATAGTTAGCAAATGAAAGATTTTAATAGAGAACAAACAATGTATTTACCTTAATAGTCATAACATATATAGCAATTCATGACATCCATTCTTACAAATGTACTGTTTCTGATGGACACACCTCCAGATTATCCATTCTCAAGAATCCGCCATCTCACTTCCCCACATCCACCACCGCTGGCGGCTCACCTCCAACTGCGCAACGCTACACGCTGTTCACAGCCAACTGCCCAGTACTGCAATGGCAAATTCCAACAATGCAAACCAGCCACAGACTGCACACAGCACAGTCAGTGATTTTCATACAGAGCGCTACGTGGCGTTACCAATAAAAAATCTAAACAGCCTACTCACATAACCCCCATGCTCCCCACAAAAAATTTTACAAATTGTTTTGGGCAGTGGCCTATAATAATGATTTGATAAAATTTTTCATAATTACAATAACAAATTTCTCACAGTCCATAAAGACAGTTCATCAAAGTAAAATTGCAGTTTTTTTTCTCAAAGTCTGAGCAGTAAAAGAAAATGCACATGGAGGTAGTGGAATTCCATGCAGTCTTGAAGAAGTAGTGTTGTCCTTCCAACGGAAAGACAGTGCTGACTCTTGACATGCAGACAGGTAATGGGCCACAACAGAGAACCCACAGCAGAGTCAGTCCAAGTTTTGAAGTATATTGGTAGGTAGGTCATCACAGAGCAGACCCACTGTAGTCCTGGTAGAGAGTATGGTATTGGTGGGCCACCAGAAGTGCAGACCCACTGCAGTCCTTGTAGAAATAATGGTGCTGGTGGGCCATCAAAGGTGCAGACCCACTTCAGTCCTTGTGGAGACAGCCTGCAGCCATCTGTTGCGACTGTGCAGGTGCACAATCACCATCGAAGAGACTTGCGGAGAATATAGCTAGTCCATAAACCACCACTTGTGCACTCACAAAGTTTTTTTTTTTTTTAGTTGTCCTTAGTACCAGCAATGCCGTTAACCAGTCCCTTGCTGAATTATTAACACACGTGCAAACACTATCGGTCCCAACTTCTCACATACTGTGCATGTATTATGACCAATAGAAACGTGTGCAGTGAAATGTAACTTACAAGTTACTTAATTTGATGAACTGGTGTCAATTACAATTTTATAACATAAGAATACATTAACAAAGGTAAAAAATACATCATTAAAGAACATAACAATACAGATAACATTTGTAGTAATACAGGTTTTACAAAAGAATATATATATATATATATATATATATATATATATATATATATATATACACACATCAGTGTGACAGGAATTATGACATAAGTACATACATAAAAGATCAGAATAACTTTTGAAACATCAACTTCACACATGAGCAACAAAACAGAACAGATAAATAATGTCTAAAGACCTTTACAAAGTAAATAACATAGTATTAGAAAAATTCTACAACATAACTCTCATCAGCTAAACACATAAAGAAAGGGAAACACAAATAAACAAGGGTACACAAACACATAGCAGAATAACACAAGAGGAAAGTGCAGGGTTTGTTTTCAGTGTAACATTTGGTACTGCAGTCCAACCCAAAACTTCATTCCATAGATCTTTCGTCTTATTTCAACATTTGTCTCCACCAAAAAAATCCAATCCAAGCATGCTTTCTGTACTTATATGTTCACATATTTCTTACCTCATTATTTATTTTCCATTATCTTACCTCATCATTTATTTCCAAGAAAATTCTACCTAAACCTGTTGTCCCTAAACCCTACTTTTTGTGCATATCCTCTTCCAAAATACTATTTTCTCATAGCTTCTCAATGCATTTCTTCCAATTCATCACAACTCGTTCTCTCATATAGCCTACCCCATCTTAAGCTAACTTAAATCTACTGAGGTCAGATACATATACCAAGGGACGAGACAATGCAGCAACACATAACAAATTAACACAAACAGCAATGACAAAAAATGCAAATTGGCAAAGTAAACAGCAATAAATATAAATTAGCAGAGTAAATGCAACATTACAACTAATATGAGCCAATGTGCAGCAACAAGAAAAATAAATCAGTAGTAAAAGTAGCTTAATAGAGTAATACAAAGTGAAATTCAGTAGCACTATGCCTGGCAAACAGCAGCAGCAAATGCTATATCTTATACCTAAACATGACAAAGCTCAAGCTGAAAAAATATTACACTAAAGACAACAATGCAGAAAAGGGAAATGTCTGTTCACATCTTAATATCTATGTCATTAAAATGGTGCACCACAAGACGTTATTCTACCAAAAAAGTTACTAAGTAGTTGAAAAGAAAATTATGTATACAGTAACTGTTATTAATCCCTTCTTATTGTTCTTTCCTTTCCAATTTCTCCTTTTTCGAAGAATGTGGATCATAAAATTATTATTAAATAGATCTGTTGACAGAAAGTGTTCACATTAGCAAATGCATTTAATATTATTTTATAAAACCAATGTTGCAACACAGCTGGAAACCAGAAATCAAATGAAATAAGCAACTACGTACAAAGTAAATCATAAAAAAAATCATTCAATAGTCATGTGGCATTTCGTAAGTAGTAAAAAAATCTCTCATCTAGAAAGACAGTAGTCATGATCAGGTGTGTAGCATGAACTATTTCTCATCATTTCATTAGGCATTTCAGTAATATCAGAAAGTACGATATGTTTCCAAGTAACGAGTGTGTCGTATTTGCGATGCTTTCTACAAAGGTATGTCACTAGCGAGGTTAATGGTCACCTTTTTTCTCCACCTGTGCCTCTGAAAGGCACACACTAATGGCCTTTTTTTTCCAGGCGACGCATGGCTGGGCATCAACGACGCATTACGTCAAGGACACTTGGCTTCCTTACCGAAATATTTATAACAGCAGTTTGCACTACAGTGACAGTCTCATATAAAAAATTTCACATGTCAAGAATTTGCGTCGCAAATGTGTAGAAACAAAATCCTATTAATATAACAGCATCCAAAAAATTTTCGTCGGCATTGTAATACATTCACTCATTTACATACATACGATTCTTGGTTTCCAACAACCTTTTTCACAAACCAGAGTCCCTAACCACTACTCGTTATTTCTTACCTTATTACACATATTCATATTCGTCAACGCTTCTTCAATATTTTATCATAACAGATATGTAGCATAATCAAATTCCTCATATAGCATCAGCTTATTGATCATAAACATACTGCAACAGCGTGATACACATCGTCATCATAACATCATAAAACCTCCGCCAAATCTCAAAATCGTTGTAGCTTCCTCCAATAATTTCAAAACCTAATAAAAATTCTCTGCTGATGTCAAAAGTGTCATCTACCTCAAAAGTACTTTAAAAATCATGATCCCATACCAAATACATCATTCAAAGCTCTCATAGTAACACAATGGTTCCGAAAAAATACGAACATTTCACAAAGTACAGACAAAATACAATTTCATAAGTGTGAAGTTATCCAACTGTGTAATTACGTAAACATCTGTCACTGATGTAGTAAAATAAATATTTGTCTCTCTCAGTTAAATGATCAGATAGCTGTGTAATTCTGTGTCAGAGAAATATGGTACCGATGTGTAAAGTTGTATAAGCAAATACCATATTAGCTAGGGCTCCTTGTGCTTGCCACACACATGGTACACAAAGTAAGCGTGTACCCCCTGAGGATTAATGTAATTATACCCTCAGGTGTTACAAATTACAGCAATGGAATGAAATGTATCATGGAAAACTTTCTTTGTAATTCAAAAATCTTGAAAAATAAATGGTTTAAGTACAAAATTAATCTCTCAAATGCGTGTCCTGTAGCGCTAAATGTGCGTCTTGCTGTAAGATAATTCTGTGGAAGTGTCGTAGTTATCGTCCTCTGTAAGCAAAGTTCTGCTGAAGTCAATGTACTTACCTCATCATAAACGAATAGATATCGTAGTTATTACGTACCTTACTGTGATCAAGAAAGTACTATAATGTAACTTATTATTGTGCTACAGAAAAGGCTGTCTCATTGTAGCTGTACCACAAAAGTTACTACTAAAACATGTTTTACTTTCCAGAATAATACATAAAAACTGTGCAGATATAAATCAGAGACACCGCCAAAGCAACAATATAAATTGTGTCACACATTAGTAGCATCGTGATATGATCGTGTAGCTATCAAATAAACTAATCACTGTGTCATCTGGTATCTCTCAGAAAGTACTTTAAATAAAAAAGTCTTTTCAAGTAAACCAAAATGTTGCATTAAAATCCCATTAGCAGTATGTGTTCTAAGTATGTAAGCCTTATAGTCGTTACATAATCGTGCAACTAACAAGCAAGAATGTACACACACAATAACACTGTGTCGTCTGTTCACTAGAACAATGCATTCGTAATTACTGTCTAAATATGATCCCTAGGTTCTAGACTGGATAGTTAATTTTAAAACATAGTTGCGTTTTAACAGTTTCTAAGTGTGACAACGCGTACTAGAAATGTGAAGTGAAAAGTTTTATGGAAAAGACAAAGTTTAAAAGCAGATTATCTTTCAATAATCGGTTTTACATGTGCAATGTGGTGTAAACCTTTACTCTTCCTAGTACGCAGAGTTTCACTTCAACGCAATTATCATGTGGTATACGTCGGATTCTGTAAGGTCCACTGTAAACTAGAAAGAATTTGTGACTCAAGTGTTTCTTCTTATGTGACAATGAATGAGCTTTAATGAGAACTTTCTGACCAATATATAATTTCTTTGCATTTGCTTTACCGTGTAGTTTTCTCCTTTTGTCTGCTGCAGAGTTTATATTTTTAATAGCCAAATCAATTATGTCTTTGTGTCGAAGTTTACGTGTATTCAGGAAAGGTACAAGCTCTCTGATTCTTTTCGGTGGTTCTTCATTCTTCAGTACAAGAGTAGGTGGTAAAGCAGTGGAGTCATGAGGCATTTCATTCAGCACATTTTGAAATAATTGTAAATATCTGTCCCAATGCTTTTGCTTTCTGTGACAATAAAGTCTGCAAAGCTTATTGATTTCTTTCATAATCCGTTCAGACGGGTTACAATGTGGTGAGTACAATGAAATAAAAACAGGTTTGATTTTATGATTCCAAAGCATGCGTGACCAAACAGCAGATCTGAATTGCGGTCCGTTGTCTGAAATGACTTTAGCAACGTGGCCAACTTCACGTAAGAAATTTTTAACAAAGGCGTTGGATACAGATCGTCCAGTGGCTTTACGTCACGAAGTGAAAGAAACAAATTTTGAAGTAAGTTCAACAGCGACTAGAACGTAAGAAAATCCATTCGATGTTCTGACAAAGGGTCCCAAGAGATCAACAGCAGCAAATTCTTTTAATTTAGAAGGAATGATAGGAAACAACGGAGCACGATGTAAGATAGTAGATGGTTTCGCCTTTTGACAAAGTTTACAAATAGACAAGACTCTTTGAATTCTCTTTTCCATATTGTTAAAATAACAAGTCGTTCGAAGAATATGATAACATTTTCGTGGACCAAAATGTGCGTAGCTGCGATGAATGTACCAAATGAGCTTATTAACAAAATCGTCTGGAATGCAAAGTACCCATAGCTTGTCATCAACAGTGCAGCGTTTGAAGAGTATATTGCTTCTAACCAGATAATAATGCCGAATCTGAGTGTGTGTCTTTTCATGCCATTTGCTTTTGATGTCTTTCCAAATGGGATCTTTATCTTGTTCACGAGCAATGTCCTTTAAAGGTATGGTGATGAAGTTTTCAAAGGCGACTTTCTGAATGTAAAGAATACTGAAATTTTTCTCGAGGTTGCCTTCTGTGTTACTTTTCACAAGCCCAGGCGGTGCGCGTGACAGTGAGTCCGCAACAATGTTCTCCTTGCCGGGAATGTAGACTATTGTGAAGTGGAATTCTTGCAGAAACAATGCCCAACGTTTTAACCTGTCAAGATTTAATTTTGAAGAGATAAGAAATTTTAATGCACGATGATCACTGTATACTTTTATGTGCTTACCAGAAAGAAAGGAACGGAATTTGTTAAATGCCCAAACGACAGCTAAAGCTTCTAATTCAGTAACGAAATAATTTTTTTTCGGATTTTGTTAGCACTCGGCTAGCAAAAGCAATGGTTTTCTGAACAGTAGTGTCATTTTCTGTTGCTTCTTGAAATAAATGGGCACCAAGACCGACTTTAGAAGAATCCGTGCTAAGGCAGAAATCTTGTGACAGATCTGGATGAGCTAGTATTGGCGCGTTAAGTAGCGATTCTTTCAAAGAATTGAATTCCAACTGTGCTTGTTCGTCCCAGTTCAAAATAGTATTTTTTCCAGTGAGAGAACGAAGTTTTGGTGTAACTAGAATTTGCATAGTCAGAAAACGACGGTAAAAATTTACGAGACCTAGAAAACTGAGGAATTGTTTTTTTGTGGATGGAACTGGAATGGCTCTGATTGCTTCTAACTTTTCAGGATCCGGCTGAATGCCTTGAGAAGAAATAATATGTCCCAAAAACCTCACCTTTCACCTACCGAATTCAGACTTTTCCAAGTGAACTGTAATTCAAGATTCTGGAAAAATACGTAACAAACTGTTGAGGATGCGATTATGTTGTTCCCATGAGGCTTCTGCTATTAGAATATCATCCACATATAAGGTGATGTGACGTTTTAAGAAATCACGTAATATGGAATTTAGCCCACGAATGAATGATACCGAAGAAATGTTCAAACCAAAAGGAAGTTTCCGAAATTGATAACAAACGCCGATACAAAGAAAAGCTGTGTATTTTCTACATTCTGGATGAAGTTCGATCTGATAAAAGCTGGATCTGAGATCAATAGAAGACAACACTGTTACACCACTAAAATTGTGAAGAACTTCATCCAACGTTTGCGGCCTGTCTGTTTCAGGAATGATGATAGTATTGATTTATCTCGAATCTAAGACAAGCCTGATGATCGATCCATTTTTCTTCTCAACAACATGTAATGGATTGTTGTATGAGCTTACTGCAGGCTCATTAATTGCCTCGTCAAGCATGGATTGTATTTCTGTTCTAACACGGTCCTTATACTGTGCCAGAATTACGTATGGTCTAACACAAAATTTAGTATGCTCACGAACACGAAATTGGTATTGAAATCCCTTGATTGTTCCTGTTTTGTGGGTAAAAACTGTGGAATGTGCTTGTAAAATCTCAAAAAGGTCCTGCCTATCAGTGTCATTACAGTTCTCAATTGTTTGAATTTTATTCTGAATTAACTCATTAGTTTCAAATACGCCGTCGCTATCATCCATGTCAGTACTTGCAGAGTGATTGTTAGTGTCTAGTTCCGTCGAAAATTCCGAACTGTTGTCTAACAGAAGGTAAAGCCGATTAATTTCTTCGTCATAGTTTGAGAGCCAATCTTCAAATTTCAAAGCTATTGACTTACCTTCTTTCTCTAAACTTATTTCAGCATCGTGAAAGTTTAAGATTGCTTTGTATTCATTAAAAAAGTCTACTCCAAATATAATTTCCGTCGACAATAATGGAACAATAAGAAAGATCATAGAGAAGCTGTGGCTTTGACAAAAGAATTCTAAGTTGGTTTGTTGGCGTACATCTACACTTTTACCAAAGATTGCACCTTGTAATTTAATCTTACATAAAGGAAGTGTGGGGCAATCGTTCGATTTGTTGCATTTGCTAAAGGCTGATTCACTAATTACTGAAATGGGACTGGCAGAGTCAAGTACTGCCGTAAATTTTACGTCATTTACCGTAATGTGAATCACAGGATATGCAATGTTGTTATGTATTACGTCGTGATCCTGGAGTAAGATGTCCCTAATGTCTTCCATTTTTACGTAATTACTAGCTACGGCAGCTGCATCGTCAGTTTCGTAAGTACGTTTTGTGGCTGCCAGCGGTATGAGTCATTGCCTATTGTGTCTTTGTTGGCGCGCGTCGTTATTGGGATTTGGAGACCTAACTTCTACAAATTCACCTTGTCGAGAGGGCCCTGCCCTGTTTGAATCCCGCCAGTTCTGATGCAATTCAGGTCTGTCGTTACGATCATATCGTCTGTCGTCATGTCGGTAGATTCCATAGTTTCTTTCTTGTCGGTCACGCGGTGGAGAATTTCTCCCTGAATCGTAACTGCGCGCTGGACCATTGCGCCTAAAGTTATTCTGTCTCCCTTGATAATAATTATTTTGGTTCCCATATTGTCTGTTTCTCTGATTGTCTCTGTGATAGTCACTACTGCGGAGAGGTGATCTTTCCCTGTAATTATTACTACTCTGCCAGCGGTTGTCATACAGGTGGTGTCTGTTTTGGTCATGATTTGTGTTGTGAGAATAGCCTTGTCGTGTCCAGTTATTATTTCTTTCATCGCGGAATTGCGATGGATGTGACCTGTAATTGTTGTGTTCCTGTTTTCGCATTGTGCGATTGTCAGTGTCAATTTCTAATTCTTGTAAGAGTCCCTGAAAAGCTTCAATGTCGTCTTTGCAACGTCCTGCCAAAATAATATGTCGTAAATGTTCAGGTAATTTGATTAAGCAAATGCGTATGAGTTCTGAGGGGCTGTATGGGTTTGACAGGTACTGATTCTTGTGCAACATGTCTTCAAAATATTTCACAAGACTGGAAAATTCGGATTGTTCGAAATGTTTCATCATTATGATGCTATGTTTTACTCGGTCTTGTGTAGCTTGAGACCAGTATGCTGAGAGGAAGGCATGATAAAATTCTCCTTCACTGTGGCAATCGTGAATGACCGATCGCATTCTTACAGCTGGTTCATTCTCTAAATAGCCACACATAAATTCTAATCTGTGCTTTAATCGCCAGTTGGGAGGAAAACAATGAGAGAATTGATGAAGCCATGTTTGTGGATGAATGTCGTTGCCAGAATTCTTAAATGTTTTGAATTTACGTGTAGTAATAAACAGCTTATAGTCAAAATCATCATGTCGACGAGTCGCATATCGCTCATTGTTACTTCGTTTCGGCGGTTCCATCTAAAAATTCGGTGTACCTTGCCAATTTCTTGCATAATTTCCGAAGTACCTCGTGTTATTATTTTGTGGCTGTTCCGTATTTCTATGTCCCTCTTCCCGTATTGGAGCGCGAGTGTCCTCTGAAATACGTATTACCTTTGTCAGCTGATCTTGTACTTCCCGGATTTCTCTTTGGTGTGCGTATTACTTTGATTCTGATTTTGTTTGAATTTCCTAATTTGTTCGCACTCTTCTGTGTCATTAAAGACTACCGGTTTTGTGTCATTCAGATTATGATCTACCTTCATAGATAAATTATTTAGCTGATCCGAAAGTTCAACTACTTTCTCTGATAATGAACAAATTTCCTCCATGTGTCTTCCTGAACCAATTTTCAGGGTATCTACTGTGTCCTTTAAGTTTTCCTGAGTTTTTGCAAGTTGCGTAACCAAATCGGTAGATGCAACTGATTCAATTTTAGCTTGCAAGGTCTCATGATTTTCGTAAACAATAGTTTGCAGTTCTTTTATATCTGCTTCGTGATTCTGTAATGCATTTTCATGCCGCGAAAAAATAGGTTGAAAATGCTCACAAATTTGTGTTTTTACGTCATTACAGACTTTTCGACATTTCGGTTCAATGTTATGTAACTCAGTAGTTAAATATTGACGTGTTTGTTCAAGCGTTGTGTCTAACTTTTGAAGCTTTTGCTGTGTTTGTCTCTGATTTTGTTCCATTTGTTGCATTAATTGCAATAATAATGTATTAGTGTCTGGAATCTGTTTCTCTATGCTTTTTGGCAGTGCATTTTCACCGGCAACATTCACATTTTGACAAGCAGAAAATGTGTCTTGACTCATTTGAGAAAACGGTGAGGACCCAAAACCTGAGTCTACAGCATTTGCAATATTGTGTTCTGTCATTCCCGATTCCTGAGGCGAGCTGTTGCCGACCGATCGATCGATAATGCTTCCCTGTTCACTACTTGTTTCACTGTATACACCATTATTTGCCGCCCGCTCCATTTCCCTATGCACAGTTACCAAATTACTACTTTGAATGTCTGTTAATTCATTACACAGTGGTGCTGATAAGCTACGCTCGTCGTCACTATTATTTCTCAGTTTACTTTGGAGCCTAGTGTTACGCTTTTCACACGCCATTATTGTCACAATATTTCACACGATAACACAGAAAAGCACAATTTGAAGAGCAAAAATAAGAGATCACATTAACATAGCACTGAAAATAATATCTAGTTAACTGCAAGCGCAGCTGCGAAATACTTGGTGCAAATCTACGTGGATGCCACAAATGTTTTACTGCACAACAATAAAAGACTGCAGCTACAAAGGAGATTCTCTCTACAATTGCGCGCTAGCAGTAAACAAAAGCTACACTAATTACACAAACTACAAGTAAAAATCAGAAGATTCCAGTGAGGTATCCTCGGCTAAGGGTCGACATATGAAACGTCCCCTTTGAACAATTATACATGACTGTGCTTAAATTGACACACAATATTTTTTTAGCGCAACGCAATCTGACTTTCAATAATCCCTACAAAAGAATGGCCCTGACTAACATTAACCTATACCTTTCACAAATCACTTACAAAAATCTTCGTTACTCGAACTACTGCAATACAGCGAGCGCCAATACTGCCAGCTAAATGAAAGATTCAAACCACGGAAGGCACTAACGACTGATAGGCATAGTTAGCAAATGAAAGATTTTATTAGAGAACAAACAATGTATTTACCTTAATAGTCATAATATATATAGCAGTTCATGACATCCATTCTTACAAATGTACTGTTTCTGATGGACACATCTCCAGATTATCCACTCTCAAAAATCCGCCATCTCACTTCCCGACATCCACCACTGCTGGCGGCTCACCTCCAACTGCGCAACGCTACGCGCTGTTCACAGCCAACTGCCCAACACTACAATAGCAAATTTCAACAATGCAAACCAGCCACTGACTGCACACAGCACAGTCAGTGATTTTCATACAGAGCGCTACGTGGCGTTACCAATAAAAAACCGAAACAGCCTACTTACAAACTAATTAAACCTAACTAACTTAAGGGCATCACACACACATCCATGCCCGAGGCAGGATTCGAACCTGCAACCGAAGCGGTCAATCGGCTCCAGACTGCAGCGCCTGGAACCGCACGGCCACTCCGGCGGGCGTGTGTGATGTCCTTAGGTTAGTTGTGTTTAATTAGTTCTAAGTTCTAGGCGACTGATGACCTCAGAAGGTAAGTCGCATAGTGCTCAGAGCCATTTGAACCATTTTGACATTTAGTGTGGTATTTCTTTTTAGAGTCAATTATTTGCACAGATGATCTGCAGTGCCCACCAGTATATTGCAGGTGTCTGTCCATAACGCTTAACTACATCAACTCAGGCATATTGTTTTTGCCTTTCAGAGTCTTTTGTCTATTGTCTTTAATGTCGCGTAGCTTAAGCTAACTTTTTTAACAGTTTAGAGTGTATTTATAGTACGTACTTCGCAAATACCGTGGGTATGTTAACCTGAAGTTTCCTGATGTTTGCTCATCCCATTGATCATTAACAATCGCATTCGAGTTGGTGCATCGCAAGTTATGAGCAAGGCTGAATCATTGCCGCTCTTGAGAGGACAGAATCCAAGCAGTTCAGGCAACGGCCAATATGCATCAGATAGGACATTTGTATCGTATGTGTTGACGGTGGTGGAAGGGTATAATGAAGTTGTCCAGTCAAATGGTTCAAATGGCTCTGAGCACTATGTGACTTAACTTTTGAGGTCATCAGTCCCCTAGAACTTAGAACTACTTAAGCCTAACTAACCTAAGGACATCACACACATCCATGCCCGAGGCAGGATTCGAACCTGGGACCGTAGCGGCCGCACGGTTCCAGAATGTAGCGCCTAGAACCACTTGGCCACCGCGCCCGGCTAGTCGTTTAGTAACGTTAGTACTTGTACTCCGTGCTTTTTATTGTACAGTTATTATGTTGCTTTCCAGAATAGCTTACAGATGAATGTTGGTCATAGGAGCTTTAGTGTCTCAGTAAACTGGATGATATGGTTATGTACGATGAGGTGAACATCAGGAACGGAGAATCGACGGGTGGTTAAACATATTACTCCGGCATATTGATGAGGCTAACTCCAAGGTATTGAAGGAACCGTTAGGAACTACACCTACTGGACATTAAAATTGCTACACCACGAAGATGACGTGCTACAGACGCGAAATCTAACCGACGGGTATAGGATGCTGTGACATGCAAATGATTAGCTTTTCAGAGCATTCACACAAGGTTGGCGCCGCAGGCGACACCTAAAACGTGCTGACATGAGGAAAGTTTCCAACCGATTTCTCATACACAAACAGCACTTCACCGGCGTTACCTGGTGAAATGTTGTTGTGATGCCTCGTGTAAGGAGGAGAAATGCGCACTACCACATTTGCGACTTTTATAAAGGTCGGATTGTAGCCTATCGCGGTTGCGGTTTAACGTATCGCGACAGTGCTGCTCGCGTTGGTCGAGATCCAATGACTGTTAGCAGAATGTGGAATCGGTGGGTTCAGGAGGGTAATACGGAACGCCGTGCTGGATCCCAACGGCCTCGTATCACTAGCAGTCGAGATGGCAGGCATCTTATCCGCATGGCTGTAACGGATCGTGCAGTCACGTATCGATCCCTAAGTCAACACATGGGGACGTTTGCAAGACAACAACCATGTGCACGAACAGTTCGTCGACGTCTGCAGCAGCTTGGACTATCAGCTCGGAGATCGTGGCTGCGGTTACCCTTGACGCTGCATCACAGACAGGAGCACCTGCGATGGTGTACTTAACGACGAACCTGGGTGCACGAATGGCAAAACGTCATTTTTTCGGATGAATCCAGGTTCTGTTTACAGCATCATGATTGTCGCATCCGTGTTTGGCGACATCGCGGTGAACGCACACTGGAAGCGTGTATTCGTCATCGCCATACAGGCGTATCACCCGGCGTGATTGTATGGGGTGCCACTGATTACAAGTCTCGGTCACCTCTTGTTCGTGTTGAAGGCACTTTGAACAGTGGACGTTACGTTTCAGATGTGTTACGACACGTGGATCTACCCCTCATTCGATCCCTGCGAAACCCTACATTTCAGCAGGATAATGCCCGACCGCATGTTGCAGGTCTTGTACGTGCCTTTCTGGATGCAGGAAATGTTCGACTGCTGCCCTGGCCAGCACATTCTCCAGATCTCTCACCAATTGAGAACATCTGGTCAATGGTGGCCGAGCAACTGGCTCGTCACAATACGCCAGTCACTACTCTTAATGAACTGTGGTATCGTGTTGAAGCTGCATGGGCAGCTGTACCTGTACACGCCATCCAAGCTCTGTTTGACTCAATGCCCAGGCGTATCAAGGCCGTTATAACGGCTGGAGGTGGTAGTTCTGGGTATTGATTTCTCAGGATCTATGCACCCAAATTGCGTGAAAATGTAATCGCATGTCAGTTCTAGTATAATATATTTGTCCAATGAATACCCGTTTATCATCTGCATTTCTTCTTGGTGTAGCAATTTTAATGGCCAGTAGTGTATGAACAATTAATTGGAAAGCGAGGAAAGTGGTATTGTCGAGATGTTGGAGCATTTGCTCGACTAGGTGTGTTGGCCATTTGGCTGAAGTGGAAGGGCAGAGTTACAGGTACAGGGCATGTGCTTGGGCACTCCTGCGGATCCAGAGAGGATTTGGTATTAGGCATGTTTAGCAATAAGACCGGTTGGTTATGAGGCAGATGTAGTGCGTTGGAAGAGAGAAAGGTTTCTGTGAGTGTATCAGTTCCCCTACGAGACATCGTATAGGAGTTGGTGTTGATGGTGTAACCCCTCATTGTGTGATACATATTCGGAACTGTATGGGAACTGCCTCACAGAGCGTTGGCGCTGTTTCTCGGGAATCTGAACCAGAGGCAAGGCCGGGCACGTGAGGCGCAGCCAGCGCGACCCTGGGGCACGGCGGGTAACAGGTGGCGGCCGGCGAACAGCTCGTTACTCGCGGCCCGGCCAGCGGACGGTAGGCCTGCGTCCGCAGCCGATGCCGACGCGGCCGCTCATTAGAATGGGGCCGGCGGAGATTTAAGACTGCGGCCGCGCGCCGCCATTACTCATCTCATTGTTCGGCGCGGCGCGCGATAGCATCGTATCTGGTGTGCGGTGCGCGCCGCGGCGGGCGACCTGCTACAGACAGCGCCGGTAGTTATTACCGAGATGGCGGCCGGCGATAGCGCCCCCCGGCCATATATACCGAACCGGGCGCGCCACGAGCGCCGCTGCCACCGGCGCCGGCCGCCGACGACTGCCGTGGGCTGAGTCACGGCCGGTAGCTCACCTCGCCTCGCCGCGCCTCACTCCTTCCCTTCCCAGGGACTGTCGTGCAGCCGGGAAGAAGAACGCTCCCAGCTCCTGACGGTCCACTGCTAATCGGGAAAAGAGGATGCGGTGCGAAGCGATAAACGGCGATCCAACAACAGACAGACTGTACCAACAGAACAGGTCGGGGTTCCTAGAACTCAGCCGGCCGGTGTGACCGTGTGGGTCTAGGCCCTACAGTTTGGAACCGCGCAGGTTCGAATCGTGCCTTGGGCATGGATGTGTGTGATGGCCTTAGGTTAGTTAGGTTTAAGTAGTTCTGAGTTCTAGGGGACTGATGACCTCAGAAGTTAAGTCTTATATTGCTGAGAGCCATTTGAACCATTTTTGAACCTAGAACTCACGTTGAATGTCAAGTGCAGCGCACATATTCCGGTATGAGCGAAGTATATACCGCGTATGAACCACTAGGGTAATGTGTTCTTCCTTCGGCACTTTGCATTCTGCCTAAACAATACCATCATCCCTTGACATACATTTACTGACCAAATCTTTCTACAGGTGTCTCTCTTATTCTGCGATAGTGTATTATTGTAGCTTGTCTCATTTTGCCTTCAAAGCTCCTTGAGAGAAGGCCTGTCAACCAGCTACGTGTCTTAGGACGCTGTGATCATTTCTGTTACGAAACTATGCAGCTCAGTCCCTGGATTAGAGATTATCAACCGGACAAGCTTGGCTACAATAAAGTACACAATTACACAAAAATTTTCAGTTTTGTCCACACCGGTGTGGCCGTGCGGTTCTAGGCGCTTCAGTCTGGAACCGCGTCACCGCTACGATCTCTGGTTCGAATCCTGCCTCGGGCCTGGATGTGTGTGATGTCCTTAGGTTAGTTAGGTTTAAGTAGTTCTAAGTTCTAGGGGACTGATGACCACAGATGTTAAGTCCCATAGTGCTCAGAGCCATTTTGTCCAGACTTTTTATTATTTCTTACTAGCTGAGTACATGGCGTTGCCTGAGTATGTGAATAGTCCAGTCTTCTATACGTCTTCTTCCTTCTCTTTCTGTCCATATCCTCCTTCACCCCACTCTGTGCATATTCTCCATCCCCTCCATGTGATCACCTCCTTCATCCCCCACTCTCTGTCCATCTTCTCCTCCTCATCTACGCCTCTTTCCCTTCTCCTCTCCATCTCCTCCTCCCCCTCTCCTCCTTCCATTATCTCCTTCTCCCCCTCCTAGAATCCTATCTCCTGCTATTTCCTTTCACTATCTCCTCCTCCCCCCCCCCCTAGAATCCCGTCTCTCCTTTGTCCATCTCTTCCTCCGCCTCTCTCTGTCCACTTCCACCGCCCCCACTCTCTGCCCATCTTTTTCTCCCCCTCCTCCCTGTCCATCTCCTCCACTTTCCTTCCTATGTCCATCTCGTTCTTCCCCCTCTCTGTCCACATCCTCCTTCCACTCTCCCTGATTATTTCTTCTTTCTGCTCACTGTCCATCTCCTCCTCTACTCCTCTCCTCTATCCATTTCCGTCTATCCTCTCTCTCTCTTATCTCTTCCTCCCCTCTCCTCCTTCCTGCATCCTCCCCTCCCTGTCTGTCCACATCTAGCTCCCCCTTCTATCTCCATGTCGTCACCCCCACCCAAATAAGAGGCTGGTTGTTCTTATCCACACAGTGTTTCCTTGCAGATCGTAACTAAAATGTGTACCAAATTTTTCTGAAATCGTTCCAGGAAGTTTAGGACGATATTTTTACCCGTGGTCTTTGTCAGCGTACGCACATGTCCGAGATATTTAACATACATGTAACATATTTCAAACGTATTTGTACACATTTTTCACCTGTATGTATAACGAATATCGCCCTGCAGTTTCATTTTCACCCAGCTCAATGTTTCAGGTGTGTCATCACCTAGGTTATGCATCTTACAACGAAATAATTTTTCTGTTATCTTCATTGGTATATATGACCACTGTGTGGTAAATATATCGTGAATACATTTTGTAGTAAAGAAGTTATAAATTAAAACGTCATGCTTCATGCGGCAGTTTTACTCCATGAACAGCAAGAATAGAGTAACTTTGTGGAGATCTCAGCCACTAAAAGTTTCATAAAGGTTTGGAATTACGTGGGCAGTTTGTTGCAAGTCAGTAAGTGCTACTCAAACACTGGATAACTGAAATAAGGGTATTCGTTCGTCGTGGACTTTTTCAACCCCAACCGTCTCACACGTAGATGGTTCTTACCCACAAAGTGATTCTCTCCAGACAGAAAACTGAAAACGAGGCCATCGGGGAGTGCGATCTTCATCTACAAATACTGGAAAAACCACGTTTGGTTGAAACTGGTACCGTGTTCTAGGAGGTGGTGTGGAACATATATTCATATACAAACTTCCATACATATGCACGTTCATTAATTTTTGTAACGTATATGGACTTTGATTGTGCATTTTGGCTATTTGCCACCACTGTATCATATACTTACATACTGTAATGCGTATGCACCTACACTTCGTATGAGTATCTACTATTTAACGACATATATAGTATTGGTATTTTACAGTATTTGATCCGATGACGGCAGTTAGCCAAAACGCTTAATCAAAATAAGAAATAATAAAATATCGCTAAGACTGAACGATTTTGTGTGTTTCTGCATGATTTCTGACGCTGACTTACATAATGGCATCCTCTCTCCCTTTTGACAATAAAATATATAAAAAAAGGTTAGCGAAATCAAAAGCACAGACTAACTACAACAAACGATACTGAAATGTGGCTACTCGCCCCATTTCATTATCACGATACAGTTCTTTCCTGCACGGATTTACCGGCGTGTGGCGTCTCCAAAGATGCGGGCGATAGTCGTTCCTAGACTGCGTTAAGCTAATGCTCTTTGAGCCAAGGCGAGGGCGGAGAAGGAAGCGGGAAACTGCGTTAGAATTCAGAACTGAGTTTTTTTCCAGTATTTGTAGATGAAGATCGCACTCCTCGATGGCCTCGTTTTCAGTTTTCTTTCGCGAGCTCCAGCCGTGGATTCTGTGCGAAATGCTTTACGTCATCTAATTTTCCTATCATTTCTACCCAGTTTCTTTATTCCAGAGGCTTTGACTGTGTATGTCTACGTATGATATTTCGTAACGAATTCCATTTTATCTGCGTTAGTGACTTAAAATTCTCTAAGTGATTTTGTGCAATGTGGCCATGTGGATCAGTGCACGCATTCGATATTTCTCCATCGGCATTTGTACCTAATCTGACTTGCCTCCTTTAAATGAAAAAGACTGTACTCTGTCTTTTGCAGGTAATATTTGTGGATACAAAAGTTTAGGATATTTTGTCAAGATACTGGCTGAAATTCTTTTGTTCAGTGTGGTCGCGAACGATGTGTATTCCTGATTTGTTTCATTTTCATAGTATTCCATGTGTTTGTTTAGAAGTATTAATAAATATGCGCCACACATCCAAAAAGTTCCGACACGAATTATATTCCTGGCATGTAGGTGACGTTAGTGCATCGCAGAAGTCGCATCTTGAACTAACAACTATAAACAACAGATATGCGTTTTACCAGTCGGTCGTGAGCAGGCAGTGTTAAATAGTGGACAAGCGGCCGTAGTGTGTCAGTATTGTCGTGGCATATTTTACAATGGACCAACATCTCCAAATCAAGAGTTCAACACATTATCAAGAATGTTTTGAAGAAGAGGAATATCTGTGCAAAGTTTATCCCGCACAGCTTGACTCCCGAACAAACGCAGTGACGCATAGATGCCTGCCACAACTTGACTGAAATGCAGTAGACGGACAACTCTTTTCTGGAAAAAATCATTATGGGTCACAAGAATTGGTGTTATCAATACGAATCACACTTAAAAAGACAATATGCAGAAATTTTCGTGAAGGATCAATGCTTTGATGACACAACCGAACTTCAAGCCATCGTGACACGCGAGTTGGAAAACACCCCAAAGAACGTCTGTTCTGACAATTTCCCGTAGTTGTAAGAAAGTTCTGTGCGCTGTTCTCAGGTAGGGGAGACTATATTGAATACCTGTAGCATTAAAGCCTCGAACTTAACTTTAATGTATCTTTTATTAAACCAGTGACGAAACTTTTTGAACTGAAAGGGTATATCGCGGAGGTGGATTTCCTTATTGATTTTCTTTTTTAATCTCTGTGAGAGACTGAATCTTTTATATTGCGAATTTTCTTGATCAAAGAACTTACGTCTGAATAATGTTTGTCTTTGCTACTGAGGGAGTAACATCAGCGCTCGCTTCTGTAATTACTGATTAAATAAATAGTTGTGCAAAATTCATGTCAGCCACATGAGTGTTTTTTCTGCGATTATGGTAACATCTCCTGGCTATTGATTTCTGGAGACTATCCTAAATCTATGACAGGCCCTGATTAATTACCTTTAAGTGCTTTTTCCCCCCATGAACCATGGACCTTGCCGTTGGTGGGGAGGCTTGCGTGCCTCAGCGATACAGATAGCCGTACCGTAGGTGCAACCACAACGGAGGGGTATCTGTTGAGAGGCCAGACAAACATGTGGTTCCTGAAGAGGGGCAGCAGCCTTTTCAGTAGTAGCAAGGGCAACAGTCTGGATGATTGACTGACTTGGCCTTGTAACAATAACCAAAACGGCCTTGCTGTGCTGGTACTGCGAACGGCTGAAAACAAGGGGAAACTACGGCCGTAATTTTTCCCGAGGGCATGCAGCTTTACTGTATGATTAAATGATGATGGCGTCCTCTTGGGTAAAATATTCCGGAGGTAAAGTAGTCCCCCATTCGGATCTCCGGGCGGGGACTTCTCAAGAGGATGTCGTTATCAGGAGAAAGAAAACTGGCGTTCTACGGATCGGAGCGTGGGATGTCAGATCCCTTAATCGGGCAGGTAGGTTAGAAAATTTAAAAAGGGAAATGGATAGGTTAAAGTTAGATATAGTGGGAATTAGTGAAGTTCGGTGGCAGGAGGAACAAACCTTCTGGTCAGGTGACTACAGGGTTATAAACACAAAGTCAAATAGGGGTAATGCAGGAGTAGGTTTAATAATGAATAGGAAAATAGGAATGCGGGTAAGCTACTACAAACAGCATAGTGAACGCATTATTGTGGCCAAGATAGATACGAAGCCCACACCTACTACAGTAGTACAAGTTTATATGCCAACTAGCTCTGCAGATGACGAAGAAATTGAAGAAATGTATGATGAAATAAAAGACATTATTCAGATAGTGAAGGGAGACGAAAATTTAATAGTCATGGGTGACTGGAATTCGAGTGTAGGAAAAGGGAGAGAAGGAAACATACTAGGTGAATATGGATTGGGGCTAAGAAATGAAAGAGGAAGCCGCCTGGTAGAATTTTGCACAGAGCACAACTTAATCATAGCTAACACTTGGTTTAAGAATCATGATAGAAGGCTGTATACATGGAAGAAGCCTGGAGATACTAAAAGGTATCAGATAGATTATATAATGGTAAGACAGAGATTTAGGAACCAGGTTTTAAATTGTAAGGCATTTCCAGGGGCAGATGTGGACTCTGACCACAATGTATTGGTTATGACCTGTAGATTAAAACTGAAGAAACTGCAAAAAGGTGGGAATTTAAGGAATTGGGACCTGGATAAACTGAAAGAACCAGAGGTTGTACAGAGTTTCAGGGAGAGCATAAGGGAACAATTGACAGGAACGGGGGAAAGAAATACAATAGAAGAAGAATGGGTAGCTTTGAGGGATGAAATAGTGAAGGCAGCAGAGGATCAAGTAGGTAAAAAGACGAGGGCTAGTAGAAATCCTTGGGTAACAGAAGAAATATTGAATTTAATTGATGAAAGGAGAAAATATAAAAATGCAGTAAATGAAGCAGGCAAAAAGGAATACAAACGTCTCAAAAGCGAGATCGACAGGAAGTGCAAAATGGCTAAGCAGGGATGGCTAGAGGACAAATGTAAGGATGTAGAGGCTTCTCTCACTAGGGGTAAGATAGATACTGCTTACAGGAAAATTAAAGAGACCTTTGGAGATAAGAGAACCACTTGTATGAACATCAAGAGCTCAGATGGAAACCCAGTTCTAAGCAAAGAAGGGAAAGCAGAAAGGTGGAAGGAGTATATAGAGCGTCTATACAAGGGCGATGTACTTGAGGACAATATTATGGAAATGAAAGAGGATGTAGATGAAGATGAAATGGGAGATACGATACTGCGTGAAGAGTTTGACAGAGCACTGAAAGACCTGAGTCGAAACAAGGCCCCGGGAGTAGACAACATTCCATTAGAACTACTGACAGCCTTGGGAGAGCCAGTCCTCACAAAAGTCTACCATCTGGTGAGCAAGATGTATGAAACAGGCGAAATACCCTCAGACTTCAAGAAGAATATAATAATACCAATCCCAATGAAAGCAGGTGTTGACAGATGTGAAAATTACCGAACAATCAGTTTAATAAGCCATAGCTGCAAAATACTAACACGAATTCTTTACAGACGAATGGAAAAACTAGTAGAAGCCGACCTCGGGGAAGATCAGTTTGGATTCCGTAGAAATACTGGAACACGTGAGGCAATACTGACCTTACGACTTATCTTAGAAGAAAGATTAAGGCAAACCTACGTTTCTAGCATTTGTAGACTTAGAGAAAGCTTTTGACAATGTTGATTGGAATACTCTCTTTCAAGTTCTAAAGGTGGCAGGGGTAAAATACAGGGAGCGAAAGGCTATTTACAATTTGTACAGAAACCAGATGGCAGTTATAAGAGTCGAGGGACATGAAAGGGAAGCAGTGGTTGGGAAGGGAGTAAGACAGGGTTGTAGCCTCTCCCCGGTGTTATTCAATCTGTATATTGAGCAAGCAGTAAAGGAAACAAAAGAAAAATTCGGAGTAGGTATTAAAATCCATGGAGAAGAAATAAAAACTTTGAGGTTCGCCGATGACATTGTAATTCTGTCAGAGAAACAAAGGACTTGGAAGAGCAGTTGAAGGGAATGGACAGTGTCTTGAAGGGAGGATATAAGATGAACATCAACAAAAGCTAAACGAGGATAATGGAATGTAGTCGAATTAAGTCGGGTGATGTTGAGGGTATTAGATTAGGAAATGAGACACTTAAAATAGTAAAGGAGTTTTGCTATTTGGGGAGCAAAATAACTGATGATGGTCGAAGTAGAGAGGATATAAAATGTAGACTGGCAATGGGAAGGAAAGCGTTTCTGAAGAAGAGAAATTTGTTAACTTCGAGTATAGATTTAAGTGTCAGGAAGTCATTTCTGAAAGTATTTGTATGGAGTGTAGCCATGTATGGAAGTGAAACATGGACGGTAAATAGTTTGAACAAGAAGAGAATAGGTTTCGAAATGTGGTGCTACAGAAGAATGCTGAAGATTAGATGGGTAGATCACATAACTAATGAGGAAGTATTGAATAGGATTGGGGAGAAGAGAAGCTTGTGGCACAACTTGACCAGTAGAAGGTATCGGTTGGTAGGACATGTTCTGAGGCATCAAGGGATCACCAATTTAGTATTGGAGGGCCGTGTGGAGGGTAAAAATCGTAGGGGGAGACCAAGAGATGAATACACTAAGCAGATTCAGAAGGATGTAGGTTGCAGTAAGTACTGGGAGATGAAGAAGCTTGCACAGGATAGAATAGCATGGAGAGCTGCATCAAACCAGTCTCAGGACTGAAGACCACAACAACAACAACAACAAGTGCTTTTTTAAAATTTGTTTGTACAATCCTTCTCGAATTACAACCTTCCGAAGCAGCAAGAGATGTCTATATTTCTTGTGATTTTCAGCTTCGTCATTGTAAGTTCAGCGAGCTGTGACTATGTTGAGTATACAAGTTCTTTGCGTGAGTCTGATGTAAAACTCAGCCGAGGCCCATGGAGACAGTTAAAAATACTCCCAGTTTTCAATTTTCCTTTGAGCTTGCTGCCAAAACAGCAGAGAAATTATTACTATTATAGTCAGATGTGTAATATGCATTTTGTCTTTTGTCGACGGATCAGGGGGAATATTATTCTCGTAGTCAGATGCTTATGTACTTTCTTAATCATTCTTCGATGCATTTATGTACTTAATGTAGGCAGCACAGTCCCACGTGCTTTGTACAGTTTGGCCCTACAAAGAATAAGGTATCTATACTAAAATATAATAAAGCCTTGCAGGGCTTAACATTTTAAGTCTCCACCCCGCTTACAACAAGACCAATCCTGTGAATAATTTTAATCGATTATTCTCTTTTGTCTCCACCCCGCTTACAACAAGACCAATTCTGTGATTAACTGTGGTACTAAGTTTCACACATAAAGTTTCACCTAGCACCTCCTGCCAGGATTGTTTGCTCAATCACTTCAGTACGTATGAATAGAAATAGAGCTAAAAGACTACCATAATTTGCTTTAACACAACTGGATGTTGACTTAACAAAATCAGATTTTCATTAAATACGTAAAGGTTTTTTTAAATTACCACTACCAGTGACAATTTTTTTTGTCAACTATTGTATTACGTATTTATTTAGCGACATATTTCGAGGTAAACCTCATCTTCAGGCTGAATGGCATTACAAAAGCAACTTTAAAATGAGGCCGTACTGATGTTACATAGTCTTTTCGTAAATGCTGTGTAAGTAGGCTGTTTAGATATTTTTATTGGTAACGCCACCTCTGTATGAAAATCACTGGCTGTGCTGTGTGCAGTCTGTGGCTGCTTTGCATTGTTGTAATACTCGCCATTGTAGTGTTGGGCACTGGGCTGTTAACAGCGCGTAGCGTTGCGCAGTTGGAGGTGAGCCGCCAGCAGTGGTGGATGTGGGGAGAGAGATGGCGGAGTTTTGTAATTTGTCATGAACTGCTATATATATTATGACTATTAAGGTAAATACATTGCTTGTTCTCTATTAATATCTTTCATTTGCTAACTATCCCTATCAGTAGTTAGTGCCTTCTGTAGTTTGAATCTTTTATTTAGCTGGCAGTAGTGGCGCTCACTGTATTGCAGCAGTTCGAGTAATGAAGATTTTTGTGAGGTAAGTGATTTCTGAAAGGTATAGTTTAATGTTAGTCAGGGCCATTCTTTTGTAGGGATTTTTGAAAGTCAGATTGCGTTGCGCTAAAAATATTGTATGTCAGTTTAAGCACAGTCTTGTATAAATTGTTCAAAGGGGACGTTTCAGCTGTGGTCATCTTTTTTCTTCTGGCGTAGCAGTCTCGTAGTGATGCGCTGGTGTGCGTCCATTTCCGTGCCTCCCCTGGGCACTGTGCACAAATTGTCACTAACACAGTAGAACTTGGAAACACGATCACAAACAGTTCTGCAGTGCAGAAATGTTTGTGATGGTTTTCCAAGATTGGGCGCAGTGGAAAACCAGCTCCTCATAAACCACATACGTCTGGAGTCAGTGCTAAGAGAAGCATGATGTGTAAAGAGCTACACGACTGTATGCTAACGAGTGGGAGCGAATTATTTGCGTTAATGAACCATGCTATGCCCTGTGACAATCCGATGGAATGGTTTGGGTTTTCGTAAACCCTCGTCGCCAGTTTTGTAAAGGACTCGTTGCTACTGCTGTCGAGGCCGTGTTGCCACTTTTGTTGCTGTAGACCGAGTTTGTGAGTTTGTGAAACGGCTTCTGGTGAAGTACATCGCTAAAACAATTTCCCCTTCCACTATTACAAAACTATGCCCCAGCATCAGATAACAGAATAGGAGAATGAAGGCTTTACAGCACTCCAACAAATTACTAACAAAGTCACACAAACGAGTTAAAAGGTTTACTTATCTTTTTGACTTGTTGAACAATGAAGTCTACAACAGTGCATGTAATATAACACCGAAAATGCAATTTTACACAACTGTCTGTTCACTTCGAAGAGTTCACAAAACGACGTCCCCTGTCTAAGTCAGCCCTGGACGAAGATCTACAACCAAGAGGGTGAAAACTGCTCTTCTATCTTCCGAGCAGGTTTCTGTCCGTTGTCGACAGCTCATTGGCGGATTGTACTCGGCCTGCAATTGGCCGAGGTGAAGTCGATATCTTCATATTCAGCGCCGCCCTTGGAACCGGTGAAACTAGCGCAAGTGGCGAGTCTCTATTTCAATGGCACCAGTCGCATATTTGCGCCTGTGGTGCTTTTGCCCTGGTCGTGTCTTGTTCGGACGGCACAGCATGGGTTTTGCCGAATTCCTGGAGAAGGTTACCTGCCGTGTCAACAGTGAAGCATGGGGAATGTAGTTTGGTGGCATGGGGAAAAACGTATTCGTCTTGTCGCGTGCAGGCCACAATGCGCAACATTTACCTAGACTGTGTTTTATTTTCGGACCAAAGACCAGCATTTGATTTGCGAACAAATTTGCACTCTATTTTAACTGATAATCAAAAATATTAATTAATGTATTGGCTCATCCACATTCTTGTGTGTGATCAGCTAGCCACATATTCCGTGTATCTGTTTCAGTTTTCCACTTGACTTACTTCGATTTACTCAATAGGTTTATAATATTTGATCAACTTTAATGCAATCTCCCGTGATGAGAGGAAGTGCGATTGCGCGTGTGATCGTGGGTGAGATGGGGGAGAGAGTGCAATTTTATCTCACATTGCTATTTATCTTTTCTCCCATTTCCCCGTTTTAACCACATTCTTTTCTGCTTATTTCGTTCAGGCGCCGATAACGTCGTCGTAGAGTGCCACTAACCCACAAACTCGCACACACGGTGGTTAGACTGACGTCACATTATTGCTCTTAAGAAAATGTTAAGTGGGGAAGTACGTGAGCACATTTAGTGCAGTGTATACTGCATAGAGTACAGGAACAGTTCGGAGACGATGATTATTTGTGTCAGTACGACAATGCGCTCTGTCACAAAGCAGCATTTGTGTGACAATCGTTTGCAAACAATAACGTTCCTGAAATGGACTGACCTGCTGAGAGTCACGACCTGAACCAAATAGAACATCTTTGGGACAAGCTAGAACATCTACGTCACTCCAGACCTTTCCGTTTAGCTGATTGCTGCTCGCTAGGGAGAATGGACTGCCATATTTCCACATACCTTCAGGCACTTCATTGAAAGTATCAGTAGCGAAGTCGCCTCACCAGTCTCCTCTGTAGGTCTTCACGACACCGTGTAGTCGACAGTGGTAGGAAAATTCACGTGCTGTGATAAGCTATCTGTCTTCGTGTTATATTTCCCAGGACTCGCAAGGTTGCTACATCAAGCCGACTAGAATATCCTCGCGCCTTCTTGCTCACCTTATCAGCAAGTTCCTTGGACGTTTACAGCAGCAGTCACCTCCAGACAGTACCCACCCCACCTCGTTCTACTTCCTGTCGATCGACAGACAAAACTACTTTCGTACGGCCATAACTGTGGGTCCTTTGACTGCCTTAGGCCGTTGAGACACACAGAAACTTTGTTATCAGTAGCATAGCATCTGATCCTGCACTGTGAGAAAATACTTATGCAGAAGAGCCACATTATGTGTTTTACTGATAACTTAAATATTTGGAAGTATGCTAAGTGCATGCTGTAAAAGACATACATGCCATTTTGTTTTGTACACTTCCACGTGCTTCAGTGAACGATGTTTTGTTTCTGTAACGTGGAACACAATGAAAGCATGACTCTTTCGAAACCCCTTAACTATGCCCCATTGCAACACAGAAATTTGAAATTTGCCTCAAAGGTGCCTACCAACTTTCTCTGTAATGGCGCAAAGGCGTGGAAAATTGTGCCCTCATCCACTGACTCGGCGATGCTTCAGACAGCAAGGGGACGAACGTGCGTTAAAACGCCACAGCTCAGAAGTTCATATGAGGTGTATGCTGTGTTAATGACGTTCCATTGGTACCAAATTTTACCGCAGTTCTGCCCAACGCCACCGTGGACATATCACATGGTGGAAAGGACGTCACATCCCCTCTTACGAGCATCTCCCTCCCCCCTTCTTTAGGCGCCTCTGTGTTGGAGGTTAGAACCGCGACGCCCAGCGTTGAAACCACACGGTCTTCTTTTTTTTTTCCTTTATTGAGTTTCGATTCCCCCCGAAGGGAGCAGGCTGGCAGAAAGTACGCTGCTCTTCAGCCTACAGAATTTTTTAAAAACATAAGAAGAAGAAACTAAACAATAAAAACAGGCGATAAAAACGGTGATTTAAATTGTAAAATGGCGGAAAGTTGTAGAAGTTAAAACATAAAACAAAGGGTTGGCGATGCTAATTAAATACACAGGAATCAGACAGGTAAAATAGTATACAGACAATTAAAAAAACACGGCGACAATCTGGTTTCTGTTCAAAAGGTTTACAACCTGCACCACGCAAGTAACGAACTGCCCTTAGTGGCTCGCCATCACAGTTTTCTTTATCTTAAATATCTTTGTGACTAATGCCCTTTTGGCATATATATTATTTTATAAATGACATATAAGTACTGCCAGTCTTTCACGATAATTCCGTGCTTATAATTTGTATCATACGTTATTAGTCATAATTCTGTGACCATGTTATAGACCATTCTTTGGTGTAAATTCTGAGGAAAACACTCCTAGCAGAGTAGAAACCCGGTTAATTCGTTAAAAATTACTGACCGAGGGATTTTTTCTTTTAATTGTAGTGCTTCTTAACATAGTTGTTTCTTAATGACATTTAAATATCTCTTTTTCAGAGATACAGATCTGTTAATGGAATCATCACGAGATAGAAGAATAAGCTACGTAAAGTGAGTGTACCACACAGTCAGACCTGCACATGTACAGTGCAGTAATGAGATAATTTTTGATGATGTTTAGTACAATAGCGTAAGGATTATCTTATACTCTATCCGAACAGGCCTCGGAACGCCGAACGGTATCGACTGGCCGCCGTGTCATCCTCAGCCGATTAGCGTCACTGGATGCGGATATGGAGAAGCGCGTCGTCACCACACCGCTACAACTTTCGTGACTGAAGGATTACCTCATACTTCAGTGTGTATCATCTAGATGTTTATGACAGTTTTGTTATTACCTCTTAAACAAAGTTAGTTTCTTATATATATTGACTTATTCGACATCGATTATGAGCATTTTACTTAAGATTGGTGGAAGGAATATTAGCATAAGTCTCCATCTGAGCAACTATGTACAATGTGTTTCTCATACTTGAGAACCTTCCCACTTGAATCAGTGGAATAAAATTAATTTAATCTCACCTAAAATGAGAAATGTGAGAATGTAAAGTAACTGACTCTGTGTTGAATTTCAAAGCGAAGTTAGTTGCTCTTATCACATCTGAATGGCCGTAGCAGTGACGGAAAATTTTGTTTCTTTACCATTCGTGGAGTAATAACGTAGTTGGGAAGCGAATGGATCTTCTGTATTACGAGGACGTGTGCAGAGATTTTTTTTTATGTCAAACAATCAGGTCGGAGGAACATCCGCAACTGAGCATTATACACTATGTGATGAAAAGTATCCGGACACTTGGCTGAAAATGACTTACGAGATCGTTGCGCCCTCCACCGGTAATGCTGGAATTCAATATGGTGTTGACCCAACCTTAGCCTTGATGACAGCTCCCACTCTCTCAGGCATACGTTCAGTCAGGTGCTGGAAGGTTCCTTGGGGAACGGCAGCCAATTCTTCACGCAATGTTGCACTGAGGACAGGTATCGATATGGGTTGGTGAGGCCTGGCACGAAGTTGGCGTCCCAAAACGTCCCAAAGGTGTTCTATAGGATTCAGGTCACGACTCTGTGCAGGCCAGTCCATTACAGGGATGTTATTGTGATGTAACCACTCCGTCACAGAACGTGCATTATGAACAGGTGCCCGATCGTGTTGAAAGATGCAATCACCATCGTCGAATTGCTCTTCAACATTACGAAGCAAGAAGGCGCTTAAAACATCAGTGTAGGCCTGAGCTGTGATAGTGCCACGGAAAGCAACAAGGGATGCAAGTCCCCTCCATGACAAGCACGACGACACCATAACACCACCGCCTCCGAATTTTACTATTGGCACTACACAAGCTGCCAGATGACGTTCGCCGGGCATTCACCATACCCACACTGTGCCATCAGATCGCCACATTATGATTCGTCACTCCACACAAAGTTTTCCACTGTTCAATCGTTCAACGTTGAAGCTGCTTAGACCAAGCGAGGCGTCGTTTGGCATTTACCGGCATGGTGTGTGGCTTATGAGCAGCCGCTCGACCATGAAATCCAATTCCCGCCTGATTGTCATACTACTTGTAGTGGAACGTGATGCAGTTTGGAATTCCTGTGTGATGACCTGGATACGTGTCTGCCCATTACATATTACGACCCTCTTCAACTGTCGGCGGTCTCTGTCAGTCATCAGACGAGGTCGGCCTATACGCTTTTGTGCTGTACACGTCCCTTCAAGTTTCTACTTCACTATCACACCCGAAACAATGGACCTAGGGATGTTTAGGAGTGTGGAAATCTCGCGTACAGACGTATGACACAGGTGAAACCCAATCACCTGCCCACTTTCGAAGTCCGTGAGTTTCGCGGAGCGCCCCATTCTGCTCTCTCGCGATGTCTGATGACTAATGAGGTCGCTGATATGGAGTACCTGGCAGTAGCACAAGGCACGTAATATGAAAAACGTATGTTTTTGGGGCGTACGGATACTTTTGATCACATATTGTACTAGACGTTGAAAATACCGCTACAGTAGTAAGGTTTTTTTGTTTAGAACACGACCGTTTTCGGTCTCTTATACACCCATCTTGAGGTGGTAACTTCGTGCTGCGGCCCCGAGCGTCACGGTGGACGAGTACAGGAAACACTGTATTACTAGCAAACTCAGAGCTCTGCACTCGCTGGTAATACACCGCGGCGCTCGGCGTTATAACACCTGATGGGTATTTTCAACTTCTGATTTTTAATGTGCCGTCTCGGTAAAAGGAGCTTATTTACTTGTACAAGAGACAACCCAGAAAGAATTAACAGTAAAACTACATACAGGGTGTTACAAAAAGGTACGGCCAAACTTTCAGGAAACATTCCTCACACACAAATAAAGAAAAGATGTTATGTGGACGTGTGTCCGGAAACGCTTAATTTCCATGTTAGAGCTCATTTTAGTTTCGTCCACCTATGCTCAATGGAGCACGTTATCATGATTTCATATGGGATACTCTACCTGTGCTGCTAGAACATGTGCCTTTACAAGTACGACACAACATGTGGTTCATGCACGATGGAGCTCCTGAACATTTCAGTCAAAGTGTTCGTACGCTTCTCAACAACAGATTCGGTGACCGATGGATTGGTAGAGGTGGACCAATTCCATGGCCTCCACGCTCTCCTGACCTCAACCCTCTTGACTTTCATTTATGGGGGAGTTTGAAAGCTCTTGTCTGCGCAACCCCGGTACCAAATGTACAGACTCTTCGTACTCGTATTGTGGACGGCTGTGATACAATACGTCATTCTCCAGGACTGCATCAGCGCATCAGGGATTCCATGCGACAGAGGGTGGATGCATGTATCCTCGGTAACGGAGGACATTTTGAACATTTCCTGTAACAAAGTGTTTGAAGTTACGCTGGTACGTTCTGTTGCTGTGTGTTTCCATTCCATGATTAATGTGATTTGAAGAGAAGTAATAAAATGAGCTCTAACATGGAAAGTAAGCGTTTCCGGACACATATCCACATAACATATTTTCTTTCTTTGTGTGTGAGGAATGTTTCCTGAAAGTTTGGCCGTACCTTTTTGTAACACCCTGTATAAAGCAAGAGAGTGAGAGTGAATTTGTCTTAAACAGAAAGGAAATAATCTTCAAATTTTTTTGTTGTAACGTGATAGATTTCGAGGCTACTAGCCTCATCTTGTACCTGGAGATGAGATGACGCCAGTAGTTTTGAAATTACTTACATTACAACGAAAAAATTTAATTGCAGGTTGAGACAAATTCATTCGTACTCTCAGTTTATCATATGACCGCGTGCTCGCTGTTCCGTCGACGATGGGAAGTTTAAAAGTTCAGTTCTTTAAGCGGCCGTCAACTGTGCCTTCATTTGGGTACGCTTTTGCGAAAATGCTGTACGAGTTAACGCGTTGGACGTGCGCTCTGACCGCACGCTGCCCAGCAACACGGCTGGCGGATCGCGAGATAACGAAAGCCGCAGCTGTATCGGCGCGGCCCTGCGCCCGATGCTAATAAGCGACCTGTCCAGCGCCGTCCACCCCCGCGCCCTCCAGCAGTGCGCGCTGACGAGTTAATCCGGGGCCATACGCCGCCTCCACTCCAGCATGTCCGACAGATAAGGCCGGCTCCTGCCGGCAGGCAACCCGCCGCGCGATAGCGGCTCGCGCTAATCAGCTCAGTGTCAACGTTATGCACCTGCGTACTAGGCGGGACAATCGCTGCTGTCACGTACGTAGCAGCGCAGAGCTCGGCAATAATTTTCACATTTATGCTTCATTATTAGACAGATTCTCTCTCTCTCTCTCTCTCTCCCTCTCTCTCTCTCCCTCCCTCTCTCTCTCTCTCTCTCTCTCCCATTTCTTTGTCTCTCGTATACTTGTCATTTAATCGCCGATCTGTCAAATTTCATCTTCTCTCTTTAAAAAGTTAATACAATTTTGAATTATATCATACTCTATAAGACTCACGTTTGTTCATGCAGATCTAATTAATAACAATGACGGGTATATTATTTATCCACCTCAGAGGCGAAGACATAATTTAACAGTTCGCTTTCTAACATTTTGACCTGCTTATCCTGTCAAATACGTACGTAGGCGGCCAAAGCAAGATGGTCTATATGACTACATATGACGGTAGTAACTGTTCCCAAAAGAACAGTTACCATTGATGACAATGCAGCTTTACTAGAAATAAAATGATAATTAAATGGACACCCTATCTGCAAACAGGCGTCGGGGCACACATTTTCAACATGTCCCCAATGAAATTCAACATCTGTTTGCAAGCTAGGGTGTCCATTTAATTATCATTTCATGGTCTATGTAACATATCACTTGAGTATTGAGGACTGACCGGTTAATTCACAATAGAAGCAGCACGATACAGCTTGATGTCTTTTTTTTTTTTTTTTTTTGTACTCTTTCGTTAAACCTTTCTACATGATGTGCCAATGCCGGCTGGAGTGGCCGAGCGGTTAAAGGCGCTACAGTCTGGAACCGCACGACCGCTACGGTCGCAGGTTCGAATCCTGCCTCGGGCATGGATGTGTGTGATGTCCTTAGGTTAGTTAGGTTTAAGTAGTTCTAAGTTCTAGGGGACTTATGACCACAGCAGTTGAGTCCCATAGTGCTCAGAGCCATTTGAACCATTTTTTTTTTTTTTTTTTATGTGCCACTAAACATGGCCGTGAATGTTTGTGCGAGAGAACACGCCAGTTGATAACTGTATTTTCCTCCACTATTTGCCACACCAATAATAAAAAAGTCATAAGACGTTGTTGTGTGGGACACCGCAGAGGGCAGATTCAGTCACCTAACTGAAAGCTTCTTCTGTCCTTCACGCACAGTGGGACCTTTCCTTTGTGAAGAGGGCGAGTAGTGTCTGTAAAACCTGACATCATACGGTGTCGGAGTCACAGCGATCTGTATTATTTGTAAAAAAAAAATTTAAGCGTGATTACAATAAAAAATGAAATTGTAATATGCTTGAGCCGTGGTGGCTCATATCGATAGTGCCACTCTGGTGGTTTATCTTTACTGCGACGGTCAGGGCGGTAAGTAGCGCCCTCTGGGGCCTACACGAGGAGTAAGGAGGTGACGTCGTGGAAGACGGTTGTCGGTTGACGCAGCGAGTGTGGAACCGGACCTATCGCATGGAGATATACAAGTTGGCTCTGAACGGAAGGCGCCGTAGCAAGCAGCGGGAAGCGGGCGTCCTGTAATTTGTGTGAAGGAGTAACCATTTGCATTGGATGCCCTAGTGGTTCCCGAGAGTTGCGGTGGCTGCTTTCGGAGAAGAGAATTGGTAAGAGCTTGTGTCTACGCTCTTTTCTGTACGATGTTGCTGCCTGCCGTTATAAACGGGTGAAAATCAGGCGCTTGTATTGACTATACGGGAACTGGTGATGTAAAATTACATTTGTGATTGCGTCTCACTTGTACTGTGACAATTTAGAGGCGAAAACTGTGGTGGTTTCATTAGGCCTGGTTCTTTGCTGTGCAAGTAAGGGAGTCAGTTATTTGGGGTAACTGAGGGAGCACCATTATGTTGGTCTAAGTGAGACATTCTCCACGTTTTGTCTATGGCTTTGCGAATCGAAATCGTGGGGGAGTACACGTGTGAGTAATTTGCAATTGTATTGATGGTTATGTTGTAAAGACTATTCTCTGGTGTGTTAAATCACGCGCTGATTTGTTGCCAATCTAAGCAGAAGTTACTATTGCTACTGGCTTATGTGCTATTGTCCTTATGATTGGCGTTGTTTGTCTTTTGATTCTGGGTGTGTTCACGTTAAAAAAAAATTACAGCTACTATTCATAAGTGTTGTCTAGTAAGGAAACTGCTTAAGCTTTTATCATAAGTTGGCCTGTTTGCCTGTCACATTGGCTTTCTATGCAGTAACTGAAGAAATGTGTATGGTGGTTCAAGATTGTAGGCTGACTAGTATTTGAACTGGTGTTGAGCTTAAGGGGATACGGAATCGGATTTTGGGTTAAAAAATCGAATTTTTTTTTATTGGCGTATTATATTCTGCCATGTTTCCTCTTTAAAATGACGTATCATACATAGCTCTACTACAATTATAACTATTTTATTTTTATATATTTGTGAGATCGGGTATTGCGCTTTAGTTATACACGTCTCTCGTGGCTGACCATGAACTTTTTGGCAGTACCTTTAAAGTGACATGAATTCAAATATCCCGGTTTCCAGCGACTATTTATACACTAGTTGCCCGAAAATGTTTCTCTCTGGTTTCCTCAAGTTACTCTTTGACTTTGTGGCGGGACTGTTTTGTAAACAGTGTGATATAAGAAAGTAGTTGTTGTTGAGTTATTTCGTATTTAGTGGTTCATTTTTCGCAGTGAAAATGCCTAGAGCTAAAGCAAAAGTATTTAAAAAGCGTGTGAACTGGCAAAAGAAAAGAAATAATGATTCATTAGCAAAGCAAAGCAGTTCATCATCATCACTGTTGGAAAATGTGAATCCACTTATTACTGATTTGCCGAACGAACTTACACCAAATGAAAACAGTGCTTCTCATAAAAAACTAAGAGATTTGGAAGAGAAATATAATTTACTTGATAGAGGGAATGAAGTTTTTGAACTCATTGATACGAATATATTGTGTGAAGCTCTTGAAAACAGTTTGTGCTGCAAAAAATGTCATGGAAACGTTTCTCTGAAAGTAGAATCCCATGTTGGCCTGGCTGCCCAGTTTAATTTAATATGCAGTGTTTGTAAATACAGCTGTAAGTTTCCAAGTTCGGTTTCAGTAACTGTAAATAATGGATACAAGAAAACTGAACTTTATAGTGTAAATATTAGGTTAGTTTATGGATTGCGAGCAATTGGTAAGGGCAAAGCAGCTGGTGATATGCTATGTGGTGTTCTAAATCTTCCAAGTGCACCTTCAAAGTTTGAAGCTTACAATTATGTACTAGGATCTGCAGTTGAAGATGTAGCACAGAAGTCAATGCAGGTTGCTGTGGAAGAAGCAGTGGAAGAAAATGACGGCAGTCGTGACCTCACAGTGGCGTTTGATGGCACGTGGCAGAAAAGGGGCCACACCTCCAACAATGGTGTTGTAACAGCAACTAGTGTTGATACTGGCAAGGTTATTGATGTTGCAATAATGTCTAAATACTGTAGGTGCACAGGCAGGCTGAAAAATGAACACAGTGATGACTGTATTGCTAATTATTATGGTAGTAGTGGTGGCATGGAGGTTGCTGGGGTGAAGAAAATTTTTCATCGCTCTTCACAGTGGTATAATGTTCGCTATGTCAAATATCTGGGAGATGGTGACTCTAAAGCATTC
The DNA here is from genome assembly GCF_023864345.2 of Schistocerca serialis cubense. Classification (NCBI taxonomy): domain Eukaryota; kingdom Metazoa; phylum Arthropoda; class Insecta; order Orthoptera; family Acrididae; genus Schistocerca; species Schistocerca serialis. Next base: position 584,410,294 of record NC_064642.1, read on the forward strand.
AAAGAAGTTTTGGAAAGCAAACCATATGGGAACAGTGTAAATATAAGCAAACTTGAATGTATAGGACATGTGCAGAAGAGAATGGGTGCCAGGCTGAGAAGGTTAAAATCAGTTATGAAAGGGAAAAAACTAGATGATGGGAAAACCTTGGATGGCAGAGGAAGATTGACTGATTCCATAATAGACCACATTCAGAACTGCTATGGCCTTGCAATCAGGCAAAATACAGGCAATCTTGAAGAAATGAGGAGAGCTATATGGGCTTTATATTTCCACACCGCATCCACGGATGAGCATCCACAACATGGTTTGTGCCCCAAAGGTGAAAACAGCTGGTGTAAATACAATAGGGGACTAACAACAGGAGAGAAATACATTCACCACCACAGTCTACCATCAGCCATCATGGCAGAAATAAAGCCCATTTTCAGAGATCTGGCTGACAGAAGTCTTCTGATGAAATGTCTTCACGGAAAAACGCAGAACCCCAACGAGTGCTTGAATAGTGTGATATGGCATCGTCTCCCAAAAACAGTGTTTGTCGGAATTAATACACTACATTTTGGTGTGTATGATGCTGTGGCAACCTTCAATCTTGGAAATATAACTAAATGCCAGGTCCTTCAAAAGTTGGGTATGTGTGTTGGTTCCCGTAGGGTACGTGCTATGTTCTTTTTAGATCAGCACAGACTAAGGCATGCTGATAATATAATCAAGACATTAGTGAAAAAAGCAAGACAGGTGCAGAGGGGTGCCAAAAGAAGACTTGAAGATGATTATGAAGACTGTGAGGGGGTATTAGCTACGGATCAGGAATGTTTTAATCTTCTTTCTCCGTTTCCCGTAAGTTTACTTTTTACTTCATCTAGGAACATTATCTCAGGTACTGGTCAACCTAGAAGTCTGAAATTTTTATGACGTAGTGACATAGGTCCCTATTACACACTGAAACAACGATTTTTTAATTACTTGATTTACAAAAGACTTAGGGGTGATAGTCTAGTAAAAAAAGATGGAAAAAATTTACTTAAAAATAAATGTACAATATCTCTGTAAGAAAATACTTTGACAATAAACTGTTGTTTCAGTATTGTTGTAACATATGAATGCACATACAGTAAAATTTTTACCTCTCTGTCTCCAGTAGTTTGTGAGAAAATATAGTAGGCATATATTAACATTGCGGGGATAGGTGATTCCGTATCCCCTTAAGGGCGAGATCAGCATCCCGCAAACACGCACGCTGCGCGTGGTTAAATGTTCCGCTATTGGGGAGCCGGCTCTCTGTTCTTGGATTGTGTAAGCATACGTGAAGAGTGCATCGCCGTAGTTTTTCGCGTGCTTAATTGCGGAGTGTCGGTGCCGTCCTAGAACTAGACTTGTGATGTATGTTATGTTGAAAGGGAATTAACTGTACCAAACTTAAGAGAGCTTTTAGTTTGTTTTAGGTCTGTAGATGGAATGATGATATTTTGTCGATTGCGGCGATAACTTCCTGTGTGGGGAGATCCTCTGAGGGACTTGTATTGTACTGTTGCAGTGCAGTCCATCTGAAACGTGCTGCTTAAAACTTGGGACTGCAGCTCTCTGATGTTATATATTACTGTTAAATCATAAATGTCTTGGATGTAATATGGTTGTTGAGGATTATGTAATTTTGATTGCTGGTTCCTTAAAGGAAGTATTTCGTTTTAAAATATCTTCTCGGTCAGAGCCCATTTAAATATGATTTTAACTCATCATTCACATTTTCTAGTCTTACTTTCTTAAAAGGCTTTCAGTTAAATGATTGCTATTTGCCTGTTTAAATGTTTGAGTGACTTAAGGGAAAAGAAAATTATTTGGTAATTTGTACTGACTGTTCCTTTTGGGTAATACCTGACTTATGTGTTCAATAAATGTGTCTAGTCAATGGTGATGCACTGTTCTATTGCTAGCCTACCCCTTCCACTCCACAGCCTATTGAGCTGCTTTGTGTCGAAATTGTGTTCAGAACACCCCTCTGACCTGACACCTCAATGCTGATAAATGATTTCAGTTGATTAACCATCTTCAGATCAAGCTTACTAAAGACACAGTGTCTGTGTACAATGTTGGCCACAACGCCATCGTTACAAAGCGGAATTCAGAACAAGCTTACTAAAGAATGAGAACCGAAGTGGTTACTACAACATCGTTACTATGTACAACTTGTAAGCATGCTTGCTAAGGCACCTGAGTGATGGCTTTGAACATTAACATCCATGCTTTGAGGAAATTTTTGTTACTGACGTGCTACACTTAGTAACGATGATATGGACAACATCGTACATTTACTGAGTCTTTAGTAAGCTTGATCTGAAGATGTGTAACAAAATGAAGCACCTATAGGCGCTCTTATGTCCTTATGATATCATTTATTCTATGGCTATCAGTTTTGGTGCTTCAATGCATCATCTTCAGGCCATAACTGATGCCGAAGGGGTTAACACCATCCTTATACACGATGTATCAGTGGCCAATGTAACTGGTTTACGCAGACTACCAATAACTGTGACGTTGTATCTACAACCATCAACTGTCAACTGAAAATGGTGCACTGAAGCACCGGAACTGGTAGCCATACAATAAATGACATGATAAGGACCGCTGCAGGTGTTTCATTTTCTTAGGTAAGTGAATGGTCATAGTCTCGCGGGCCTCCACTCAAAAGGATGGACATACAAAAACTTGATATGAAAATGGTCGCCAGACAACCGAGACTAGTTACCAGCAAACAGCTATTTTATTTCTTATAGCAATCAAGACAATTAAAAATATTTTAACAGAATTGTAAGTGTATCTGGTAAGTAATGGGTGTGTGTAGTGTAGTATCATGTTTCTGGTGGATGGTGGTGAGATAAGGGAGAGGGTGAAACACGGTGCTGGCACATACGTACTTTAAGGCCGGTTCCCACTAGGGCAGCCACGCGTCAAAACCGCGCGGCAGCGGCGTGGTTGCCATGGAAACGGAGTCAGCGGCACGGCGCGGCGGGGTCTGCATCGCGGTTTGCCCATGTCGAACCGCTGCGGCTGCCGCGTGCCGCGCTCCAGGTCCGCGCCGCCAATCACAGAACGCGCTGAGCGTGACGTCAGGCAGGGAACCCCGGGCCACACGAACTTTCGCCGAACTGCTGGCGCGGACGCGGGGCAGTTATGAAATACTTATCATCCGATTCCAATGAAACTGTTCGGTAGAAAAATTTGATTCTTGTACCTGTTACAGCCTGATATCTTCTCTCAATAAAGGACCGAATTTATTTTCGTTATTCGTCGAGGTTACTTGCTGTAACACATTTACATAAACCTCTACACGAAATTTTAATGAGTGTGCAGAGGTAAAAACGCATTGCGTGGACTTTGAGTACAGCTCATTTTAGGTAATACATTACTGCGTATGTAATTCAGCCAACATATCGAAACTGTTTTTAAAGCTGAGAGCAGAGCGATAGCTATCACCGTTCTCGAGATATTGAATGATATGCCGGCGGACGGGCTGTGCGGTGACCGCGCGTGGGTCGCTCGCGATGCGACCGATACTTTGTCCTGCTTGTCGTAAATGATGTGGTTGTATCAACCGCAAATTTCGTAAACGGTTCAAGAAATCGAAACGTGTTTTTTTTTGCAAAGGATAACTTGTAAAAAGTCATGTATTTCGTCACATGATAAATATCCAAAATCTGTTTATCTACCGAGATATGAAAGTAACTACAGTTTTTCAGAAGGGATAGATGAATTTTTTTAAACGGTATTTAATAGCATGTGGAATGAGAAGTTAAACCGAAACTAATTTTCTGGTATGTCATAAGATGTAATTTACTAAGTATCTACAGCTACTGATTACTTCCTTTGGTAAGTAACAAACGTTTCTTTTCTTGATCCAGTGTACTTTATTGGTTCAAGACGCGTTTTGCCTTTTACTTTAAGGCATCTTCGGTGGAATATAGAATGATTCAGTTTTGTTTTGATATGTGATACTTGCAGATTATAAAACAGTTCACATCTTTTTCTACGTGAATAACTGATTACTTACAGTGAATCGAGGTTTTGGCGGACATTGCGTTTCCTCTCACCTGGTCACATGCTGGAGATTGAACTAAAACTTAGATTATGGAGCATAAGCACATTTTCATGTTCGCTCTTTTTTCTTCTGTCACTAGCTGTAGACATTTTACCGAAAACTCTGATTTGAAGTCGTAACTACAATGTGTTCACCTCATGTCCCATCCTGTTTGGTTTGTTTACGTACATGTTGCCAACCTAAAGAATTACATGCTGAAAAGTAATGTTTGTTTATTTCCGTTTTCCTTATATCTGTATGTGTGTGGTCAGCCAGTGACAGTTATAGAAAGTTGAAAGTGAATGCAGTAGTTGTCAGACAGTGGTTGAAAGGTTTGGTGTTCAGCTGATTTCAGTTTTGGTTTAAATGTTTTGTGGAGGAGTGCACGGAAGAGTAAATTCACTGCTTCCATTAACAGACAAAATAGTAGAATAACATTTCAGCAGATGATTATTATCAGAATACTATCACCATACCCCTTTGTTCTTGCCGGCCGGAGTGGCCGTGCGGTCCAAAGCGCTACAGTCTGGAGCCGAGCGACCGCTCCGGTCGCAGGTTCGAATCCTGCCTCGGGCATGGATGTGTGTGCTGTCCTTAGGTTAGTTAGGTTTAATTAGTTCTAAGTTCTAGGCGACTCATGACCTCAGAAGTTAAGTCGCATAGTGCTCAGAACCATTTGAACCAATTTTGAACCCCTTTGCCCTCACTCTTTGGCGCCTCATAATGTGTCCTGTCAACAAACCCCTCTTGTAGTCAAAGTTGTGCCGTAATTTCCTCTTCCTCCTCTTATTAATTCCGTACCTCTTCTTTAGTTACACGATCCACGTATCTAATCTTCAGCGTTCTTATTAATCACCACGTTTTGAAAGCCTCCATTATCTTCTTGACTGAAATGTTCATCTTCCACGTTTCACTTGCATACAAGGCTTCACCCCACACAAATACCTTTGTAAAATAGTCCCCAACCATTAGAATTTATGTTCGATGTGAACAAATTTTCTTTTTCAGATCGCTTTTCTTGCTATCGACAGTCTTCATTTTATATCCTCTCTTCTTCTGCCTTTTGAATTACTGCTTCCCTTTCAAGTCACTGAAGTCTTAGAAATGCAGTTTGGTTTCTGTACAAGTTCCAGATAATCTTGTGTCCCTGTGTTTTATCGATGACATCTCCAGAGCTTCAAAGAATGTTTTAATTAAGATTGTCAAAACCTTTCTCTAAACATGCAAATGCTATAAACACAGTTTCGCAGTTCTTCAGTCTGTCCACTTAGCTAAGTGGTAGGATCAGTATTGCCTTGCGTGTTCAGACATTTCACAGGAATCCAACATTGTGCTTATGTTAGTTTGTACAACCCCTTCCGCTCCCCTCCCTACATGTTCCTTCCACTTTCTAGCCTTCTCTTATTTGCTTACTTCTGGCTTGCCAAATGAGTTCTTGACAGTTGCTTCTCCTTTGAGCAAAGTTTCCTTTCTTCTTTCTCGTTTTCATTCTCCTATATTTTCGAAGTGCAAAATCGCGTTGCAATTTTGGACTTTCTGTCAGCGTCATGTTTAGACATTTCTGTTTCCCATGGCCTACTTTATTTGCTGCATTTTTATGTTTTTCCCTCTTGTCAAATTTAATATATCACGTTTTATCTAACGATTTCTACTGCACATTTTTCCCGTTCACATAATCTGCTGCATTCACCACTTCTTCTCTCAAAGATATCCATTCGTATTCTAGCGGATTCCATCCTCTGTTTCAGTCAGTCGTATTACGGTAACTTTAAGATTATCGAAAAACTGTGGGTCTTGACTTATTCAAATTCCATCTCCTTAATTTTCTACCGTTTGCTGTCTCTTTAGTTGTAAACTGCAGCTCTTAACCAATAAATTATTGTAGGTTTGCGTCTGCACCGGGAAATGTCTTATAATTTAAAATCTGGTTTCGAAAACTCTGTTCCAAGTATACATTATTCTTTCGTGATTCTTAAGCAAGATGCTGTCCAGGATTACATTATGCTCTGTGGGAAATTCTATCAGGTGGCTTCCACTTTCATCCCTTCCCCCTAGCCTTTGTGTTCTTACTGTTTTGGTGTACCTGCTACCGTATCACATTTTAAATTTTTGTCTCGCTTAACTATCTGAATAATCTCTCTTGTCGTACATTGTTTCAATGTGTTAGGAGATAGTGAACAATCATGAACGGTAGTCATGAAATCTGTTTATGGTGAAATGAGAAAACATGTATAATGAAGTATGTGAAAGAGTACATTGTACAGAAAATGAAAAATTGGTATGTCTTCACCCAGCTTCGTCTTTCCTTCATGTAGGTGTAAGATATAGTTAATCAAACGCACCGGGAGTTTCAGTGGGTCCCGCCCCGTACCTCAGTGGCTGTCCGTCATTGGCTGCCGCTAGCGCCTGCCGCTTCCAGATGGGAACGCCAATTCAGCGAGCCGCCGCGTCAAAGCAGAAAACGCTTACCGCTGCCGTTGCCGCACGCCGCGCTGCCGCGCTCTAGTGGGAACCGGCCTTTACTTGCTCCTCTCGAATAGCAGCACGGACGCCCATCCGACTAACGGATCTCCATCACCATTTTCACATGCGCTCCTCTCACACTGCGGAGAGGTTAGAAATTTTATCCAGGAAATTGGTACAAAGTCTGGTTATCCCAACAACGCTTGGGGCGCCCTGTATTCATCGAAGAATAGTTACTTCCTACATTAAAAATTCGATACAAATGTGCCACAGTTGCAGTACATACATTTTGGTGCCTAGTTTCAAACCGACTGGTTGATTCTCAAGCTTGACCTACCGAGGCTGCACTGGAAGTGCCGGATCTTGATGACAACCATCTAAAAATAACAATACATGCATCACACAGTGACGCTAGATAAACGTCACAATATACATGTGCTGGCTATACAAGTCAGAATCAAGTTGGAATGTGGGAGTGGGTGAAGACAGAGAGAGCATCCTGCCACCCTCTCCCACTAAAAATGCTAAATCCAGATTAACATGCCGATTACGTGCAGATATGGGATAGAGGCACTTTTCTACTTATCCCTGTTTTTGAAGTAAACGTAAACAAAGTTATTTACAACAATTTGAAACACACTGTGAGTTAGAATTGTGACGTTATAAAGTTTTTTTGTTGTCTGTTTTGATTATCTGGGGTCCTTTTACGTTTCTTTCTCTGTGGAACTACATTCACAATTCATTTTTATACTCTACAGGGGCGATGTTGAACGATGTGTTCGTACTATAAACTCTGGGCTTTTATTTCCAAGGGACGACCGTGGCGCTTACCGTCTCCCGCGAGGCTGTGCTGTGACATAAACGCAGCTGTCATAATGCGTCACGTCGCATCGCCGGCGCCAAACGCAGATTCCGTATTCCGGCGGCTTCCGCACCTGCTACCCCCGGTGCGCAACGCGAAGGAAATTCTAATGCCGCTTCCAGACATTAATGACGCCTGCGAGGGCATAAGGGCGAAGGCACGCTGTCACCGACGCTCATATGTCGCCCTCCTGAAGTGCGGAGGAACTTTTGAAAAGATAAAAGGAGGGCTGCTGCCGGCAGATTCGTTTTACGTGCCGGGGAAGTCAGCGACATATGACACAGGGAGACGCAGTTAAGGACAGGAAGTTTCCACGCGTCTGACGGCAGGCGCATTGTCAAACAGCGTGGACAAGTCCTCGGCGGAATACGTGAATGCCTGGGGATGAAGACGGACGCTCCGCGGGTTCAACATCTTTCTTAGTAGTCACAGCCTTGTTTGGAAGAAAGCGCACCTGTTCAGAATCCCACATGACACTCACTAAAGCCGTAAAAGTCCCTTATGCTAATCGTAAATGCCATCTGTTTCATTACAGACAGAGCTAAACTATGTTTGATCAGAAATAGTAGATTTTATCTTCTTTTTTTCGTAAAAACCCCATCCACAAGCCACCTGCTTTCAAATGATATCAAGTGGTTCGTTGCAACTTTAACAGCTATATGGGAGTTGCAAGTTGAATAGAAATCGATGTATCGAGTGCATTCACAGATAGAGCACTAATGGTGGTTGACGTTCATGGTAAAAGTCTGTATTCAACTTCCGGTCTGCTACTGAAAATCTTATACTTACTTCGAGACTCGGTCCTCATTCTGAAAGTCAAATAACTGAGAATAATATCGACCTTCTAAGGACTACGATCCAGAAGTGCACTTAAAACTTTGGTAATGGCTGCGCACATACACTATCAAAAGGCGTTATGTGACGTTACACGCGCTGCACATATAGCACATGTAGCATACCGCAGATCTGTGGCAAAGCACATGGCAAGAGAGTGGCTTGTTGGTTTATGACATGATGGTGGATAATAGGTATGATCTTACTTATACCTGAGGATGGCCCGTTTGTGGCTGAATGTAGGTGTTTAATAAAGTGACCCTAGAGCTGTGTGCTAACCGTGGTTTCCCTAAATTGCTTTATAGCTTTTAATCAGAGGATACGTCGAAGCTTATGGCAAAACGATACTTCCAAGTTCTGACATACAGTCGGGGCAGAAAAGTTAAATCAAAGTATTAATATCTCCCGCAGAAATGTTTTTAAGTAAATATATTTTTAATGCAACGGCCTTGCCGCAGTGGATACACCGGTTCCCGTGAGATCACGGAAGTTAAGCCCTGTCGGGTGACCATCCAGGCCGCCATGCGCTGTTGCCATTTTTCGGGGTACACTCAGCCTCGTAATGCCAATTGAGGAGCTACTCGACCGAATAGAGGTGGCTTCGGTAAAGAATACAATCATAACGACCGGGAGAGCGGTGTACTGACCCCACGCCCCTCCTATCCGCATCCTACACTGAGGATAACACGGCGGTCGGATGGTGCCGGTAGGCCACTCGTGGCCTGAAGACGGAGTGAACTTAGTATATTTTTAATCACAATAAAATGTACTTTTCATCACCACACTTTCATCAATAGATATTTAATTAATGTAATTACGGAAAATGCTTTCTGTTCAAATAACTCCATTTTCTTAAAGAAAAAAGAATACTTTGTGATAAATTATTACTACACTTTTCTTGCAATAACGCTATTCCCACGTTTTACATTAACGTGTACATAAGTGAAATATAAAAATGTTACGAACTTCCAGAACGATACGGACAAAAATCTTACTTCGAAGTAAAGTCAAGGACAGTTCAAAAATTTAATTTTAATTACAAAGTTTTCTTTAATTTTTTTACTGTCTCAACAATTTCCGCCGATGGTCATGTTTATTCAGTATTCCTTTAATAACTGAACAAATCGTCATTTGGTTAACGATTCCACAGCTTCCAGATCGATTCCGTTCAGCAACAACAGTTCCCACCACTTCTATTATTTCAAAATACACTGCGTGATCGAAAGCATCCGGACATCCCTAAAAACATACTTTTCCATATTATGTGCATTGTGATGCCACCTACTGCCAGGTATGTCATATCAGCGACCTCAGTAGTCAGTAGACATCGTGAGAGAGCAGAATAAGGCGCTCCGTGGAACTCACAGACTTCATACGTGGTCAGGTGATTGGGTGCCACTTGTGTCATACGCCTGTACGCGAGATTTCCACACTCCTAAACATCCCTAGGTACCGATGTGTTAGTGTAGTGGAAACGTGAAGGGACACGTACAGCACAAAAGCGTACAGGCCGACCTCGTCTGTTGACTGACAGAGACTGCCGACAGTTGAAGAGGGTCGTAATGTGTAATAAGCAGACATCTATCCAGACCATCTCACAGGAATTCCAAACTACATCAGGATCTACTACAAGCACTATGACAGTTAGGCAGGAGGTGAAAAAACTTGGATTTCATGGTAAGCGGCTGCTCGTAAGCCACACATCACGCCGGTAAATGCCAAACGAACCCTCGCTCGGTCCAAGGAGCGTAAACATTGGACGATTGTGAAAAGAACGTTGTGTGCAGTGATGAATGACGGTACACAATGTGGCGATCCGATGACAGGGAGTGGTTATGGCGAATGCCCGGTGAACGTCCTCTACCAGCATGTCTAGAACCAACAGTAAAATTCGGAGACGGTGGTGCTATGGTGTGCTCGTGTTTTCCATGGATCGGGCTAGCACCCATTGTTGTCTTGCGTGGCACTATCACAGTACAGGCCCACATTGATGTTTTAAGACCATTCTTGCTTCCCACTGTTGAAGAGCAATTCGGTTATGGCGAATACACCTTTCAACAAGATCGAGCACCTGTTCATAATGCACAGCCTGTGACGGAATGGTTACACTGTAATGGAGTGACCTACACAGAGTCCTGACCTGAATCCTACAGAACACCTCTGGGATGTTTTGGAACGCCGACTTCGTGCCAGGCCTCACCAACCAAAATCGATGCCTCTCTTCGGTGCAGCACTCCGTGAAGAATAGGCTGCCATTCTCCAAGAAACCTTCCAGCACCTGACTGAACGTATGCCTGCGAGAGTGGAAGCTGTCATCAACGCTAAGGGTGGGCCAACACCATATTGAATTCCAGCTTTACCGATGGAGGGCGCCACGAACTTCTAAGCGATTTTCAGCCCGGTATCCGGATACTTTTGATCACATAGTGTAGATCCTGCCTCGTTTTAAGCCTTAACTTCAAATTCACGTACAACCGGATTAAAGTTTCCGAAATTTACGCATATCGTTCCACACCCGCGTCCATACGACAGTATGGCTACCCGTAGCCTACTGTTGTTAACAAAGTTATATCCCTCCGGCTTCATAAAAATACTACACAGACTATTAATGTACGTAACTGCACTATCGCATTACGTTAAATACAGACAAATTCTTTTTGTATCATACATTTCGTACAATTCTAACAGAATTTACATAAAATATGAAGGGGGTTCAATAAGTAATGCAACATTTTTTTTCCGAAAACAAGTTCAGGATTTCAGTACACCATATTATTCTCCATTTCTCAACATCTGTTCAGTGGGACTGACTTATCCCACCTTCGGAGGGCCTGTACCGCCGCATGGTACCACTCCTCCGGTCGACGTCAAAGCAAACGTCTTCCTCCATCAACAACCTCCCCATTATCCGTGTGCTGCTTCCCGCGGAGTGCATCCTTCACTGGGCCAAGCAGATGGACGTCGGAAGGTGCGAGGTCTGGGCTGTACGCTGAATGAGGAAGAACAGTTTTGTGAGCTCCTTTCGGGGGCGCTGGCTTGTGTGAGGCCTTGCGTTGTGTTAGAGAGGGAGAATTCGTTTCCATTTTTGTAGCGATGGACGCGCTGAAGTCGTTCCTTCAATTTCTTCGGGTAGCGCAATGCACTTCAGAATCAATCGCTGCACCGTAGACTTTCTGCATTCGCCCTGAGGCAATCCGCATTGCTCTGATTTTCCTCTAGAAGAAACTTAACGACAGCTCTCTAAGTGGAACACACTTCCGTTATAGATGCGATTTTGAAGCTACATTTAGTGCCGCCACCTGTCGGAACTTTATGAAAGTATAGGGGCTCAAGCAGGGATATTACACGATGTCCCACAACAAATTCCACGTATTTTCAGCTAATACTGGCTGAGGAAAAAATAGTATCGCATTACATATAGATAATCCCGGCGTACACTACTGGCCATTAAAATTGCTACACCAAGCAGAAATTGGAGAATGGCAGCCTATTCATTGGACAAATATATTATACTAGAACTGACATGTGATTACATATTCACGCAATTTGGGTGCATAGATCCTTAGAAAAAATATTACCCACAGCAACCACCTCTGGCCGTAATAACGGCCTTGATACGCTTGTGCATTGAGTCAAACAGAGCTTGGATGGCGTGTACAGGTACAGCTGCCCATGCAGCTTCAACACGATACCACAGTTCATCAAGAGTAGTGACTTGCGTATTGTGACGAGCCAGTTGCTTGGCCACCATTGACCAGACGTTTTCAGTTGGTGAGACATCTGGAGAATGTGCTGGCCAGGGCAGCAGTCGAACATTTTCTGTATCCAGTAAGGCCCGTACAGGACCTGCAACATGCGATCGTGCGTTATCCTGCTGAAATGTAGGTTTTCGCAGAGATCGAATGAAGGGTAGAGCCACGGGTCGCAACGCATCTGAAATGTAACATCCACTGTTCAAAGTGCCGTCAGTGCGAACAAGAGGTGACCGAGACGTGTAACCAATGGCACCCCATACCATCACGCCAGGTGGTACGCCAGTATGACGATGACGAATACACGCTTCCAATGTGCGTTCACCGCGATGTCGCCAAACACGGATGCGACCATCATGATGCTGTAAACAGAACCTGGATTCATCCGAAAAAATGACGTTTTGTCATTGGTGCACCCAGGTTCGTCGTTGAGTACACCATCGCAGGCGCTCCTGTCTGTGATGCAGCGTCAAGGGTAACTGCAGCCATAGTTTCCGAGCTGATAGTCCATGCTGCTGCTAGCGTCGTCGAACTGTTCGTGCAGATGGTTGTTGTCTTGCAAACGTCCCCATCTGTTGAATTAGAGATCGAGACGTGGCTGCCCGATTCGTTACAGCCATGCGGATAAGATGCCTCTCATCTCGACTGCTAGTGATACGAGGCCGTTGGGATCCAGCACGGCGTTTCGTATTGCCCTCCTGAAGCCATGGATTCCATTTTCTGCTAACAGTCATTGGATCTCGACCAGTGTGAGCAGCAATGTCGCGATACGATAAACCGCAATCGCGATAGCCTACAATCCGACCTTTATCCAAGTCGGTAACGTGATGGTACGCATTTCTCCTCCTTACACGAGGCTTCACGACAACATTTCACCAGCAACGCCGGTCAACTGCTGTTTGTGTATGAGAAATCGGTTGGAAACTTTCCTCATGTCAGCACGTTGTAGGTGTCGCCACCGGCGCCAGCCTTGTGTGAATGGTCTGAAAAGCTAATCATTTGCGTATCACAGCATCTTCTTCCTGTCGGTTAAGGGGCTCCGGAAAGGCTCAAAATCATGAAAAGTTCAATTTTTACTTTTTTGCGTTTTCTGAATCTGCAGACTATTACCTTTTAATAGATATATAATTTATTCAATTCCGAAGACTACAACAATTTTAAATTTTTTTTGAAATGTGTTCTACATGGGCGTGACCCACTGTGGCTCTGTTAAACTGCTGTCAAATGGTGTTATTATTAACGTCTGTGTTCATCAGGTACACTTTAGTGATGTGAGATAAAGTATGTGTTGTGGTTAACCTGTGATGGTTCAATATATATCGCTGGTGTGATTGTCGATTGTTTCATGTTTATTTACTCTGCCGTGATCTCGAAAATATTCGTAATTAATTCTGTTTCTTGAGTCTCTGTTTTGTTGAAGTATAATAATGAGTAAAAGTAAAGTTATTAGAAATCCTCTGAAGGCTTTTAAGAAAAGGAGAAATGTTGGAAAGCCAAAGGTATGTGCTATTACTGTAAACAATAAAGACGATAACCAAGTGAGTGAACCTAACCTCTCAAGTACACCTGCCCATAGCAGTCAAAGTGGGAAAGAAAATACTTCACAGAAGAAGCTTGGTTCAATGAGTGAAAACTATGAATGTTTTATGGGCGAATCGGATGTGAATGAAATATTTGATATGTTGGTTCTCAAACGAATTTTTTCAAACTGTGTAAGATGTATTCATTGTAGTGAAGTTGGTCTGGAACTCTCCATAATAAAGCACGTAGGACTTGCTAGTGAAATGCAACTGAAATGTGATAAGTGTTCATACATGACCACATTTTGGAACAATGTTGCAGTAACTGCAACTGAAGAAAATAGTAGCAAAATCTACGAACACAACAGCGAGCGATGATTGCTTTAGACAAGGAACGCCTTCGGGCTGCAGACAGGGCTGTAAAGAGTCTAGAAATACAAGCAAGAGTAAACAGGAGGAGCAACAAGAGGAAGCTGGAGGAGGAGTTTGCAGACGATGAAGATAATCCATCCTATGGACCTGGAATGCACTAAAACGTTAATCCAATCTTTGTCGCTCGATTCCCAAAACTTTTATTTTCTCATACTAATTACATGTTTTCTAAGGATCTTCCAAACATATTTGTCTCAAACTTTCAGTAAATGTTACACAGTACCTTCTGCATAATTTAACACAGCCTTTTTCCAAAAAACTGTATATTTTTGAATATATAAAAAAAAATTGCAAAAAAATGTTGTGAATTTTCATTACAATTGAAAAAAATCATCTTTAATAACTGAACTAAAATTTTGTAAAATCCCTGTGTTAAGTTGTAGCCCATATTCCAATAAATAATCTGTAAAAGGTTCAACTTCCTACCTCAAATACTTTGTGAGGAAAGATGTAATTTATAAGCGTTATTTTAACATTGCAAGTATAGGGCGTTCCGAAGCCCCTTAAATTTCGCGTCTGTAGCACGTCATATTCGTGGTGTAACAATTTTAATGGTCAGTGGTGTATATTCGTATAATATACAAAATACCAACATAAAGGCTAAAATAATGTAATCAAATAAGGAAAAAAAGAATGGTTGCTTATACAGACAATATATTTAGAGTACGAAAACATAGCAGAACCATTTTGTCCACCATAAAAAAGTAATAAGCAAGTAACTCTCGTCCTGCTATATTGTAATCTTAACGGTCTGGGAGTCCCATGCTAAGAATTCTATTACCTCAGCGATTCGTTATGGAGGCATCAACGAGCAGTGAATGCGAGCCGCTGGATGTCGGAATTAGGAGGATTCGCGCCAAAAGGAAGAGGGACAGATGTTCAAGCTCTCCCGGCCTCACGTCGTTAAGGTGCCCCCGCGACGCATTTCTGGGTAACAGCGCGGCGAGTTCCGAAATAAAGGAGTGAAGACTCTGTCGATAAATGTCACGTGTTGTGACTACCGTGACGTTAAGCAGACAGGAGAAAAATGTGGAAGCGCGCACAAAAACAAGCTACTGCGACTGCAGGGCCCCGGCCGCGGCTGCGGTAGCGGTCGGAGGGTCCACTTTGCGAGTACGCTACGTGTGTCACACGGGCCTCATGAATAATGGATCCGCGGCTGCAATCGACGTCCGGCAGAGCTGCTTACACCGGGCTTGTTATGCGCTGTTGGGCACCGCAGACCAGTTGCAGAATGCATTTTTGGGAACCTCTCCAAATACGGGGGGGACTGTAAACGGAGGAGTGGGCGCGTATGCATCATTTATTTAAAAATAGTTGCCAACGACGTCGGCGGTGCGACCTTCCAGGAGCTGGAACTGATCTCGTGTTACAAGATGCACCATCCGAGGGGAGCAGTGTTACATCCTTCTTTTTTTGTGAATGCAGAGTAGTCGCACGTGTCAAATAAACTTTCATTCAGATACAGCATGAAAATTCCTTGGTTCTTTATCTGTTATGACCAAGTAAATAGATGTTGTTGCTGTTTTCTGTGCTCTGGTCGTACATGAAATCGAATAGTTCGAGTTGTCACGTGGTCCCAAACAGACACGTACACTACTAGTCAATTAAATTGCAGCACACTGAGCGAGGTGACGCAGTGGTTATCGCACTGGAGCCGCATTCGGGAGGACTACAGTTCAAGCCCGTGTCCTGGCATCGTGATCTAGGTTTTCCGTGTTTTCCCTTAATCGCATCAGGGAAATGCTGGGATGCTTCCTTTCAAAGGGCATGGGCGATTTCCCTCCCCATCCTTCCCTAATCAGATGGGACCGATGACCTCGCTGTTTGGTCCCCTACCCCATATCAACCAACCAAAAAAATTGCAGTGCCATGAAGACGGCATCCATCAAGCATCAAAACCGAATTAAGTGTACTATATTCTCGGAGACAGAATCCACAGATCGGGCGCCAACCAAAGTTGGGAAAGCGCATCGATGCAACAGACAAGCCCGTCTCCTGCCATCCTGATCTAGGTTTTCCGTGTTTTTCCTTAATCGCTTCAGGAAATGCTGGGATGGTTCCTTTCAAAGGGCATGGGCGACTTCCCTCCCCATCCGTCCCAAATCCGATGGGACCGAAGACCTCGCTGTTTGGTCCCCTACCCCATATCAATCAACAAACAAATTGCAGTGCCATGACGACGGCATGCATCAAGCATCAAAACCGAATTAAGTGTACTACATTCTCGGATACACAATCCACAGATCGCGGTGTCAACCAAAATTGGCAAAGCGCATCGATGCAACAGACATTACCGACGCCTCGCTGCAATCCGCACCGGCTAATGGAAGGCGCTCCTGAACACACGCCCTCGCACTCAGCACTGCAGGGCCATCGCTTGGAGGTCATTATAGAGCGTGGCATGGACTCGACGTAATAGTGGAACCATCATACTACCGTCACACCGTAATTAACGTCTTATTTTCAATATACTACCTCATTTACCATCTTATTAAAATAGTGACAGTTGTAAGACAGTTTACTGACGACGTAATATGGACGTCACATGAATCTGGACGGTCTTGATAATGGCAATAAATGTCGAAAAGGTCTGTCGTAAATAAAGACGTTATTATAAGCAGCTGTTTTGGTGCATCTGTTCTAATAAGCATGTCGTTATCAGACATATTCACACTGGCCATTGAAATTGCTGCACCACGAAGATGACGAGCTACAGACGCGAAATTTAACCGACAGGAAGAAGATGCTGCCATATGCAAATGTTTAGCTTTCCAGAGCATTCACACAAGGTTGGCGCCGGTAGCGACACCTACAACGTGCTGACATGAAGAAAGTCTCCAACCGATTTCTCATACACAAACAGCAGATGGCCGGCATTGCCTGGTGGAACGTTGTTGTGATGCCTCGTGTAAGGAGGAGAAATGCGTACCATCACGTTTCCGACTTTGATAAAGGTCGGATAGTAGCCTACCGGGATCGCGGTTTATCGTATCGCGACATTGCTGCTCGCGTTGGTCGAGATCCAATGGCTGTTAGCAGAATATGGAATCGGTGGGTTCAGGAGGATAATACGGAACGCTGTGCTGGATTCTAACAGCCTCGTATCACTAGCAGTCGAGATGACAGGCATCTTATCCTCCATGGCTGTAACAGATCGTGCACCCATGTCTCGATCCCTGTGTCCACAGATGGGACGTTTGCAAGACAACAACCACTTGCACGAACAGTTCGACGACGTTTGCAGCAGCATGGACTATCAGCTCGGAGACCATGGCTGTGGTTACCCTTGACGCTGCATCATAGACAGGAGCGCCTGCGATAGTGTACTCAACGACGAACCTGGGTGCACCAATGGCAAAACGTCATTTTTTCGGACGAATCAAGGCTCTGTTTACAGCATTGTGATGGTCGCATCCGTGTTTGGCGACATCGCGGTGAACGCACATTGGAAGCGTGTTTTCGTCATCGCCATGCTGGCGTATCACCCGGCGTGACGGTATGGGGTGCCATTGGTTACACGTCTCGGTAACCTCTTGCGCGCATTGACGGCATTTTGAACAGTGGACGTTACATTTCAGATGTGTTACGACCCGTGCCTCTACCCTTCATTCGATCCCTGCGAAACCCTATATTTCAGCAGGATAATGCACGGCCGCATTGTGCAGGTCCTGTATGGGCCTTTCTGGATACAGAAAACGTTCGACTGCTGCCCTGGTCAGCACATTCTCCAGATCTCTCACCAACTGAAAACGTCTGGTCAATGGTGGCCAAGCAACTGGCTCGTCACAAGACGCCAGTCACTACTCTTGACGAACTGTGGTATCGTGCTGAAGCTGCATTGGCAGCTGTACCTGTACACACTGACAGGGTACAGTACTGCCCGACATTGAAAATAGGCACAACATACTTCATTAATTTTGTCAGAACAACACATTTTTTTGTAAAATAACTCAATTTCAATTAATACAGCGAAGCCGGATGCAAGTGTGGGAAAGAATGACAATTTATTTACTTAACTGATCACACGTGCACTCCCACAAAATAAATCCCTACATTCAGTTTGGTGAGATCTGTTAAAAGAATGAATGTATGGTCATCTGCTAACCGCAGATAGTGAATGTGAATATATAATCATCTTTGAGACAATCCTTTGGCCACCTTTGGTGGGACCAAAGAGATGAAATTTACCTGAGATTTTGAGCGCCTGAAATGTGACTGACCAATACGGTAGCAAGGTGCTCCCCCACTTCGGCAGAGGTGCGAGAGGACCTGAAGAACGGCCATGTTTCAGCACTCTGCCGCTGGATCTTGTGCTGTTAAGACCTGTCTTAGGTGTGCTCCGTAAAGACAAAAGAGTGGAGACATGGTATTTCAGGAACTTTTGTGGGGAGAATTAAATGTCAGGCAGGTAATATTAATGGGATCGTAGTAATCTTCGGAAGTGACCATCGGTCACAATGAAACCACGTGTAGCAATAAGTTGAAATACTTCCGTGTGCTTAAGTTAAGCTGAATTACTAGCGTGTGTACTGTAAGTTGAAATATTTAAGAAATAGCGTGTACAGGACTTGAAATTAGAGGCGAGTACTTCCACGTGGTGAGTACTGTGTAAGTCTCAATCTGTGTAAGAGACAAAGGATAAAGAGAAGTACTCGTCCATGGTATCAGCTGAGGACTCGCGTGTGTGATGAATATGTTCTTAATATTACTTTGCGTGTTATGTTTCCGTGTGACGCTTGATTCAAGCTATAATACTCCGAGAGAGAAGCAAGGTGAGTCAGCTGTCTATCCAGCAACGCCACTTGGCTTGCATTGTACAGGAAGACGTGCATATATCTCCAGAGTTCATAGTAGGAAAGTAGAATTACGAAGTGGGGCAGTGTCGTGTGAAACTGGGATAAATATTAATTGAAGTGGGAAAGCTGAAAGTGATAATGTTGTGACTATTCCCTGTGTTGTATTTCATGTTGTAGTATGGTGTATGTCATGTAATTTAAGAATGTGTGGTTTGCATGGGAGAGTAGCAAGGTAGTTTCAGAGGTAGTGGGTTATGCGTGTTCCTTTTGTACCGCTCGGTCTGGAGGAAAGTTTCGTGGTGATGGTTGTGAGAGTCGAAGTGTGAGATATAGCAAAAGATCCACCATCCTATCCAGAAAGTGCACTGTAGCGTTAAATAATTACGAGACCATAAGACAGAGAATCACCAACGTAAAGCCATGCCCACTGGGCGGAATTTCTCATGTGTTATTGTTGTAGGTTATAGAATTTGTGTGTTTAGGTTATAGAATTTATCGGAATAAATAAGATAGTGAAAAGAAAAAGATTGGTGGACTTTTCCTTCGAATTGTATGTTGTCATGATGTCCCGAATTTATAATGTGTGCGCCATTCATATAGAGTTCATGTTACTCGATAAATAAGAATGAATCCACTCGCTTGGCAGACCACTCATCTTGCAGGCCTGACTGCTTGATGCAAGGGCGTTATTACGGCCGGAGGTGGTTGTTCTGGGTACTGATTTCTCAGGATCTATGCACCCAAATTGCGTGAATATGTAATCACATGTCAGTTCTAGTATAATATATTTGTCCAATGAATACACGTTTATCATCTGTATTTCTTCTTAGTGTAGCAATTTTAATGGCCAGTAGTGTATTATGCTGCTGGACCTAAAGAAGAATTTTCCTTTTTTAAAAATAGGTACATTTTCCCGAATCAATCTGCCTTCGTAACAGCGAGACAATGATGTTACGTTCGTCCTCTGGGAGACCCTTTTCGTTTAAGTGGTGACGCCGATGTTGGCTGAAACCTGTGACGTCAGTCGACCGCGAGCCCGCCACACATCCCCTGGGTTTCCCTAGCGAAAGCGGAGCCTTCCGCACGTGCGAGACGCACAATTACGCAAATGAGGGGCAAGCCAAGCGGAGCGATGCGTGCGGCGAGACATTTAGCCATCAGCGCAAAGCCCGCGGCCCTAATGAGAGCGCGGGGAGGGCCTAGGGCCTAGGGCTTAGGGCGCGGGAGGCAGCCGGCCAAGTGCTGACCTTGCAGCACAATATGTCGGCCCGGTCGACCTCGTTGAGCGGTTTTCGGCGCCGAGGAGGCGAGCAGAACGTGGATTGTTACTCTAGCTTCGAACCCATGTTTTATATATTGCTAGATTTCTTTGAGTTCACTGTTACTTGTACAATTGCTAACTGCACCGTCTGATAAGAAAGCGAATCACTCAAAATGCGTGCTCAAGTGTCAAACTTCGTACACGTAAACGCCATCGGCAGGTGTGTATATGATTATTTTCATTCCTCTGTGAGAGTTACGTTAGTTGTATGAATGCGTGGTGTCTGCTCTTTCAGACGTATTCGAAACAACAGACACCACGCAGAATCCACAGCTGGTTTATATTATATGTAAACCGAATGTGGAGAGCGGAAGAAAGGAAAGGAAAAGTGAGGGATCACTGCCGCCAGAAGCATTGGGGCATTACGCGGGATCGGCTGCGACGAGTGAAAATGTTTATCGTGCTCGGATTCCAACCCGGGATCTCTTGTCACTAGGCAAGTGCGGTAACCACTGCGCTGTCCGGGACGCAGTGATATCGCCTCCCCTTTCCTCTCTTTTCTTCCCCTCTCCAGTTGACATAAAATGTGTAACAGCTGCGGATCACATATTCATATAATTCGATAAGCCTAGGTGCGCAATTAATCCTCCTTCTTCAGTACGGATGCATCAATACGTCCTACTTCCTTTGGGACTATAGGTAGAGTGAATATGGAGGAAATGGAAGTGGTTGTATGGTTCAAATGGCTCTGAGCACTATTGGAATAAACTGCTGAGGTCATCAGTCCCCTAGAACTTAGGACTACTTAAACCTAACTAACCTAAGGACATCACACACATCCATGCCCGAGGCAAGATTCGAACCTGCGACCGTAGCGGTCGCGCGGTTCCAGACTGTAGCGCTTAGAACCGCTCGGCCACTCCGGCCGGCTGGAAGGGGTTGTAGATAGGTGGCACTCAATAGGAGTGTGGATCGGCCCTGAGGCAAGCCGCGATAGTCCGTGCATTTGAGGTAACACTGTGTCACGGATGGCACAGTGGTAACAGCACCTACCTAGTAAGCAGGAGAGCCCGGGTTCGAATAGCGGCCCGGTACACATTTTCACTCGTCGCCGATGATTCCACGTAATGTCCCTCTGCAGCTGACAGCAGTGATCCCTCACCTTTCCTTTCCTTTCTTCCCCTCTCCACCTTCCATTTTAATATACACTACTGACCATTAAAATTGCTACACCACGACGATGACGTGCTACAGACGCGAAATTTAACCGACAGCAAATGATTAGCTTTTCAGAGTATTCACACAAGGTTGGCGCCGGTGGCGACATAACGTGCTGACATGAGGAAGTTTCCAACCGATTTCTCTTACACAAACAGCAGGTGACCGGCGTTGCCTGGTGAAACGTTGTTGTGATGCCTCGTGTAAGGAGGAGAAATGCGTACCATCACGTTTCCGACCTTGATAAAGGTCGGATTGTAGCCTATCGCGATTGCGGATTATCGTATCGCGACATTGCTGCTCGCGCTGGTCGAGATCCAATGACTGTTAACAGAATATGGAATCGGTGGGTTCAGGAGGGTAATACGGAACGCTGTGCTGGATCCCAACGGCCTCGTATCACTAGCAGTTGAGATGACAGGCATCTTATCCGCATGGCTGTAACGGATCGTGCAGCCACATCTCGATCCCTGAGTCAACAGATGGGGACGTCTGCAAGACAACAACCATCTGCACGAACAGTTCGACGACGTTGCAGCATCATGGACTATCAGCTCGGAGACCATGGCTGCGGTTACCCTTGACGCTGCATCACAGACAGGAGCGCCTGCGATGGTGTACTCAACGACGAACCTGGGTGCACCATGGCAAAACGTCATTTTTCCGGATGAATCCAGTTCTGTTTACAGCATCATGATGGTCGCATCCGTGTTTGGCGACATCGCGGTGAACGCACATTGGAAGCGTGTATTCGTCATCGCCAACTGGCGTATCACCCCGCGTGATGGTATGGGGTGCCATTGGTTACACGCCTTGGTCAACTCTTGTTTGCATTGATGCTCATTTCAGATGTGTTACGACTCGTGGCTCTACCCTACCCCTGGCTCGTCACAATTCGCCAGTCACTACTCTTGATGAACTGTGATATCGTGTTGAAGCTGCATGGGGAGCTGTACCTGTACACGCTATCCAAGCTCTGTTTGACTCAATGCCCAGGCGTATCAAAGCCGTTATTGCGGCCAGAGGTGGCTGTTCTGGGTACTGATTTCTCAGGATCTATGCACCCAAACTGCGTGAAAATATAATCACATGTCACTTCTAGTATAATATATTTGTCCAATGAATACCCGTTTATCATCTGCATTTCTTCTTGGTGTAGCAATTTTAATGGCCAGTAGTATAGTTAAGTGTTGTTCGCGTTACTGTTGTTACCAGGCCGTGTAGGGTGTATAAGGGGGGTGAACAGCGTCAGGCATTCAGTGAATACTGTAAAGGGTAAGGAGATGCGCGTATTCGTCTGAGTAGACACCTGACTGAAAGAGGCCTCATTGTGGGTTTCCATTTGGCCGGTAGGTCGAATCCTGCAGTATCCAGATTTGTGGGGCATTGAGATGTGACAGATGCAGTATGTTGGACTGCAAGCGACTGTGAGGGCAGGCATACAGGTCATCAAGATACCCGTCGATCACGTCTCATCATCACAAGGGAGGATCGCCTTTCTGTGCGCATCGTAGTCTCTTCACGTCTGGGGGTGCCATCCGAGAAGAGTGCAATGGACTCCCTGCGAAATTCTGCGACATCCCACACTATTGGTAAGACGTTAACAGCAACGGAATTAGGGAACCACAACAACATAAACAGCCGCGTTTGGAAAGTTTGTACTGCTCATGACTGGCGTCGCTTTGTATTTATCAATGAATCACGGTTCTGCATTACGTCGGATGACCATCGTCGCTGTGTACGGCGGAGATTTGGGGAGAGGTCCCATTCTTCATGTGTTTTAGAGAGGCACAGTGGTGACACTCCTGGCTTCATGGTGAGGGGACTCATCGGGTATGACTTCAGGTCACGGCTTTTAGTGACTGAGGGAACACTGACGGCACAATATTACATCGCAGACACTCTGCGTCCTCGCGTGTTATCTCTCATGCGACAGTATACTGGTGCCATTTATCAACAGGAAAATTTTCTTCCACACATGGCACCTATCTCTATGAACTGCCTGCGTGATGTTGAAGTACAGGCGTGGCCAACAGGATCCCCAGATCTGTTCCCTATAGAACATGTCTGAGAACTGCTTCGACGTCAACTCCATCCCAGTGTATCCAGGGTATCAAAGAACAGATACAGTTGAGCTGTACCTACGTGTTTCAACTGCACATCCTGTTCGGTGGTCAGATTGAAGACGAGCCTAGTGGTTGTTTGCATGGAGCAAGTCTTAGTTGCTTAATTTTATGAGGTGATTAGTAACTAAATCAGTTTAGATTGCGCTAAATCAATGGGGTGTTATCTCTCTGACTAGCGTCTGCTCAAATTCAGAATACAAGTTTCGTATTAACACATATGAAATATTAAAAGCACAAATAATCAAATCAGGCGTCTCTGAGTAAGCCAGACTGAAAGTTGGACGGGTTACACGTGTAACGTTAATAACACAATTTGAAAACCATTTAATAATTATTCTCGAACAAAATTACAGGTAACTTCAATCAGGGAAAATAATTATCACTAAAGGAATGCTTGATATTGTTTGCATTAACACGGAAAGTATTTCAATAACTATTTCTTAACACGTGGCAGAAGAGTTAGTTTGGTGTAAGGAAGGATTCGTCTCATCTACATATACACTCACATTCATCCCACACGGGCAGAAGGGAAAATGATAAACCTGTACACCAGTTTAAAACACGATGGCACGGAGAAATGTTAGCTTCACTGATCAACCACGAGGTCAGCAGCTCGCGTAAGAAGTTCTCCACCTCCTTCGTATGGGAAAATACGGAAATATATAAGATGAAAGCAAATTGTCATATTATTCGAAATTCAAGTTGGGCAGCATTCTGTAATGAACAATAACGCTGAGCTGAAGGTTTTCTATGTGGCGGAAAGGCATGTGCGCTAGTTTTACTAATCAACGCAAAGAAACACCGAATTCTAGATATGAGTTTAAAATTGTAACGTGGGAAAACAAATTTAACACGACAAACACACACACACACACACACACACACACACACACACACACACACACACACGCACAACTAAAGCGAGACATAGCTTGTACAAAGCACTCCTCCATAGCAAGTAGCTGCAGTATAAAGAATCGAATTAAGTAACTGATACATTAATAAGCAAAGTCGCACTTCCTAAATGAAGCAGATACTCTGGTACGATTTATCGCGTCAAATAACTAGTACATTAATAAGCACAGTCGCACTCATTAACTGAAACCGATATTCTGGTACGATTTATATCGGTTCAGTGCTAAGAAAAATATTTGCGTCCCAACCTCGACAAATCCTTACACTTTCTAACTACCTAAACCTATATAACAACAGATAACCAGAGCAGACTGCCTAACCTTCTGACGACCCAGCGAACAGCGCTGCTTCACGCAAACGGACAGAGGGCTCTGGATACTAGCGGAAATGGACAGAAAAATATGTTCTGGCTACCTATAGCAACTTATACAATAGCTACTGACCAGCTCCCCTAATGTATCTTTGGCCCAGAAGAAGCTACTTAGTCTCTACAAAAAAGATGGCTAAATTGCCGCTACCAGTCAAAGAATACATGCCCAAGAACCAAACTACATGGAAGCACCACACACATGTATTCATACATTCTCTCTACTAGACCAGACAAAGAATGACAAATGGGAACATAAAAATATAACATGGAACGTAATAAACACATGGAATTTGGAAACACAGGACTATATTAATACTTATTATATCTGTAGCTGTATATCTGTAGCTGTATGAAATGGAAAGCATAAATTGAGAAATGACAGTACTTGACAGTTAAAGTGCCACTGTGCCTGATTCATGAAACAGCCTTTTGGTCACCCTCCATAGGATCTAAAGCACCATTTTATGACCAATAGAGGTGCAAATGAGTGCAGTAAGGCTGAAGGCAGCTCAGCAGACCCAATGGAATGACTCACATTGAGGCGTTACACAACGGTTGTAGCTCAGCTTGCCTCAGGAAAGGATTATACAACGGCTTTATGACACCCAACCAGAGGTGTACAAATTCTCCTTCTAGCCTGCCTGCCACTGCCCCCGCTACAAACATTAAAGCAGTTGTTGTGTAACGACGTAAGTTTTGTTATAAACGATTTTCTTTTTACATATGACCATGTGTAGACTTCGTCACCTACGTCAGTTACAACCCACTTCAAAATTATTTATATTCTTTTTAAATTGTCTCAGAATGGTTCTTGAACGAAACACTAAAACATCATTTGAGTCGTATGCGCAGAATTACGTCACTCGGGCCAACTGGTTTGCGTAAACTTTTTCAATTTTTAGATGTCGTTTGTTTCTCCTCAGAAATTATATTGATACACGTTATCTGATTTAATCGATAATAGAACCACATTGAATAAACTTTTTGAGATTCAAAGTCGCGATGAACGCTGTCAAAACCCAATAATCTTGTCAAATATATTATTAATTCATTCACATAATTCTTCATAAATAAATCCTCGGAACACGTATTTCAACTTTAGTAGCATCCACTAGTTTATTATCTTCCTACTTACAGACGTGAACCTGAGCCTCGACAAGACAAAACTAACATTATCAATAAGATTAAACTCTCTACGACGTCATTATTGTACAAAACATTACAAATTATCCATTTTCAATTTTTAGAAGCACGACGCAACAAATCGGTTTCAGAATCTTCTGTCGCTCTTTGGCTGTCGACCCGCGACGTATAGTGGCCAGCAATTTTCTCTCTGGTCCCGGCACCGAAGATGCTGTCTCCGTTTGTTGCGCCGCCGTCTCCGTACATGAAACATAAAAAATAACTACAAACTTTAGACAATTCACAAATATTACAAAAATTACATAAACAAAACTAAATTAAACTTATATTCACCTGCAAACTGGGCTGACACTGGTGGATGGGTGACGCTTCAATTTCGCGTCCCACTATATACCCCACCCACAAGCGCAGTTTGTCAGGTTTTAACCGAAAATAAAACTTTTTCTATATACAATATTTAACTGTTAATACATTTTCCCCACATTTTACGTAATCTAGAGTCCTTGCTCTTAGATAGATTTAATCCTGTTCGCCATTTACTACGATATTGTTGTGACTATTTGTCATTTACTCTTAATTGTGCTATTATGGTAATTCATAACCGAAAATATGGAGATTACTCCTTTTCATTTAATAGTTACTAGTAAATACTAATTTAGTACGTTCTTTAACGTTGTTACATTAGGACAGAGCGTTCAAATTGTGATAGATTAGTTTCAGTTTTATTCATTTACTAGAGTTATTCTTTCCAAAAATGTATATTACTAATAAGTTTCTCACAATAACTAACAGTACTATTTACTTTACGTCATTCTTTTCCCTAATGCCCTATTTATGCCTGAGGTCAAGAAGAAATCAACCAAAACTTTCTTTAGAATCTCGGCACGGCTTTCTTTACCTTCGGACACTTTGTTGGGTAATGGCAATTTATTTAGGAGAAACAAGCGAGAGAGCCCCGTTTGGTATGTTCTATATTAACACAATTACAAATATCTATTAAAGGCACTCTGCTATGTTCTCGTGAGCCATATGGCTCTGGACGCCCATGGTCCCTAAAATTATTAACCATCCCCTTTGGTTCCTACTATCCGAGTAAATATAAAAATATACAAAATTCCTTCTGACCTAATAACAAAATTTCTTCCATATAAATCCCCTTTAGTTATCTTTCTCTTTTTGAAGTACCGGTAGATTATTGTAGAACACTTGTTTAAGCTTCCTGTCATTTCTATAAAATAACACGTAACTATCACGAAAAACTTCACATGAATAAACTATGAACGCTCTTCCGTATGTAACATATACCAAATATTAACTCATTTAGGAATGAAGGGTTTCATTTGATCGACACTATATAATCCTTTAATTACACCTGATGAAGGTTCCATAAGAAGTAACGCTTTGGGATGTACAATCTTATGCACAACATATGGACCTTCAAAGATAAAGAAGAATTTTCTGTATTCCTTATTGATCTTCGAACTTTTAGGATGAGATCGTACTAATACAAGATCTCCTACCTGAAATGAGGGTTCTATAGCATGTTGATTATAACTTTTAATTCTCCGTTCAGCATTTTTAACAATCTGTTCGCAAACCTTTTCGTCTGGGATGCAGTGTTGGATCTCATTTACTGGTGGCCAAGGTAGAGCAGCTAGCAAAGGCTCACCTATAATTCGTTTGCCTAAAATTTCTATAGGTGATAATCCCGTCGTTAGGTGAGGCAATTCATTTAATATCTTTTCGAATTCAGGCATTAGTTTGGCCCACCGAGTATGTTTATGTGCACAATAAGTTCTACATAATCGTCCTAATTCTTTCATGACTCTTTCTACTAAATTACTTTGAGAGTGATATTTCGAAATTAAGATATGTTTGATTCCATATTGTTTTATCATATCTTGAAACTTTTGACTAATAAAGGCACTACCGTTGTCAGACATAAGTCGTTTAGGAATACCCCAGTTAATAAAGTAATTTCGGGTGAGGCAGCGTATAACGCTTGCTGTATTCGCTCGTTTCAAAGTATATAGCTTCACATGTTTGGACCAACATTCTATTACAACAAACACATAAGTAAATCCTCCTGAACTACGTGGCAGAGGGCCGAAAAAATCTAATGATAGTAGATCCCACAGACCTCGAGGAATTACAGCATATAATTTATAACGCTTAGATTTGTTATTAACTTTAACCTTTTGACAGGTTTAACAAGCCCTAATAATACTTCTCACAATACGGGACATATTTTTGAAATAATAATACTTCATTAGATGTTTAATACATTTATGAATTCCAAAATGCCCGTAACCTTCATGAATATAAGTAATTAACTCGTACACAACAGTTTTCGGAATGCAGATTTTCCATCTCTGGTGTTCCCTCTGTGCTTTCCATTACAACAAGTCGTTGAAATACAACCACAGACCCCGGGTGTTAACTGTTTCGTCCCCATTATTAAGGTTTTGTATAAGGTCTCTATATTGATCGTCATTTCTTTGATTGCATCTAATAGCAGTTACTATCCGTTTAACCTTACGTTCGTTCTTCTGAGTTAAAAGGAAATAAACATGGTAATTTGTTCCTGGTTCTTCTGCAATGTTAATATTCTCCATTCCTACTGGAAGTCTCGACAAAGCATCCGAAACTACATTTTGAGATCCTTTTATATACCTAATTTCGTATTGAAATTCTTGCAAGCATAATACCCAACGTAACAATCTACGGTGAAGTAACCGACAATTGTTCAAAAAGGTTAAAGCCTGATGATCAGTATATACAATTGTGTTTCTTCCCATTAATAATCCTCTAAATCGTTGAAAACCCCATACCACTGCGAGAGCTTCCTTCTCGGTTACAAAATAATTTCTTTCATGTTTATTTAAAGTTCTACTAGCGAATCCAATAGGCCGATATAATCCCTTTTCATTGGTCAGATCACCTTGGAATATTACGCAAGACACACCATAATCAGAGGCATCCGTAGACATACAAAAGTCCTGATTCAAATCTGGATGGTATAACATTTTGGCTTCTGTTAACGCTCCTTTTATCTTATTAAAAACTTCCTCTTTTCCCCAGAGCCATACTGACTTCTCCTTTAATAAATCCAGTAATTTAGGATTAACAATATCCTGCCCTGGAAGAAACCTTCTCAGAAATCCTACCATTCCTAAGAATGATTTCAGTTGTTTCCGATTTCTAGGACTCGGGCATCGAGCAATAGCTTCAATACGTGCTGCGTCTGGCCTAATACCTTTACTGTCCACTATATGCCCCAAAAATCTCACTTCCTCCTTTCCGGCGTAAGACTTAGATAATTTTAACGTAGTTCCTCTGTCAATTAAACGGTCAAACAATTCCCGTAATATCGTTACGTGTTCTTCCCACGTTTTAGTGGCTACCAAAATATCATCTACATATAAAATAATCTTTTGTAACAATTGCTGACCCAAAGCAGAATCTAATGCCCTAATGAAAGTTTACACTGATATATTAAGTCCAAAAGGTTAAACTTGGAACTGATATGATCTGCCTTCAAAAAGAAAAGCCGTATATTGCCGTGAATCCGGGTGTAATATTACTTGATGGTAGCCAGCAGTTAAATCCATTGTACTCATATAACGAGAACCAGCAATCTTAAGAAGTACGTCCTCCATAGGAATAGGTCTGTCTCTTTCCATCTCTATAATTTTATTTAATTCACGGGCATCCAGAACCAGTCGTACCCCACCAGTAGCTTTCTTAACTACCCACAAAGGACTGTTAAAAGCGCTACATGATCGTTCGATAATGTTTTGTTCTAGCATCTTACTTATTTCTCTACTAGCCGGTTCTTTGAATTGTACTGGAATAGGATAAGGTTTCTTAAAGAATGGTTTTTGATCTTTAATCTTAAGTTTACAAACGTAATCTTTAATTCTCCCCGGTTCATCTGAGAAGACGGCTCTAAATTCTAACAACAAAGATTCCAACTCTTCCTTTTCTTGTTCGGATAGATAATTCGTAGAATAACATTTTTCTTTCACTTCGGTTTCGATACTATTACAAGCCTCACATTGGTATACTTCACATTTAAGATCACTAAAATCTGTTAATAGGTTCATGGTCTGTGTGTACTTAATCTGTAAGGATTCTTAGCAATTTTCAGGTACTCGATTATCAGAAAACCTCACTTTAAAAGCACATGCCTCCTTATGGATGGTTAAGGAAGAGTCTTTAAAAGCTAATATAGCTTTATATTTACATAGCCAATCCATACCTAAAATTATGGCCACATTTAAGTTGGCTGCAACAAGTACAGAGTGAGCGATTAATTGTTTAGCAATTTCAAAATTTAAATAAACTTCCTCAGTAATATTTTGACTTCTTTTACCAGCAACTCCTATAATTTTCACTCCAGTTACAGGTAAGGTTGGGAAATTCCAATATTTTCTTTTAAGCTGAAATAATTCTTTAGATAAAATACTTACTTCGCTACCCGAATCAATTATAATATTTACTTCGGTATCTTTAATATAACCTTTAATAACGGGTTTATAAGTTATATTCTCCCTTATCTGTTGTCTTCCTGAAGTAAATCTTGTTGCCAATCACCTTCCTTTTGGCAGCTTAATGATAAATTGTAATTGGGTCTTGTATAATCTCGACTAACAGTTCCCTTTAGTTGACCCGTACTAAAGGACTTTACTAGTTTTCCGAATATTCTATGATAACGTCACCTACTACTTGACCTTCATTAATTACTTGAGGTTGATTTATCTCATTATCGTTATTGCGTAATTTCCGCATTTTAGAGTTATTACCATGATTTTGTTGGTTCTCTTTGTCTTTAGATTGACGGTTTATATAACAAAACCGGCTATGATTGTTGTTCTTACATTTTCGTGGTTGTGAATTATTATTATTTCGAGGATTTTCATTTCTACCAAATCTAAATTTCTCGTCTTCCCTTTCTCTGTTAAGTATATCTAACTGTTCTAAATATCCTAATAATTCGCAAGGTTGTGACCATTCCCTCTCTATCATGCTTTCTTTTACATAATACGGTAACCTACTAATTAGGACTCGTATTAGGTGACTTTCGATAATTGGTTCTTCAATTAATTTAGCACGGTTTAAATGCCATTCGAAATAATTGCTATAACCTCCCCAGCGTTTAGAATATGGAGTGGGTCTAACAACTCTAAAGTTAAGTGTTGTTGTTTTCCTCTTGACCAATAATTTTGTTTAAACTGCTTAACAAAATCATCCCAGTCCCTAAATTCAGTTCTACGCAGTACTGTCCATTCCGCAGCTCCTGCTTCTAAATGTCCTATTACAAGCTGAATCCGTTTTTCATTACTCCATTCAGGAGATAATGAAGTTTCAAAAGCTTTTATAAATATTATAGGGTGAAGTTCGCCTCATGGTTTGAATACAGGAAATCGACTTGCTACATTTGAATTTGTCGTTATATCATCCAAACATTCTGCGAGAGACATAGTTGGATTTTGTTTAGATTGCAGAGACGGAGTTGCATCGGATTGGCTTGCCGTGATTTCTTTATTCGTATTGTTGTCGTCCGAGCTAGCAAATTCGATGCGACTGTTGTCTCTGATTACGTTATTACTTCTACTACTTGAAATGTTTTCATTATTATCTAATTCCGATAACCGTTTAGTAATTTCCTGTATTCGCATTTTTGTATTGGATACGCGATTAGCTAATATCGATTCTTCACTGTGTTCACGATGTGAACGCTCTGTACCTTCGTCAATGTTATTATCTTTGGCAGTCTCAAGTTTACTGCATATTTCAGTAATTAAAAATTTCATGTTTTCTATTTCGGTATGATCTTTTTCTACTCGATGAGTTAATATCTCTAATTCCACATTATCTATTGAAGAAATCTCTACAGGTTTGGTAGAAACCTCTTTAATAGATTCTAATAATTATCTACGAACAGTTTCTGTTTGCATAGAAAATTCATCTCGTAACATATCGTTATTTATCTGTATTTCATTTACAACTAAGATATTGACATTATCTAGTCTCTCGGTTAAGTCAGTAATATCATTTCGCATGCGAGCTTTTTCCTCACGTGATTCCTGGATATGTTCTTCTAACCTTTTACAATGATCAGCAATCTTATTACTAAGTCCTACTAGTTTTTCCTGCATTTCAACTTTAGAAGCCTCTATTTTATCACTTAATTCTCGACTGGTTTCATTAAGATGTTCCTGTTATCTGTCTGTAGATTTTGTTAGCTCCCTTTTCAATCTAGCAGTAGATTCCTCGTTAGACTGTTTTAATTCCTGTTTTAGTTCCTCTTTTAATCTAGCAGTAGATTCTTCGTTAGACTGTTTTAATTCCTCTTTTAACCTAGCAGTAGATTCTTCGTTAGACTGTTTTAATTCCTCTTTTAATCTAGCAGTAGATTCTTCGTTAGACTGTTTTAATTCGTCTTTTAATCTAGCAGTAGATTCTTCGTTAGATTGTTTCAATTTAGCGATCGCCCTAAAAAGGGATCTCATGCTCCTATCGCACATAGATTGCTCTTCGTCTGACATTTCACTTCCCGACATTATTGTAAGATATTAACTAGTTACACACGCCGACTTGTAATCAACAATCCTGTAAAAGCACACTCCCTATGTACAACACTCCACTTCCAACTTGAAACAAACTCACCGGACACTAATATTGTAGTTTGTAGTTCTCGGTGATCAGTGTGCTGCTATGGGCTGCAGAAGTAACAGCCGTCGATGCAGCCGCTGAGATGCTGCGACCCCGCTTCTACATCTACATCTACATCTACATTGATACTCCGCAAGCCACCCAACGGTGTGTGGCGGGGGGCACTTTACGTGCCACTGTCATTACCTCCCTTTCCTGTCCCCAGTCGCGTATGGTTCGCGGGAAGAACGACTGTCTGAAAGCCTCCGTGCGCGCTCTAATCTCTCTGATTTTACATTCGTGATCTCCTCGGGAGGTATAAGTAGGGGGAAGCAATATATTCGATACCTCATCCAGAAACGCACCCTCTCGAAACCTGGCGAGCAAGCTACACCGCGATGCAGAGCGCCTCTCTTGCAGAGTCTGCCACTTGAGTTTATTAAACATCTCCGTAACGCTATCACGGTTACCAAATAACCCGGTGACGAAACGCGCCGCTCTTCTTTGGATCTTCTCTATCTCCTCCGGAAAACCGATCTGGTACGGATCCCACACTGATGAGCAATACTCAAGTATAGGTCGAACGAGTGTTTTGTAAGCCACCTCCTTTGTTGATGGACTACATTTTCTAAGCACTCTCCCAATGAATCTCAACCTGGTACCCGCCTTACCAACAATTAATTTTATATGATCATTCCACTTCAAATCGTTCCGCACGCATACTCCCAGATATTTTACAGACGTAACTGCTACCAGTGTTTGTTCCGCTATCATATAATCATACAATAAAGGATCCTTCTTTCTATGTATTCGCAATACATTACATTTGTCTATGTTAAGGGTCAGTTGCCACTCCCTGCACCAAGTGCCTATCCGCTGCAGATCTTCCTGCATTTCGCTACAATTTTCTAATGCTGCATCTTCTCTGTATACTACAGCATCATCCGCGAAAAGCCGCATGGAACTTCCGACACTATCTACTAAGTCACTTATATATATTGTGAAAAGCAATGGTCCCACAACACTCCCCTGTGGCACGCCAGAGGTTACTTTAACGTCTGTAGACGTCTCTCCATTGATAACAACACGCTGTGTTCTGTTTGCTAAAAACTCTTCAATCCAGCCACACAGCTGGTCTGATATTCCGTAGGCTCTTACTTTGCTTATCAGGCGACAGTGCGGAACTGTATCGAACGCCTTCCGGAAGTCAAGAAAAATAGCATCTACCTGGGAGCCTGTATCTAATATTTTCTGGGTCTCATGAACAAATAAGGCGAGTTGGGTCTCACACGATCGCTGTTTCTGGAATCCATGTTGATTCCTACATAATAGATTCTGGGTTTCCAGAAACGACATGATACGCGAGCAAAAAACATGTTCTAAAATTCTACAAGAGATCGACGTAAGAGATATAGGTCTATAGTTTTGCGCATCTGCTCGACGACCCTTCTTGAAGACTGGGACTATCTGTGCTCTTTTCCAATCATTTGGAACCCTCCGTTCCTCTAGAGACTTGCGGTACACGGCTGTTAGAAGGGGGGCAAGTTCTTTCGCGTACTCTGTGTAGAATCGAATTGGTATCCCGTCAGGTCCAGTGGACTTTCCTCTATTGAGTGATTCCAGTTGCTTTTCTATTCCTTGGACACTTATTTCGATGTCAGCCATTTTTTCGTTTGTGCGAGGATTTAGAGAAGGAACTGCAGTGCGGTCTTCCTCTGTGAAACAGCTTTGGAAAAAGGTGTTTAGCATTTCAGCTTTACGCGTGTCATCCTCTATTTCAATGCCATCATCATCCCGTAGTGTCTGGATATGCTGTTTCGAGCCACTTACTGATTTAACGTAAGACCAGAACTTCCTAGGATTTTCTGTCAAGTCGGTACATAGAATTTTACTTTCGAATTCAATGAACGCTTCACGCATAGCCCTCCTTACGCTAACTTTGACATCGTTTAGCTTCTGTTTGTCTGAGAGGTTTTGGCTGCGTTTAAACTTGGAGTGGAGCTCTCTTTGCTTTCGCAGTAGTTTCCTAACTTTGTTGTTGTACCACGGTGGGTTTTTCCCGTCCCTCACAGTTTTACTCGGCACGTACCTGTCTAAAACGCATTTTACGATTGCCTTGAACTTTTTCCATAAACACTCAACATTGTCAGTGTCGGAACAGAAATTTTCGTTTTGATCTGTTAGGTAGTCTGAAATCTGCCTTCTATTACTCTTGCTAAACAGATAAACCTTCCTCCCTTTTTTTATATTCCTATTAACTTCCATATTCAGGGATGCTGCAACGGCCTTATGATCACTGATTCCCTGTTCTGTACTTACAGAGTCGAAAAGTTCGGGTCTGTTTGTTATCAGTAGGTCCAAGATGTTATCTCCACGAGTCGGTTCTCTGTTTAATTGCTCGAGGTAATTTTCGGATAGTGCACTCAGTATAATGTCACACGATGCTCTGTCCCTACCACCCGTCCTAAACATCTGAGTGTCCCAGTCTATATCTGGTAAATTGAAATCTCCATCTAAGACTATAACATGCTGAGAAAATTTATGTGAAATGTATTCCAAATTTTCTCTCAGTTGTTCTGCCACTAATGCTGCTGAGTCGGGAGGTTGGTAAAAGGAGCCAATTATTAACCTAGTTTGGTTGTTTAGTGTAACCTCCACCCATAATAATTCACAGGTACTATCCACTTCTACTTCACTACAGGATAAACTACTACTAACAGCGACGAACACTCCACCACCGGTTGCATGCAATCTATCCTTTCTAAACACCGTCTGTACCTTTGTAAAAATTTCGGCAGAATTTATCTCTGGCTTCAGCCAGCTTTCTGTACCTATAACGATTTCAGCTTGGGTGCTTTCTATCAGCGCTTGAAGTTCCGGAACTTTACCAACGTAGCTTCGACAGTTTACAATTACAATACCGATTGCTGCTTGGTCCCCGCATGTCCTGACTTTTCCCCGCACCCGTTGAGGCTGTTGCCCTTTCTGTACTTGCCCAAGGCCATCTAACCTAAAAAACCGGCCAGCCCACGCCACACAACCCCTGCTACCCGTGTAGCCGCTTGTTGCGTGTAGTGGACTCCTGACCTATCCAGCGGAACCCGAAACCCCACCACCCTATGGCGCAAATCGAGGAATCTGCAGCCCACACGGTCGCAGAACCGTCTCAGCCTCTGATTCAGACCCTCCACTCGGCTCTCTACCAAAGGTCTGCAGTCAGTCCTGTCGACGATGCTGCAGATGGTGAGCTCTGCTTTCATCCCGCTAGCGAAACTGGCAGTCTTCACCAAATCAGATAGCCGCCGGAAGCCAGAGAGGATTTCCTCCGATCCATAGCGACACACATCATTGGTGCCGACATGAGCGACCACCTGCAGATGGGTGCACCCTGTACCCTTCATGGCATCCGGAAGGACCCTTTCCACATCTGGAATGACTCCCCCCGGTATGCACACGGAGTGCACATTGGTTTTCTTCCCCTCTCTTGCTGCCATTTCCCTAAGGGGCCCCATTACGCGCCTGACGTTGGAGCTCCCAACTACCAGTAAGCCCACCCTCTGCAACTGCCCGGATCTTGCAGACTGAGGGGCAACCTCTGGAACAGGACAAGCAGCCATGTCAGGCCGAAGATCAGTATCAGCCTGAGACAGATCCTGAAACCGGTTCGTCAGACAAACTGGAGAGGCTTTCCGTTCAGCCCTCCGGAATGTCTTTCGCCCCCTGCCACACCTTGAAACGACCTCCCACTCTACCACAGGTGAGGGATCAGCCTCAATGCGGGCAGTATCCCGGGCAACGACAGTCGTAGTCCGATCGTGGGATGCGTGGGACGAGCTGGCCGTCCCCGACAAACCCCCATCCGGACCCCCACAGTGATGCCCATTGGCAACAGCCTCAAGCTGTGTGAACGAAGCCAACACTGCCTGAAGCTGGGAGCGAAGGGATGCCAACTCAGCCTGCATCCGAACACAGCAGTTACAGTCCCTATCCACGCTAAAAATTGTTTTGCAAAGAACGTCTGAACTAATCAACCGGCAGGACGCTGAGTCGAACACCGTAGACGTCACTGGCTGCAACCACGCCCGGCACCGCCGTAGACAGGCAAAGCCCTCAGCAACACCTCTAATACCAGTCTACCAGTCGGAGGAACGCCAGCCCCCCCCCCCCCCCCCCCCCCGCTGACGTACTGGGCCTGTTGGTTTAGGGAGAAAAAAGGTTGTCGGGGTTTGCAGCGTTCAGCTGCTGCCCAACAGATGCGCCTTCTCGTGGAATAACTGCGTGACCGTACTGCTTGGCTGCGCTCCGTCAGATGCCCACACCCGCGAAGTCGCCGCTGGCTGGTGAAGGGTCCACGAAAACTCGCGTTGACTTCCGAAGGACTCTTGATGTTTTGTTTCGTACCTGTGTGCCTTAGTCACACGCAGGTCCTGTCTCCAAGGTCGCTACGGTATAGTGTAACGACGTAAGTTTTTTATAAACGATTTTCTTTTTACATATGACCATGTGTAGACTTCGTCACCTACGTCAGTTACAACCCACTTCAAAATTATTTATATTCTTTTTAAATTGTCTCAGAATGGTTCTTGAACGAAACACTAAAACATCATTTGAGTCATATGCGCAGAATGACGTCACTTGGGCCAACTGGTTTGCGTAAACTTTTTCAATTTTTAGATGTCGTTTGTTCCTCCTCAGAAATTATATTGATACACGTTATCTGATTTAATCGATAATAGAACCACATTGAATAAACTTTTTGAGATTCAAAGTCGCGATGAACGCTGTCAAAACCCAATAATCTTGTCAAATATATTATTAATTCATTCACATAATTCTTCATAAATAAATCCTCGGAACACGTATTTCAACTTTAGTAGCATCCACTAGTTTATTATCTTCCTACATACAGACGTGAACCTGAGCCTTGACAAGACAAAACTAACATTATCAATAAGATTAAACTCTCTACGACGTCATTGTTGTACAAAACATTACAAATTATTCATTTTCAATTTTTAGAAGCACGACGCAACAAATCGGTTTCAGAATCTTCTGTCGCTCTTTGGCTGTCGACCCGCGACGTATAGTGGCCAGCAATTTTCTCTCTGGTTCCGGCACCGAAGATGCTGTCTCCGTTCGTTGCGCCGCCCTCTCCGTACATGAAACATAAAAAATAACTACAACTTTAGACAATTCACAAATATTACAAAAATTACATAAACAAAACTAAATTAAACTTATACTCACCTGCAAACTGGGCTGACTGGTGGATGGGTGACGCTTCAATTTCGCGTCCCACTACACAGTTCAGTCTGTGGCAACGGAGACACAAAAGTGCGCGTGTACTGACGCACAGTTGTCAAAGCAAGTCAGCTTGGGTTTCCGCTAGCCTGGCAAGCTTCACAGCAGCCGTTCAGCCTGCTGCACCCGACGATAGGTTGCGCTGTCAGTCCAACGTGACCACAGAATAGACAGGAATGGGTTTGCGTAGGTAGTTTCACTGCAGCACATTTATCATAAGTGGTAGGATCAGCAAAATGAACAAACTTAACGGAGGTTGAGGAGGAATTAATAATTGGGGAATATATACTAGTCACGAAACAAAGCCCAGGTGAAGCAAAGGAAAGCTTTTCGTGCGTTTATGAGGCAGCTTCAAAAAATCAGTAGGTGTCTAGCAATGAAAACTGTGTAAAAAGTTACTAAACAATCATTCTGAAACGTCTAGTATGTTTGTAAATTTGACCGGCAGTTTTCTCAGTCCATATTTTTTTCGAAGAGGTCAAAGACTCAGTGGTTGATAACTGTGTCGAAATGTGTGCTAAGTACTTGAAATCATTTAGCTGCACATTGAATTTCTAAACTTAGGACAAACATTGATTGAAATAGGAAAATTTATGGCTCAGTGGATATCAAAAACCAAATTTTGGTGGTATGCAAAGTAGTGCGCATAAGGCTTACTATGAAAGAAAAGCGTCTTCTTTCAGACACTTACTTTTTGGAATAACATAATATGAAAAACGAACTTTGTATTGGTTGAAACGCATTTGTGGAATTTTAATTCAGCGAACCCGCAGTGCACATCCTCGAAAAAGTAATTGAAATTGCTATAACTGGATTGATATTTGTCGGAAACACACTAAGGTTACAGGAGCTAGAGTTCCAAATGTTCCTTTGGTTGGGGCTGTACTGTAATAGATATCTTCAGGTTCTTAGGTGAAAAGGATATCGACTTCCGGAGATGGTTCTTCTTACTATAGAAAACATGTATAAGAGGCGACCTGATGATATTTCGAATTGAGAATACCCAGTACTAGTCGAAAGAGGGCGAAGTTGTAGGGAATACTGTTCACCGAAATACGCCGAAAATGAATAAAAAGGATAAATAAAATCTACTATTTTCTGGCCTACAATCAAGCAAAATGGGTATACATTTCACGGAGTCTTGTCTTGTAGTACTCGGTTAAAAAAAGACGTTTCATCAATTTCAGAACCCTAGTCATATGGCTGCAATG
Source organism: Schistocerca serialis cubense (assembly GCF_023864345.2). NCBI lineage: Eukaryota > Metazoa > Arthropoda > Insecta > Orthoptera > Acrididae > Schistocerca > Schistocerca serialis. Next base: position 584,449,236 of record NC_064642.1, read on the forward strand.
AAAGCGTACGGAATAAACTGCTACGCAGTGTAACACAGCGGGAAGACGGACAAGCAAGCAAGGAAGATGACTCCTGAAGCCTGCTTTGGATGGCGTTGCATTACAACAGACATCTTCAGGTTCTTAGGTGCAAATAATCTGTACTTCCCGAGATGATTTTTCTTGCAATAGAAAACTTGTATGAGAGGCGAACTGATGATATTTTGAATTGAGAATACCCAGTTCTAGTCGAAAGAGGGTGAAGCTGCAGAAAAAACTGTTCATATCGAAGTAAATAAATAAGCCCGAAATATGCCGGAAAGGAAAGAAAAAGATAAAATCTACCATTTCTGGCCTACAACTATGCAAAATAGATACATATTTCGTTGAGCCTCTCTTTGTGATATTCGGATAAAAAAAGACTTTTCATCAACTTTCGAACCCTAGTTATAACACTACAGTGAAAGTGTACACAATAAACTGCTAAGCAGCGTAGCACAGCATGAAGTAGGACAATCAAGCAAGACACCTGCTTGCCTGCTTGGGTTGGGCACAACTTGGCTTGGATGGGATTAGAGCAGCCTGCCAGTTCTGCTGCTAACGTGTGGTAGATTGCCTGCTGCCTAACAGGGAAGCATCGGCAGGTTAAAAGCGGAATGTGAATACCTCTTCTCCCAACTCATCCAAATCACTGCATGCATCCAGGCCAGAGGTCACACTGACAAGCGGCCTCATACAGCCAATTACTTTGTGGATCTGATAAATATTAGCGGTAAGATCGTGCTTCATGATACACTATTTCTTCCCTCTTGTTATTATGTCCTCCAGTGCGGAGATCTGTTTTATTCAACTCTCCAGGGTGGTCTGCCGTGTGCAAGCCTCTTCATCTCTGAATAACTACTGCAACATACATCCATTTGGACCTGCGTACTGTATCAAACTCGGATCTCCCTCTACAGTGTCTGCCTCCACATTATCCGACTTACCCATATAATTTACAGCATAATTAGGTAGCACTACATCTCAGAAGCTTCTGCTCTACTTTTGCCTCTAAAGTTTAATTTGCAAGTTTGACTTCCACAAAAGGCTACACTCCAAACAAGTACCTCTTCACTCAGTTTATGCTCGACATTAACAAACTGCTTTTATTCAGAAAATCTCTCTTGGCTTTTGCTATTCTGCGTTTTACATCCTTTCTACCTTGGACACTATCACTTATTTTAAACAAAACTCATCTACTAGTTTCCGCGTCTCATTTACTAACCCAATATCTTCAGCATCGCCTGATTTAACTCGACTACATTTAGTTAAAGACGCATATAAAGAAATGAACATACTTAAATCTGTAGCCGAAAATATTGGTAATAATGCCTCTTTGATTAACACCCTAGTTGGAAAAATTCGAAGTAAACTCAAGCAATCACCGTCACCATCACAAACTAAGAAACAAATGCCAAAATTTGTCTGTCTTCCATTCCTTTGCAAAGTGTCATATAAACTTGCAAATCTTCTCAGACCACACACAACATAAAAACATCCTTCCACACCGACAGTAAACTACAAAATAAAATTGTTCACGATAGTAAATCCACTGGAGACTGGCATAAAAATTCTGGCATGTATAAACTGGCTTGCTCCTGTTCTTGCTTCTATATAGTTATAGCGGGGAGAAACTTTGCAACCTGCTACAAACAACATTCGGATACTCTTCGACTCAAAAACTTAAATAAGTCCATTTTTGCAACACATGTTGTTCATCATGAACTCTCTGTTGGTGATACCAGTGACAATATTTCTGTGATACACATCGCTGAGAAAGGAATACAGATGGACCTCCTTGAACAATTATAAATTTACGTTTGCAAACTAAAAGCATCCCAAAAAATGAATGAATATCCTGAGTCAACACAAAACCTTTTATTATGGAATTTCCAGCATATCCAGGCACTAAAACAACAAAAATGACAATAATAACACACATTCATCTTCCTGCATAAATCTTGTTCTTCTTGGCATGTAAGGACTATGGTATTCTGTAATTTACAAAAAGTTTTTAACTATATATAAGATATTCCACTCTAGCTGTTTACCTTCTAATAACTGTTAACCCATATTAAAGATTTTTTGCCTACATAAAGATACTCCTACAGCTAGCAACATTTACCGAAATATAAAATCTGTACTTGTAATGTTTGTGCCATATATACGATGTATCTCTTGCCAAAGACTATTGACTAGCAAAGTCTAATATCCATCACATCCATATTCTTTGTAAATGTATACATTCTGTGAATCAGTGTAAAACCGAATGTAGCTAAATACTGTGTTTATTTGTGTACATATATTAATAATGTAGTTATAAGAATCAATCTTATGTGGATACCACAAGGCAGTGCGCTGTAAGTACCTAAAACATAAGTACCTAAAACATAAGAAACTTTCCGGTTTGAAATGTTTTGTCATATCTGCCTCCCACACCAGCACTGCATCTAGCTACAGCTGGTCCACAACATAATGTTTCTGTGACACGTCCATCTGATGATGAGACTGTGGTGGCTCGAAAATATGTTCATGTTTGAATAAATAGTAAAAAAGCAACTGATTGCATATTTATTACCAATTAAACGCCAATTTAAATCAGTTCATCATCCCCAATGGATATACTGAAGTTTTTATCTTATCTATGAGTAACACGAATATCTTGCACAAATGTCTTCATCTTCTAAGAACTGAAAATATGTTACATGCATCATTTTGCATGATAAATCGTAATGATGTGGAACAAGTCATTATACATTCACATGACAAATTAATTTGTACCTACAGTTACATTCTGAACATTCCTAAATTTTTTCAAAAAGAAAAGAAAGATATATGGGTGTGAGTTAGTAATTCCTACCCATCACCTTTTACACATTACAATAATAGAAATTCTTGTATGGGATAGAAAGAGCTGTCACGGAGAAACTTTCTCAGATTTTTGGTAAATTTCACTTTGCTGTCTGTCAGACATTTTATATCACTGGTAAATCATCAAAAATTTTTGTTGCAGAATTGTACACCCTTCTTTGTGCTAATGACAACCTTAATGTGGGATATGAATGCCATTTTTCTTCTGATGTTATAATTACATATCTCATTGTTGCTCTTAAACTATAGTGGATAATTTACAGCAAACTTCATTAGGGAATAAATATACTATGAATCAGTAGTCAGAATGCATAACTCCTTAAATAGATGTCTGCAAGATGATTATTGGTGAGCACCGCATATTACCCCACAGCACATTGTTGTGCAATGAAGACTTTCTTTCTTAAAGATGAGTTACCCCAGAACATTTTTCTATATGACGTTATTGGTTCGAAATGGCTCTGAACACTATGGGACTTAACATCTGAGGTCATCAGTCCCATAGACTTAAAACTACTTAAACCTAGCTAACCTAAGGACATCACACACATCCATGCCTGAGGCGGAATTCGAACCTGCGACCATAGCAGTAGCATGTTTCCAGACTGCAGCGACTAGAATCGCTCGGCCACAACGGCTGGCTGACATTATCGAATGAAAATATGCAAAATATATGAGCTAACTGTTGACTCATCCAAAGGTTTGCAATGATTGCAAGCACGAATGTCTTTTTTCCAATTTAAATTCTTGTCAGTGTGCACCCATAAGTATTTTGAAGTTTCCACTCTATTTGTTATTTCCTCACCATTGGTGTAGTACTTCTAGATATGCAGAACTAAAAATCTTGGGTCCTTTTAAAATTGAGGGTGAGACCATTTACAGGAAACCAGTCAACGATATTTTTAAGAACTTGTTTAACATTTCTTCAGTTTCTGTTTGTATGCTTGGATTGATTACAATACAAGTGTCGTCTGTGAAAAGAACTAATTCTGTTTGTTGTATACTAGACAGAACATCATTTACATATGTGAGGAATAGTAGTGGACCTAAGATTGAACCTTGAGGAATCCCACATGTGATTTCTCCCCAGTCAGAATTATGTCCCTGGAGTATATTGCTTGAATGACTAAGTATAACTTTCTGCATTAATTTGTTTAGATATGACATTGTCCATTGGTTGGCTATACCATCAGTCCCAAAAAATATTAATTTATCTGGGAGATTACTGTAACTCAACCAGTGAAACAGCTTATAAATGTCGCAGAAAGTACCAGCTGGCGCTGTGTGTTTATTTAATGATTGTAAAATGGCATTCTGAAACCTGAACTGTGATTTGCTAACAGTACTACTGTTGCTAAGGTGAGATACTGTTCTAGAATACATGATCTTGCCAAGAACAACAGCGAACAGGTCGTTAATATTGACATCTCTCTTATCACCTTTCTTAAAGCGTGCTATTGTTGCTAAGGTGAGCCACTGTTCTAGAATACGTCACCTTGCCTTAGACTGTTTTAGCAAGTACTGATTTCTGATGTTATGTGCATATTCCTTGAATTTTAATAACCTTTCTTGGTAATTTTGAGTGGTTTTTGTAGTGTGCAACAACTCCAGGATCTCTACTTGTTCTTGCCAAAAGATATATTTCCATTTTCGTTTCACAAGATATTTTAATCCCTCAAGTAATCCATGGTTTTCTACCGGCTGTTTAGTGTCCATTCTGATTTGCTTATGCAGAAAGCTATTTTCAAATAATGATATGTATTTGTCATGGAATAGATTAAGTTTTATGTTAGCATTTGGTTCAGTGCAAATTACATCCCATGTTATCTCCTGTAAACTATTCTTAAAAATATTTTTCATGAATGACTAATTACTTTAACGGATTTTCACTGAGGAGTGCCCATACTGTAAATCGCATTGCTATTTACCCTAACTAACTGTGCACCACGATCAAAGATAGCATTTGTTCCTTGTTAAACAGTTAGTCTCTTAATTTTAGGCTTCATCAAAGAAAAATTATCAATTAGAGTCCTACAGTCTTTATCCACCTGTCTTGGAAATTTAATTACTGAGTCCAAATTGTAGGATACAAATAAGTTTTCCATACAATTTTTCCTATCAAAATCCTTTAGAAAATCTAAATTGAAGTCACCACAGTCTGTTAACTGCTTGCTGCTGTCTGACAGATAGCACAGCAAGGAACCCAGATTTCTCATAAACAGTTCAAAATTTCCTAGTGGGGCTCTATATACAGTTACAATTAGGTGAACTATTTTTCAGCATTAATTCACAAGCACAGACTTCTACGCGCTGATCACTACAAAATCTCCCTGTCTCATTGTTTTTGAACTTGTGTTCTGTCTTAATGTAACAACTCCATCTCTTACTACGTTTTTTTCTGCATGAGTAAACTGGAATAGTATAATATTTTATATGTAACTTATCTATTTTAACTAATCCTGTGATTACGTGATGCTCAGACAGGCGCAGCAAGTCTGTCTTTTTAGAGCTCTCTGAATTTTCCAAACAGACAAGAAGCTCTTCTACCTTACTACTCATTTTGATGAAATAAGCTAACCTTACTTTTCTGTGCATTGTTAAGCAACAGGCACTGCACTCATATGAGATTTCGTTTCAGTCAGCAACAGCACGCTCAAGTCAATGTATTTACCAAAGGCTGGTCATGGCGCTGCAGGACGTCCACGAAACTCACTTGTGTGATTAGTTGCTACTCCTATTTCATTCAGGTCACCTCAAATGCAGAGATTAACGTTCTTAGCCTGGCTGTTCCCTGCTCCACCTACTGTAAGAACCTGACACTCCTTGCCAAAGCCTTCGCACAAAAATATTAATACATTTACACTGACTTCAGTATCTATGGATGTAAAGCTCATCAGCATTGCTCATTGCAAAACTTCAAAAAATAGATGCTGCCTTTAAAAAAGTACTAGTTCTATTTATCGACGTATCTTCAGAATTCTGTTACATGTTGCACGAAAAATCCTGTGGACAAGATCAGCATGGGCAACAAATAAACGTAAAAAGAAAATCTTTAAGCGAAACTCTGAAATTCTTGTACTACACAAATGTTCACGACCGCCACCATGAAGAACCTTCTCTTTTAGTACTCAGGCCAAAGATTGCTAGACAGAAGCTAGTTGGTAGCAAATCTCTTTTCTTTGCGTATTTCTGCCTAGTTCTTCATTTCAGTCCAGATGTTACAACTGATATCTGTAACAATTAAATCTTTACATCGTAATCGTGATCTTGCTCTAGTTCTTTTTCCATTTATATATCTATTATCGTTTACGGGAAACGCTCGTATGTACTTAGATTACAAATAATCGGAATTCTTCTTTCTACAGTAGTATTCCAAAGTTTCTCATCTCTCCCATTCTCCCATTCTAATAACGACTTCGTCATTTACGATCTTAGCAGCCCATCTGATTTTCAGGGTGAGCCTGTACCACCACGTCTCAAGAGGCCAGGCCTAAAAGCCAGATAATACCACATCCGAAAACATTTTTCAAAATCCTTTTCCTATTTTCTAGGCTGCTGCTTTTGGGAGTTACTATCTTCTTCTTATTATTAAAGGCACATTTCGCTTGAGAACTTTTACTTCTTATTTCTTCTTTCCTTCCGCCCATCTATATCGAGTTTGCTTACTAAATAAGTACATGAGTCCATTCGTTACGATAGTTTGTCACATATATACGTACTCGGACTTGCAACAGATTTTCTTTGTTTTGGACTCTTTATTATTATATTCTTTTTCCCATTACTTTATCTGTTCTACATATCTGAGCTTCAAGGTCTTCTTTATTTCCAACTTTGACAGCAGTTATCAGCGTATATCAGTATGTACTGTCTATTACCACACCTATCTGTCATTTCTTTAAGTGCCTCAACTACACATAGATTAAAAATAATTGTGGATAGTGCACATTATTGGATGAATACCAACTACTTCAAAATAAAGTGTGTCGCTAAGGAGATGAGGAAATTGAAGTCACGAGTCTGTTATTTTATACCATGTGGAAGGAGTTGCGACAGTTTGCATACAATAAATGTTTAGACGGCGTTTGTAGACCAACCAGTAAATCTCCTACGCGCTCGTCTCTCTCACGTGGTCTCACTCTGACAGCGTTTTTGTGGGTCCTTGCTAGCGGCAAGATAGGCTTGAGAGAGCGAAACAAAGGTGTCCCACAACGACCTACCAGTTCTCTTTTTCCACGTTCCTGAACCCCTGGCAACCTCTGGGTGGATCGAGTAGCTGAGGGAATCCAGTCACCTGTTCCTACTTGAGACTTTTTCTCTTCTATCTCACTTCAGACGGGCAGGGAGTAACCTTAGTCGTTGCAGCACCAGCTTCTACTTTTACTTCTACATGGATACTCTGCAAATCACATTTAAGTGCCTGGCAGAGGATTCATAGAATCACCTTCACAATTCTGTGTTGTTCCAATCTCGTGTAGCGCGCGGGAAAAGATATCCAAAACGACAAATTACGTCCCCGTCTCTAATGACCTCGACGGAACGCGTTTCACCACTTTGAAGTTCTTCCGGCTCAAAGCAAAAGGCCACATCAGTTCTGCATCTGATCTGCACAGCACCCGTGATACGAGAACAGAGTGTTTGTACTAAAAGAACCTAGAATAAACCACTGAATTGAGTAATACGCTAGAATACACCCTAGACGTCTGATCCTCTACAAAATTCCAAACGAAATGGTCTAAGAATTGTAACACAGAGCTTATGAAGTCTGTATATGTCTGTAGCTCTCAGCTGAAATAGCATAAAAATACAAGAGAATTAATTCTTAATAGTTTATGGAATGGCGAACAGTAATTTACGAAGGGGTTATCCAGCAGCGACCGTCTTGTGAAGCAAGAGAAGCAATTCGGTAAGGACAAGAGCAGAATTTCGTGACTTAGCGTGGAACAAATGTATGAAGAGATGTTGTGTTTATATCTCTGACAGCAAGCATCCTTTAGATTTTTTATATGGAGTCATCTCAAAAGTGAAGTGTAGAACACTAACGCTGATATGCTAGAGGAATAATGGCAGTAACGAATTTTACAGCCTCTTCGATATTTACCAGGTGGTCTGGGGGTATTTGAAAGAATTCGTAACTGCAGGAGCGCGTGGGGTACTGCATCCAAAAGCCTGGACGACACGTGGAACACGTTCATCAGGTACGTGTATACAATGACTTGTAACGTATAGCTTAGAGAAGTAGTATTGTATTTCTTTTTAAGGTAGACAAAGGGTGAATTTCGATGCCAGTTAGATAGGGTCTTGATTGAGAAGTATGCGTTTATACTAACCAGGACAATATTTCGTACTGAAGTCTGTGGCATTTTGTAACCAAAAATTTGCATTTATTTCAAAGACCTCCCGTTTTTCGGATTTATGTACACTTGAACGTAAATGCTTTTGTTCTTGTATACTATCGTATACTTCCACCCATGTCAGCTTCCGCTATTAACTGTCATACACCCTGTGTGGAGAGTTATCCGTGCACAAAGGTACTTTATGAAAATTTTTCTTCAAAACTCTTTGAGTCTGATAATTTGGGTTTCGTGTGAGAAATTAAGATTAGGCCACCTAATGGAAGCACTGGAGGCCCCCGCATTTGCTGCAGCAATCACTCGCTCTTAAAAATAGTTTCCTTTATTGAATTAGTGAAAGATTCCAACAGTTGTCACAATTTTAAAAGTAATAAACAGTAATTATGCAGACAACTCATCTGATCCTTCACTGTACATGAGCTTAGTTAGAAAAATATTCTGAGAGCTGCCACAGTTTTAAATCACCAATAAACAGTTATTATGCAGACAGCCCTAAATGACGTCTTAATGTAACAGTTCAAGAATACGTACTAACAACTGCCACCATTTTTTTTAAAAAAAACAAGAATAGCCAAACAGCTATGAAACAGCTGTCACAATATTTTTTAAAAAGTAGTAAAAACGGTAATTAATCAGACAGCTCACATTATTTTTTATTTTTCACTGGTTTAAGGACAACATTCTAACAGTTGTCGCAGATTTCCAAAACAGAAAAACAATTATTAACCGGACAGATGTGACAATAGATTCCTATGTACCAGCTAAAGCCACAATTGTGTTTCAAGAACACCCCTATACTTGAGTACCAACCGCTTAAATCCAAAGAAAGGAAAAATCAGAAACGAATAAACGCGTGCACACCGTCCTTTGGTTCCATAGGAGCAAATCAGTTCCAAATCGCCACTGCAATAAGAACTTAGGCGAACAGAACGGGCTTCCAACAGACTACCAAAAGACATTGGTCTCCAGAACTGGCGATTGTAGTCGATGCAAACCAGCCTCATAGCCCTTCCCAGGAGCAGTCGACTATGTCCACAAAACGCCAGTATCTCAATACGCTAGCTCACAATGCCGGGAGACACCTCAAACCTGGGCAAGGGAATCGTCTCCCAAGTGAGCGTTTCATCGTCACGCCAGACCACGTTTACTCACCCTGCCGTTCCACCTCCCTTCCCTCTTCCCACGAGCGAGCACCACTGGCGCCAAAGTAAGCACTCTGCACTATCGAGGCAACGATGTTGAACCAGAGAAGAAATCGGTAAGGGACAGAGCCGCCACGGCTCAGAGACAATGGCTGAGAAAACCATCCGAGAAAAGAATAGTAATGTGAAAGAAGTTAACACGTGTTTAAGGATGCCCATGACATTTCATGTGGGTGCCCACAATAATTTAGACAGTGTGCACCATAACGATGTGTGTGATGAGTAACCAATAGTGTTGAACTGTTGCGAGGTGCCGGGGCAAGCAGTATATTTAACACTAAATTATTCTAGAATCTACATATGTAAATGATGCTCTAAGCCCCCCCCCCCCCCCCTATTCTAACTCCGACTTTTGCTGTTGCACATGGATTAAAAATTATATGCGAACTGACTGTAATCAACCCTGCAAGTGGAGTAGAAAAGAGTTTGGCACCTGCAATAATTTAATTTGATAAATAAGTTAAATAAAGGAAGGTTTCATTAACGTAGTGAGAAATGATGGGTTGCTCTACCGATTAACAGAATGAAAGTTCTGTCCAAAATAACTATATGATATATTAAGACTAAACACAAAATAATAAACAAAAACACATGAAACATTTATAATACATCAAATTGGCTCAAATTGGATACTCAAACAAACGCTGTGAAGGTGAAGTTGTCCCTAAACTAGATTGTGAGGTTTATAACGAAGTGGTATGTGGAGCCAATTCCTTGCCACTCAAATCTTAAGAGAGACACACAGCTAACCCTACATTAATTGCTGCTACCCAAGACAGAACAAATTTAGAAAAAGACAAACAGGCGCACTCTGCTGAGCTCTGATTATCACCTAGGAAAATCCCTATCTGCCGGTGCTGCGGACATACATTACCAAACTGTCTTCTTAACTGCCAGAACACGATCTGGTGTACCGGAGGCGATGGCTGGTTGCTTTGACGTCCTCGACCGAAAAGCGAGAGCACCCGTACAGGCCGAACACACAACATTCCTGCCCCCATGACAGTGGCCGTGGTTAAACGTTCCAATCAGCAACTCGAAAACTGGCGGAAAATTCCACTCTATTGCCGGAGCACTACCATTCCGCCAATGGAGATTCTTGGCGCCAATTTCTGCGCTGATTTTGCTACGTCACGGAGCTATGCCCTGAGCAAGCCAATCACAGTTACTATTTTGCAGAAAGCTCGGGAATTTTCCCGCCACAACTGCCTGGGCAAACAAGTCATTCCCACGCCTCGCTGGTAGCCCGCCAGAAAGTGTTTTCGCTAAGCTTCTGCGAAGTAACGGAACCTCTAGCCCAGCCGCTACTTCAGACCCCTCCGGGCGTGTCTTTTGACAATGTCGGCGTCTGCAAAGCATTCACTCGACTTCCTCACACCCGTAGGCTTAACCCTTTCCATATCAGGAGAGCCCACCTGTCACCGGACCACCCGGGTGACGAGAGACTCTGCGTGGGAAGTCCGCGTGTGAAGGAATAGCGACTTTTCACTGCATGCAATTAGAGAGGAAAATCGTAAGATAGAAATATGAGAGGGGGCTCATGCTACCTCTCAGTGTGAATTCTATATTCCATAGTTTTCAAATAGCTTATTTTTGTATGTTGCAGTTCTTCTCCAAAAACATCGTTGATGAAGTCGCCAGGAGAAAGGTGCGTATTTGTGCATCTTACAATATAATGTTTAAAGACCGACTTCGACACTTTGTGACACAGAATGGCTAGAGAACAAGGAAGACTCAAAAACTATGTGAGGTGACAGAACTGACACAAGGAAACGAAGACTAATATATTTAATTTTGTAACAAGCTGTAAACTCTTAATTTGATTGCAGCATGTTGTTGGTTGTCACCGTTACCTCACCGGACACAGTTTCAGTCACCCAGTCATCCACTTAAAAGAGCACGCTGGTCACTTTGGAGCACTGTAGACGGTGTAGAATTGATATCAGGCAGTCATACGACCGTCCACCGCAGAACGTCAGTCACGGCAGTGAAGTAGTATGTACGTAATTGTCGGTTGTATGGAAGCAGTACACTAAGATCAGTCCACGTGGAGACTGACAAAAAGGCGGGAAGAAGACATCGTGTTGTTATGTGCCCTTGTCTACACCGTAAATGAAGTTGCCCTACTTGTTGGTGGATCAAAACAGGTTGCCCAACGTATCAGCAGGGATGGTGTATCATTTGCAGCCACCCCTAACATGGCGTAAGAATATTACTTGTAAATAAAATGGAAAGACTGTCATGCCTTGTCAGAGACTATTGGTTTCATACCCGATCGGAAGTGTCAGAAAGTTCTTCCTGAAAGAATTTGTATGGAGTGTAGCCGTGTATGGAAGTGAAACATGGACGATAAATAGTTTAGACAAGAAGAGAATAGAATCTTTCGAAATGTGGTGCTACAGAAGAATGCTGAAGATTAGATGGGTAGATCACATAACTAACGAGGAGGTATTGAATAGAATAGGAGAGAAGAGAAATTTGTGGCACAACTTGACAAGAAGGAGGGATCAGTTGGTAGGACACGTTCTGAGGCATCAAGGGATCACCAGTTTAGTATTTGAGGGAAGCGTGGAGGGAAAAATCGCAGAGGGAGGCCAAGGGATGAATACACTAAGCAGATTCAGAAGGATGTAGGTTGCAGTAGTTACTCAGAGATGAAGAACTTTGCACAGGATAGGGTAGTATGGAGAGCTGCATCAAACCTGTCTCTGGACTGAAACCCATAACAACAACAATTGGAATTACTTCTGTCAGTTTTTGGAGGTAAGTCTCAAACAGTTTCCGATCGAACATTGGAAAGAAACTGCTTGAGGCTGACATCTGAAGTCGGGTGCGTCGCAAATGCAGAGTGGGCTCATTACCACTTAAGGCTTTAATACTCTAGACAACACAGAAACTGGAGACTGGAGACGCATAATGTGATCCAATGAGTCGCTGTTATGCTCATGCAGGGTGTCGAATGCACCGACGCCACAATAAAATGTTTAAGCTGCCGTGTATGGATATAGTAGCTCAGGCCACAGGTAATTCTGTGATGTTTTGGTGATGTTTTCGTTTTACAACGTGGGCCTACTTATGAAGTTAGATGATTATTTCAAGGTATCGGTGCTCATCTGTTGCCCCTTCTTCTTCAATTTGGTGATAAGTATGCTGCAGACACTCTCGGGTCCAAGACGACAACACCTGTATTCACAGTCTTGCACGTCTATGTTCATGGCGTGACGAGTATTCAGACATCCTATCACAGTTCCACTGTCATTCAGAATCATCTTACTTTTGGGGCTGGCACCTCAGTCAATTAAAACAGAACTCTTACTGAATCACTTTGAGGTCCTTCTGTCGTCTGTTTGTCCATCTGTTAAGGCCCCACTCTCTCAGGAACGCGTAGAGGCATAGAGTTGAAATTTATGTCATATACTAAGGTCTGCAATTCCTCAGAGACGAAAAATATTTAAGCTTATAAGTCAAAGCAATCGAAAAACAATGTGATGTCCACTGTAGCTGTGGAAATGATGCCTTTTCTAGCATCTCAGGTCCATTACTAACTGCTAATTCTGCATACAAACATTCCCTGACAGTCTATGCCTACGACACGTACAGCATCTGGAATGTTGCAAAGCTAAGTATTATTGGTATCTGATGGAGGACTGCACTTCCATAAAATATCCGTTGCAACATTCCACAGAACAATTCGGCGTTGATTTGCATAACAACGCAATCCCTATGGCTGGCTGTTCCGTTTTCTTCTCTGAAGACGTACGTCAAATTTTCCCAGTAGTCAGTAAAGGGAAGAGAAGAGACAAGTCAACGCATCTGTAACTTCCATTTAGCATAGCATGTTCACATAGGTAAAAAATTAATTAAATAAATGAAAAATTGCAACAGGGAACGCGAAATTTTACTACAACTCCCAGGGCCGATGTCCTGCTAGTGTCGATATCGATAACGGGCAAAAATCGACCAGATTTCTAATCCCCGCGATTGGTGAACTATCTATAAACATAATTAAGCTTGTACGGAATCCTCGGAGCACGAGTTCTAGTAGCACTTGTCCGGTTTTTACCTCATACATGATATCTGGAACTCTATGGGAAAGCGAGTGACTGTAACAAATATCACCGCAGTTTGGCGGTTCTACAGGGCCTAATCATCGATGGGTGGCTTCATCTTGATACGGAATACTTGAACAGATCTGTAGACCCTATTTTTCGCCGACAAGGCTATATGTGGTGTAACACGGTATTAGAGGGATATCTCCAGTTCGATGTGCTTAACAGCGGTGACTGTAAGAGATTTCACGGATGATGAACGTCCAGAGTTAAAATGGTTGGTATTGTAGAAAAAGTCGAGTACTATCGGATACGTAAGCTTTTTTGAAATTGTATTGTCTTCACAATAAACGATATTATGATACATTACTTAATAGCATTAAAATACTTACTGTCATAACCACGTATGTTAATTGAATTTTTAGTATTCTTGGTACATTTGACATTTCGGACGTTTAATAGTTTTGGAGGACTGGCAAATGAAATTGAAAGTTGTAAAGAAGTCATTTTTGTTCCAAAAAAAAACTTTTAATTGGATCATATATTGTTATAAACGTGGGTAAGCTATACATTCTATTGTTAAATTTCCACGTCGGGAGAAGTCAAGCTCAAATAAGCAAAGAATCATAATAATCAAACGTCAGATTTGCCTTTAGTGAAATATTCGTCACGCGTATAGTAAGGATTGTTCAGCTTTATATGAGCACAATTTCGTATGACCCAAACCACACAAAGAAGGCAGGGAATATTGCAGTCATCGAAGGTTTCATTGATCGTAATTATGTTCCCTATTCATCACTAAATGTCCTTGGTAAACACTTGTTATTTCCTAAAGCAGGGTTCATAGCCACCTCTTTGCTTTCTAGACTTTAAGCGTATGATATAAAGTTACGGTTTAGGAATCCGCAGCTTAGGTGCGTAATAAATATTTCAAAAAATTAAAAAAACTATTAAAATCTTCTAATAAGCTACTGTTGACAGTTCGTTTATTACAAGATCATACACTTCCGGATTCGCCATGATTTAATCGCGTCCTCAGGTGCATACACATATGAAAATATAATGTTAATTATAAAGTATAATAATACTAAAAATAAGGCAATTAAACCAGGAAGATGGAACAAACACTCACATAACTAATTTGACATTGGGTCATTACAAATGCACGATCTATCAACCTTGGGATGGCGTTCGAATTGAAGGAACGGTTCAACTGGATGGTTGCAAAAACAGACATCCAAAATTCCAATGGGTAGCAGGCACAGGCACTATACATAAGCACTGGGAGCCACAGATATGGACCTAAAAATCAGTATCAGATAAGATCACAAACGAAGACTATATGGAATGAACCTGCGTTTGGATAGAAAAATGTAAGAACTCACCGGTGATTAGACTTTGGCTTCTCTCAGACACGCTATGCACCGGCAGTTTCAGTAACACGACGTCAACTGGGTGGCTTTGTCGCGTGGCCTCAGTTCAGCCATACTCGCGCCTCCACCACGTGGCTTCTGTGGTCATGTGTTGATGTTTTTGCCACTGTTGAGTTCTTATGTTTTTCTATTCGAACACAAGTTCATTCCGGATAGTCTTCTTCCGGGGTCTTATCAGAACTCCACACAGTATTCATGTACACTGACTGCGCTTGCTAGCCATTGGAATTTCGGATGTTTCATTTTGTAAATATCCGGTTTAAGCATTTCTGACAATTCGAGCTCCATTCGAGGGTTAGGAGACAGTTTATCCGTAATGATCGAATCTTAAATTAGTTATATGAGTATTCATCCCCTATCTTTCTAGTTTAAGAACCTTATTTTCATACCATTATTATACATTCTAATTCGCATTATATTTTTCATAGATGTATACACATGAGGACCGATTAAACAACTGCGAAACGAGTCGTCTATAATCTTGTGATAAAGTAACTATTAAAAGCTAATGCGGCTACCAGAATTTTTTAGAACGTTTTAACAGTTTTTTAAATAAAATATTTCAATTTTAGCCTACCCATCGTACGTTTCGGAACTATTTCTCACTCTCTTCTTTGATTCTCATTTGAAAATTTCTGACTTTTTTTTACGGCTACTTCTAATTTGTTTTCATCCCATTTATGTCGTAACTTCTCCGTATATATCTGTTGTAGAAATAAATCCTTAAAAATTTAAGTTTTTGTGATATCTGCTTCGTCTGGCACAAAACGGAAGTTCTTAGTCCAAAACAACTTGAACGTACCGCTATGCTAGTTTAACATTCGTACTGCATTTTCTTGGGGTAGACGTCGTCACAGCCACTGTTGTTTGCATGTGAGCGGTCTTGTTTCTCCATACTTCAATCTACAGTGGCCCTTTAGGTGCTTCTGCTAGCGCTAGAGTTCAGAAACAGCTTTTGCCCGCTACAATCCGCTGTCCGATACTGCGTGCCCTTCCCCTATCACAACTGTTTTGTTGGATTAGTATAGCTGTCAAGTAGAAGCATACGATTGCCGTTTTCTTTTATTCGGAGTCATTTACAAATGTTAACATTTTAGGGAACTAGCGCGGTTTCAGAGGATCGTAATTCAAATCATATCATCATCGTTAGCTTTCTGATAAATTAGCTGGTCCTTTGCGTCTCCATTTACTACGATCCACTGATTCCTTCTTAATGTTGCTGTATGGCTGTATGTGTTGCTGTCCATCGTATCATCCAGGACATGAAATCTTCTTCTTCCCTCACCTCATCTTCAGCGTACCCCCCTATGACTGCTTTTATTAGCCCCTCCGTCTTTCTTAACGTGTGTCCAATCCAGATTTCCTTCTGTTTATTACATTCAGTAACTGTCTCTGCTCTCCCACTCTTCCCAGTACCCCTTCAGTTTTCACTTTATCCATCCAAGTTACTCTTTCCATCCCCCGTTTCAAAAGCCTTCATTTCTGGTCTATGTTTCTTCCTCAAGGTCCAGTTCCAGTGCCTTACAGCAGGTCACTCCACACAAAACATTTTTTAGGTTTGCCCTCTAATCTTTGTCCATATTGCTCCAGGAAATTATCCTTTTCTTACAAAACAGCTGTATCGTCATTGCTAGCCTGGTTATAATTTCTATGCTAATTTTCCAATCGGCTTCTATCCTGCTTCCTAGGCATTTAAAGCTTTTCACATGTTGCAACATTTATTCATTCATTATTATCTTTACCCTTTCGTTTTCTCCTGTTGCGTTTAGCGCCAGTGGTATCCACTAGATCCTTCAAAATTTTTTTTCATCTGTTACTAGTAGGACTATTTAGTCTACAAAACTGAGCTACCTTTTTTTTCCCTTCTTGCCATCCAGTGGACACTGTAACATCACAGATTAAGCGTCGACCTGCGACAGCAATCGCACAAGTTGCGTACGGGCCGCTAGACGCCGCCGCGAGCGCTAAGAGTGCACTGCGGTCGCAGGCGCGCGTGTTGCGTACGGGCCGCGAGATGCCGCCACGAGCGCAACCGTGTGCAAGTGCCGACAGAGTTCGACCAGCTCTCATTTTTGTTGGCATCTCATTTTTGCCTATTTCTTATTTGCTTAGTTGCTTAGCTCTTATTCATTTATGGCTCATGTTATTGTGCTCTCTTTCAGCCATTCTGATTGTTTTGATTTCCGTCCAATTGAGAAGTGCTCATTTTAACATTTCACTTTTGCATATTTTTCATTTTGCTTATAATATGCTCCTTAGCTTTATACAGTTGAATTGATTAACATAGTCTCATGTACTGTTTGTTCATTTCAGCCTGTTCATATTTTGATGTTCTTTAAATACTGTAATAATTATCGGAAGCATTTCTTCCCTTAAACTTGTGTAAAGTACTCTCGATGTAGGATTTGTTCTGTGACACAGGTGTAAGGTTTTGAATATAGATTATATACGAAAGGAATTTATTTTTTCAGTTTGTACTACATCAGACGACAATTTTGTGATATGAGGGAGGAATTTGAGGGGCGAACCCATGGAAATAGTCTTGAGTGATCCCCTTTAAAAATAAAAATTTGTGTGACACTGAAAGACGTGACACTGTAGGCACCGAAAATTTATATATACAGGGTGTTACAAAAAGGTACGGCCAAACTTTCAGGAAACATTCCTCACACACAAAGAAAGAAAATATGTTATGTGGACATGTGTCCGGAAACGCTTACTTTCCATGTTAGAGCTCATTTTATTACTTCTCTTGAAATCACATTAATCATGGAATGGAAACACACAGCAACAGAACGTACCAGGGAGACTTCAAACACTTTGTTACAGGAAATGTTCAAAATGTCCTCCGTTAGCGAGAATACATGCATCCACCCTCCGTCGCATGGAATCCCTGATGCGCTGATGCAGCCCTGAAGAATGGCGTATTGTATCACAGCCGTCCACAATACGAGCACGAAGAGTCTCTACATTTGGTACTGGGGTTACGTAGACAAGAGCTTTCAAATGCCCCCATAAATGAAAGCCAAGAGGATTGAGGTCAGGAGAGCATGGAGGCCATGGAATTGGTCCGCCTCTACCAATCCATCGGTCACCGAATCTGTTGTTGAGAAGCGTACGAACACTTCGACTGAATTGTGCAGGAGCTCCATCGTGCATGAACCACATGTTGTGTCGTACTTGTAAAGGCACATGTTCTAGCAGCACAGGTAGAGTACCCCGTATGAAATCATGATAACGTGCTCCATTGAGCTCCATTGGAAGAACATGGGGCCCAATCAAGACATCACCAACACTGCCTGCCCAAACGTTCACAGAAAATCTGTGTTGATGACGTGATTGCACAATTACGTGCGGATTCTCGTCAGCCCACACATGTTGATTGTGAAAATTTACAATTTGATCACGTTCGAATGAAGCCTCATCCGTAAAGAGAACATTTGCACTGAAATGAGGATTGACACGTTGTTGGATGAACCATTCGCAGAAGTGTACCCGTGGAGGCCAATCAGCTGCTGATAGTGCCTGCACACGCTGTACATGGTTCGGAAACAACTGGTTCTCCCGTAACATTCCCCATACAGTGACGTGGTCAACGTTACCTTGTACAGCAGCAACTTCTCTGACTCTGACATTAGGGTTATCGTCAACTGCACGAAGAATTGCCTCGTCCATTGCAGGTGTCCTCGTCGTTCTAGGTCTTCCCCAGTCGCGAGTCATAGGCTGGAATGTTCCGTGCTCCCCAAGACGCCGAACAACTGATTCGAACGTCTTCCTGTCTGGACACCTTCGTTCTGGAAATCTGTCTCGATACAAATGTACCACGCCACGGCTATTGCCCCGTGCTAATCCATACATCAAATGGGCATCTGCCAACTCCGCATTTGTAAACATTGCACTGACTGCAGAACCACGTTCGTGATGAACACTAACCTGTTGATGCTACGTACTTGATGCTAGTACTGTAGAGCAATGAGTCGCATGTCAACACAAGCACCGAAGTCAACATTACCTTCCTTCAATTGGGCCAACTGGCGGCGAATCGAGGAAGTACAGTACATACTGACGAAACTAAAATGAGCTCTACCATGGAAATTAAGCGTTTCTGGACACATGTCCACATAACATCTTTTCTTTACTTGTGTGTGAGGAATGTTTCCTGAAAGTTTGGCAGCAACTTTTTGTAACACACTGTATAAAATTATACGTCACAACGCTCGTCAATAATATTTTCTAAGTGCAGATCTAAAAGGGCAGAGGCAAACAGGCAGTGCTGTATTACCACTGAGTTACCTGTTCCACGTGTTCGTAAACCGCTTTTTATGAGAGAAGTGGTGTCATGGGTTCTGTCGGCGGAATTTTGTATACTAGCTTTCCTACCACCAGTACCTACGAATGGGAGTGTTCGGCTCCACGTCACAACATTTCCTGCCCTTGATGGCGAGACCCCATCTAGCGTCCAGCAGCAGCAGCCAGGGATGTCGGCGTGGGCGGCGGCTTTGTCCCGGGTGCACCGCCGGCCATCTGTTGGCGGATGACGCGTGTCGTGCACGTGACGCCCTTCCAGGTGCGCTGGAGGTGGAAGCTGGAGTGTGTGGGACCTCCGGCGCGGATGGACTCACCTCCGCACGCGGGCTTTGTGTTGTGTGCCTGAGGGTAACGCGGCACGTACTGGCTAGGGCTACCTCTCTTATCATTATATCCGCTCTGTGAACAGAGTAGTGGGCTTCCTGTTCCGCTTGGATAGATGTATAGCTACAAAGTTTGTGCTCTCAAACGATGCGGACCTTCCAGAATGAGTCTTCCACTTTGCAGTACAGTGAGCACTGACGGAAGCCTTCTGACATATTAGAACTTGGTTCGGAATCGGGATTCGAACCTGGAACCTTTTCCTTTCGCAGACAATTGGCAACAAGGCTACTCAGCAGAAAGTTACTGGCACATGTGAAGCTGTGTGGACGAGTTGTGAGTCGTACCTGCATAGCTCAGTCGGTGGAACATTTTCCAGTGGAAGCAAAGGCAAGTTCTGGTCCAGCACTCAGATTTGATATGCCAGGTAGTTTGAAACCACCGATCATTCCGCTGAAGGGTAAAGATGCGTGTGTCAGTCAGTCAGTCTGTCTGTCTGTCCGACTGTAATGCTTTACCTCAGGAACGGGTAGATGCATAAAGTTTAAATTTATATCACTTATTAAGGTCTATGGTACCCTGAAGGTGTAAAACTTTTAAGCTGCTAAATCAATGAATGAAAAGCTGCGGCTATTTATGTCACATATATTCAGACTCAAAAACCCACTCATCAAAATCTATACAGTGCTTTCCGTTGACCTAAATTGGTGAAATTTGGCAAGATGCAAGGTTTCCCAATGCAAATAACGGAAATAATACAATATTTATTGATTTGTGATTATATAACACTAAAAAGAAGTTTTTCGTTATTTTTTAATCTGCCTGTCTGTCTCCCCGTCTCTTAAGACACCTTTATCTGTGGAGGAGTTTGGTATATCAAGTTTGTGTCACATATTAAGCTTCTAAGTCAATGCAGTCAAGAGGTACTATCATTTATATCACAGATGTTAGTATTCGAAATCTCATTCACCAAAGCCAAGGATCCTTCCCTTTGAATTAGAATCACGAAATTTGGCAAGAAGCAGAGTTTCACAATACAAGTAAAGGGAAAAAACGAAAATTGTTCATTTGCAATTGTATCATACGAGAAAATGTTTTTTTCGTCTGTCCATCTTTTAAGACCTCTTTTTATCTGTAACTGGTTGGTGTATGAAGTGCAGATTTATGTCACATACTAAAGTCTGTTCTCTTTTTGCGGTGCAAAAAAAAAAAGTTTCCAAACCAATGCAATCAAAAGATTATTTCATTTATGTGAAATATTTTAGCGTTGGCAAACTCATTCATCAAAACCTATAGGTTTCTTCCCGTTGACCTACAATCACGAAATTCGTCAAGAAGCATTGTTTCATCAAACAAGTAATGTAAAAGATCTGAAACTTATTAAATTGTAATATTATCATATAAAAATATCATTTGACATGTTACCGTACATTGCATTCATCATCCATCAAAAGAATAATAGACCAACATTGCTATATGCAAACAAACAATGGAAGTTGTAGTCTTGTATTAGCAAGTAAATAAAAAAATGCTTTATTAAATATTATCACTATACAAACATAAATAGCTGTCCCCTGCTTGCTTCATTTTTTTATGTTTGGGCTATCCTGAGGAACTATTGCAGAGATTTTCATACGATCTTGGTATTTCCGTGACCAGTGTCTTGCCACTATCGATAGCGATGACAGGCAAAAATCGTTGAGATTCTCGATTCCCAGGGTGGATGAACTACATGTATGTATATATAATTAAGCTCGCGAGTCCTGCTCACACTTGGCCATTTTTTTCTTTTATTGTCTTTCTGTGAGATAATTATCACAGACACTCCGTATGATTAAATTAGTTGGGCTTGTCAGTCACCATATATTTGTATGGTGGAATCCTGAAAAAAAAATACTGAAGATATATGTTAGTTCTGAGTCTGAGGGCAGCCATCGAAATCGTAAGTGCCGACACGCGTCTGGAGAACCGTATCTTGAGCGCCCGTGAGGACGAATTTCGCACCTGCGAGGAAGCAGACCCGCGGCGCAATTTGTGCGCTGCGTCCCGTGAGAGGCGGCTCTTAGCACCGGAAAAAACCTGGCAACCGACTTTTGATGATTACGTGCTTACTTCGTGCGGCGCCCGCAGGTACAGCCTCATTGGCGTGGCGAGTACCGAGAGGTGGCGCTTTCACTCCTCGTGCATTCACGCACCGGGCTTCATTAGGGCGGACTCCTCAAAACGAGAGGTCGAGTGTGGGCCAGCGTCCACGCCTCGGAAAAGCGAGGACGTGCCAACGACTCCTGTACATTACTTAGGTCGCTGCGGTGTGCTGGCTGGGGGTCACTGCGAGGAAGCCGGAATCTGATACCCTGGCTTCGCTGTTTGATCTACAGTGATGAAGAAAAAGACCGCAACGCCAAGAGGGAGTTGTACAACATAAGGAAAGTTGGTAGGCGTGTTTCTACACCCGAAAAATGATGTTTAATCAAATTTCGCAGCAGTCACATAAGAGTGGCGCTAGTAGCGACACTATGAGGAAGTAAATCAGGTTTACTTTTGATACATGCTGTATGGGTCATGAGCGTTAGTTATCTTTGAGATTGGACGTGGTGAACTGATGTTAGTCAAGAATGCCTTTAAGGTGACAAAGACGCTATGCACGAGATCGTGTAATGGGACTACGAGCAGCTTGATGTTCCTTCTGCGATAATGCAGAAACACTCGGCAGGGACGCAGCTACTGTACATGATGGCTGGCAGCGATAGTCACCAGACCGTACGGTCGCGAGAAGACCGGGCTGCGGACGACCACTACCGAGAGGGAAGGCCATCGTATTCGGTTTCTGGCTCTGATGCAGTGTACTCCACCAGGCGCAGCAATATGAGCAGCAGTAGGCACCATAGTGGCGTAACGATCTGTTACAAATCGGTTACTTTAAGGGAGGACGTTGATGAAAAACACACACTATTTCAAGAATGCACCAAATCCACAGTTTTGGAGATATGGCAATGAAATTTTGCACCACGCTTTACATGAAAGTAACACATTTACATATAAAATCCTTTGATTATATATATTCAGCTTTTTTAAAATGAAATTTGAAGTTTTATTTAAAAAAAAAATGTATGTTCCTTTTCCTCAGAAAGTATTCAAGAGATTTCTACAAATATTTCTCTGTTTAATCTCTTTATATGTTGTAAGCTTCTCTCATGAGGTTTTTGGAATAGGTCAAATAGGAAAATTTTCATATTTTTTAAATTGTAATTCCACAAGTACAATTTTAAATTAATGCAAAATTCCAAGCACTTTACCCCATATCTCAGCTTGCAACCAGAATTTCAAAATTTGCTCTTGAGACAACGTTTACTAGATTTACAGAAACATCTGTACAAAATGTCATAATTCTAGCATTCAAAGAATCTGAGGAAAAGATACATAAACTTTAAAAAACTAACTTTTCTGGAAACGCAATTTAAAGTTCAACCTAACTTTTTTCCTTATGTCACTTCTTCAGAAGGCACCACATTTGTACTCTGGGACGTCTCTCCCTTCAAGGCTTCTCTTTTGTGGTTTCTTGTTGTCTGTATTCTTTCCTTTACCAGGTCTTCAACTGACTTTTCAGCTGCAGAGACGCGCTGCAGAGACGTAGCCTCATTGCTGGTTTGTGGTTGTTTCTCACGTCTTCCATTCACTAACTTACTCAAGCGCAGTTTATCCAATTTTTTATACGCTCTTTGTGATCGTGGCATAACTGAATAAAGAAAGAATCGAACACTTGTATAAATCTCTGTCAGCATCACAAGGCAAAAAAAAAAAAAAAAAAAAATTGCTTCGTCATAAACGATATTGTTAATAAGATACGAAGCAGAGTCAAAGATGATCTATAAAACCAAAGAGTATGTATCACGGCCTTGTAGATGTAACCCACACACTTTTGGTTTAAAGTAATGCACAGAATCGTTATTCACTGAGCTGGTATTGAAGTGCTGCTTCAAAAAGTGGGCGTGGCAGGGAGGCCGCGTCACACTTTTAATTAATTTTCAGGCACTTCGGATGCGATTTCAACATTGAAACTTTGGGAATTTGTTCTCCATGATTTGTACTAACAAATAAAAAATAAATCGAAAATTGACATTTCTGGTCAATTTCATCAACGTCCCTCCTTTATACTGCACCAGGGGCAGCATTATGAACAACAGTTGGCGCCACAGTGGCGTAACGACCTGTTAAAGATCGATTATCTTAAAGATTAATTAATGGCTCTGAGCGCTATGCGACTTAACTTCTGAGGTCATCAGTCGCCTAGAACTTAGAACTAATTAAACCTAACTAACCTAAGGACATCACACACATCCATGCCCGAGGCAGGATTCGAACCTGCGACCGTAGCGGTTGTTCGGTTCCAGACTGTAGCGCCTAGAACCGCACGGTCACTCCGGCCGGCTTACTTTAAAGACAGCACCGAACCAGGCGCCCTGTAGCATGCATTCCACTGACCCCAAAACCACAGCCATTAGCGGCTTCAGTTGTCAGTTGAGGGCTCATTGAAGGTCAGGGTGGAGCTCTGTTCTGTTTAGTGATGGAAGCTAGTTCTGTCTCGGTGCCAGTGACGGCCGTGGGTTGGTTAGGAGGCCAGTCGAAGACTTGCAACCAACCTGTGTGTGTGTGTGTGTGTGTGTGTGTGTGTGTGTGTGTGTGTGTGTTAGACGCACTGGACCTACACGTGGAGTTATTGTCTGGGGAGCGATTTCATGTGCCAGCAGGACCACTCTCGTGGTTTTCCACGCTCCGTGACTGCAAATTTGTTTGTCTGGTGACTGGATCTGTTGTGCTGCCATTCATGTACAGCGTTACGAGGGATGTTTTCCAATAGGATAACGCTCGCCCACATACCGCTATAGAGTATCGACATGTTGCGTTGGCCTGATCGATCACCAGACCTGTCTCCGATCGAGCACGTGTGGGACACCATCGGGCAACATCTACAGCGTCACCCACAAACACCATTAACCGGCCCTGTATTGACCGACCAAGGTAATGGGCATGGAACTCCATCATAAACTGACATCCGGCACCTGTACAACACCATGCATGCACGTTTGCTTGCTTGCGTTCAACATTCTGGCGCTTACATCCGTCATTAATGTACCAGAATTTCACATTTGCAATGGCTTATCTCGCGTTTACATTAACTTGTGATTACTAATGTTAATGACGACAGTAAGTTACATTGACAAATGTGTTTCCGAAATTTCATTAATTTACATAAATTAATTTTTGATCTTGCGGTTTCTCTTTCTGACAGTGTAGATCGAGAAGACTAGCCAGGCTCCCCTTGATTCCACCAGTTTTGTGATGTCAATTTCAAATATTAATATGAAGAATGATCTGAGATTAAAATTATTATTACTTGTAATTTAAGATTTTATTCGGTGAACAATTTGTACGTATAACTATTTGCCTACTGTCGAGGTGATCTGCAGTTGTCTGTTATTAAGGGCCTCTGTAACGTAGGGAGTTGTGAGAGGTCTGTGTGTTGTACTGTACGTTAGCAGTGTAGGAAAAGAGGTTGTCGTCAATGGCTGGGATATGCATGTTCAGTAATGTTTGGTAAACGATGTGAGTAAGTGAAAGAATGACTGAATACCTTAACTCCTAGAGATGTAAAGTCAGTACCGTGTTAGTATACTCTAGAAAAAAGAAAGATAAGTAGGAATTTCACTAACAGTCTTGTACATAATTTTAAACAAGAGTAAATTTCGACTTACATTCATCAACGAAATCCACACACCCAAAGACCCAAAACAGTACTTTCTACCAGGGATTAAAATAGTGTAATAAACTGCCCAAGAAGACGAACAAGATTACTATATATTGAAAAATTTACTTAGAGGACTCGTAGTAGGAGTGAATAACGGAAGGGGAGACCAACAAATCACTGTCACGTGACATTATCACAATATAATGCTTTTTACCACAGAATCAGTGCATCAAGATATATAGTGCGTTAGTAACGTGTTGTCATTCTTATGAGTTCATCTCACTCATCATGAGAGATTCTCAGTTTTCCAACGGACTGAAGGGAGAACAAGATGATAGGATATAGTCGAATGTTTATGTTCCTCGAGTCCGATATCCAGACAGATTTCTCTCGCCGTATGAGGGTACGTAATGGACCCAGGAAGTCTGTCATGATCGTTTGGTGATCTAGGTGTTATGGTATGGAAAGACATTATGTTGCTTCGGTATACTGAGCAAACCTTTTAAAAGGTG
Organism: Schistocerca serialis cubense; assembly: GCF_023864345.2. Lineage (NCBI taxonomy): Eukaryota > Metazoa > Arthropoda > Insecta > Orthoptera > Acrididae > Schistocerca > Schistocerca serialis. The sequence continues at coordinate 584,475,047 of NC_064642.1, forward strand.
CACTCGCCCATCAACTTTGCTGCGACACTGTACTCCTTCCTGATGTACGTCTTTTTCGGGATCCTATCGGCCCTTACATCACCTTTAAGAATGACAGTGCGCGACCCCTCCGAATAGCACGGGTGGAAGTGCTGTTGCAGCTAGAGGATATCCATCGAATGGACTGGCCTGCCTGCTTGCCAGATTTCAGTCCCATCGAGCACCTGCGGCATGCGTTGGGGAGATGTACTGCAGAGTGTCCACAGGAGCAAACGACCATCCAGCAGCTGTCACCAGCGTTGCTGGAGGAATGGAACACCCTACCACAAGAACTGCATACGAAACTGTTGGCCAGCATTGGAACACGTTGCAGAGCATACACTGACGTCCATCAGCATATGGAAACGTTGCAGAGCGTGCAGTGACGTCCTTAGTGATCACATAGCTATTCAGAAGCATATTTCGCATTGTGTAATATCCAGGAGGCCATCATAAATTGCGGTGCCTTCAATTCAATTGTCGTCTTTATGCATAAGTATCATTTTTGTTCGTTTCAAAGACTATTTCTTTCAGTTTCATTCTGTACTATACCGTTAGTTCTTTCCATGTGTAGTCCAAGTTTCATCGAGCTATATTACTTGTCAGTGACACATCATGAGAAAGTTACTCTCACCTTTAAGTTTTGCACACTGGTGTATCTGTTATTAGAAACAGATAGTTCTTCCACATGCAGTTTTGTTCCTTTATTTTTGGATTTATATTATTTATCTTTCACTCTTCCCTATTCATACTTCGTCTGCGAGCGTATATCAAACTGTTCCTCCTAGAAATTTCATATTCACTGTTTCTTCCTTTTACAGTTCTCGCAACAGCTACAGTAGACACTCTACATCATGTTACCAAAAAATCATTTGCGTTTGCTTCCTTTGTAGTATCACTTATCACCTGAAACTTATTTGAGATATTTCTCATATCTTGTCCAAAATATGTCCAATAGGCTTTCTATGTTGTGGTGGTGAGATTCTGATATTCATCCTGAAGATGTGTTCCATACAGCTCTCCCACGCTAGTCCATCCTACGCAGGACTCTCGATCTCTGCATAACTACTGAAAACTGCAGCAGTCTGACCCTGCTAACTGACTAGTATAGCCTATCAAATATCTGGTTTACTTTCTGTAGTTTGTTCAGTCTGACTCTCTTTTGTTTACATTTATGACGAAACCATACCTGCATTATTATGTGATAGTGCCCCGCCTGTTTCACTTCTCAAGCCAGTTAAAGTGTATTAATAAACTGAAGCAGTTATTAAGAATACAGTTTCACTAAATAATAACTTAATAAGATACATTAAAAAATCCTTCTTGATAAAACTAGCTCCGTTGTGGTAGAATCTCCTCCCCTGTGTATTCACATTAGTAAACTACTGAATCACACAAATGAAGAACACACACGCACAAACACACACACACACACATACACATACACACACACACACACACACACACACACGCACGCACACACACTACATTTTTATTACTACATATTACTGAAACTGCAATACACAAGGAGAACTGCCGTGTTTACACACAATATGACAAAAGACAGTCACAGGCACGCAATATTACAAAAAAGATTACAGAGACGATGTATCAAAAACAAAATCCTTGGTAAAATGATTTATAAAAACACATACAGGCGGCATGCAAGTATAAATAAGATCTCGAAAATTCAGACTTAACATGAAAAAATTGAAACTTTCTGGACATAAAACACACTTTGCAAGTTCAATAGACCTTCATATTATATATTTCGACATCTAAATTGTCTGTACTACTTATTAACATACATACAGCTGGCATATTGTCACTCTTGCTAAAAACCTTTACGATAAACAGCATTTGCCAATGAAACAAGTTCCATTACTGTGTCACACTTTGCAAGCTCTCTCGACTTTCAAATTTAACATTGCCAAAAGTAAATAATTTATATTACTTATTGCAATATGCACAGCTTGCTTAATGACAAAACTTTAAAAGAACTATAGTTTAGCAGACAACTATAATTCAGTCACTTTAAATTCATCTAAATATGTAGAACGTGGTTGCAAAACATATGTATGAACACTACTGCAGATCTAACTCGTAGGTTAAAGTCCACTGAGAATTAACAAAGGAAACATTGACTACATTTTGCGCTTATAAAAAGCAGTTTAGAACACGTCTTGGAATGCATTTAGCATAGTGATATGATCAGAGCGCCTAACTGCAAAATATACATGGGCACTATTGCGAATCTAACTTATAGCTTAAAATTCACTTGTTATGAGAATTACCAAAGTAAGCAGTGTTATTCGCATGTCTCTAAAGCCAAAGTTTCGATACTCATAACCCAGATTGAAACTACAATGTACCTTCAAATTAAATATAAGAAAAAATTGTTGAGCAACAGCTGTGATTGTTTAATATCAATAAAAATGGCATAAGTGGCTGCTCCTGATATTGTAGTCCCCATTCAGAAGAGTCAGCAATTGCTGGTTCAGCATATGCGTACTGATGTGATTTCATATATCACCCACTCAACAAGACCAAACAAGTTGAAGCTTGCAAAATGCATGGTCAGCAAATTCAGGCTTACCAATACCAATTCATAATGCATGTCACATTATGATGATTGGATGTCAGCAAGACAAGATTTATCACAACAAGCAAAATGGTCAGCATGTTCAACTTTGCCATTGCCAGCCGAAAGGAAGCAGCATGTGTGTCATATTATACCAAGCTGATAGTCAGACACAGTGGTCTTCATCACACATGTGTGTTCACTAATTTGTAGCAGCTTCATATTTCAAGTTAGGTTTTTAATAACAGCATTCACTTCACTTTCAACAGGCATCATGTACTTCTATGGGGAGATGAGAAGCACACTTTCTTAATCATATTTTCTCGTGATACTGTTTGTAACCTCTCACTTTCACAGCATATGGTACATTCTATCTCCACGTTCTTTTGTCAGTTACACCACATCGTGATTGAAGCATTACATCTGGAATTCTTTGTATAATGTCTGAATATTTTTCTAAAAGCATTTATATTCGCTTCTATCCAGGTTCCCCCATCTTTGAATGGAGTGTCCAGCTTGATTTCTGTAATTAGTATGTGAACACCTTGCAGTTCTCTTTCTAACATACCGATGGTTCTTACAATCTGCTGCACACCACTTGCATGCAATGACTGGAGTGAGTGTGTGTCTAGAAGTGTTTATATTCTGGCCCCTCCAGAATAGGTTAGACATCAGAAGAACGGTTATTTGTGGATTCCTGAAAGAGTTTCTCTACCAAGCAGGTAGCCTACTTTAAGAACGAACAACCTGTTCTCTGTACTATTACATTGTTTTTATTACAAAATGAATCAGGATAGAAATGATTTACTGATAATTAAATTCAAAAGGACACACCAGTCTTGACGCAAGTATCAGACAGTTACAGATGATAAGGCTTTGCTATCCAATAAGTTAAACCAAAAAAGTAAGAACAGAACTCTCCAGAAATGGCTTCTGCAGTATACTCTATTCGAACAACGTTAATTAACACAGTGGAACAACCATTCTTAACTGAAGTTCAGCGTTACAATCTTGCGTGGCTGAACACAACAAGAAGGAGACTTTGGATACTCCTCCAAGTTAAACATTAAACTGAACAGAGAGACACACCTATGGCAACATCATATGTAGTATACTCCCATATGTAATTTGCTCCCTGCACGACTGAAGTGCATCATTTACCTTTTCTGCATGGTGTGTCATTGGATGTGCAGGACGCCAGGTACATTGGATGTGGTGGACGTCAGATGAATGCATCTGCTCCACGCTACCTGTCGATCTATAAATCTGCTTATTTTTGACTGAAGTGGCAGTTGTACACTTACAGAGAGTTCTTTCGTGAAGCAGAAGACTGTTTGCCCCTAGTGTGTCTAAAATGGCTGTCTACACTCGCCTATCATACACTGCTCACGTATCATGTGCTGTTTTTAACTACGTATTTCCTTCTCTGCCTCCGAAAGCGCGGCCCATCCACTTAGTATGAATTGTGCAGCGCCTTGACGCAGTTAACCCACCGTTGGCGCTCCTGTGGTGCAACACGTTATGTATCATATTCTGATTAGCCAAGTACACTGTTATTATTATTTCATATGCAAATTACGTCTATTACGCCGAGAGTATGGCATGTGACATATCATTCGAATTAAGGAGATGCCCATGGAAGGTGTTTAAAATGGTTTTTCAGTTTATCTGTTGCCCAGAAGGTGATAAAAATCGACTGCTACCTTACAACTTCTACAGAGTAGTTCGAAGGAGACCGCTGGTTTTGCTATATCAAAGTAAGAACTTTGTTTTTCAAAAGAACGAAAACAAAATACACAAACACGTTTATCTAACCTTCCCACTTAATGCATGAAAAATGTGAGACACACGATCTCCTCTACTGCACTGGCGTGCTAGACCACTGTCCATGAAATTCACTATAACTGCATGACAAGATCCCACATCCATTTCGCTAACAGCTCGTCAAATTTCCTCCTTCAAGTCATGGATGTTTCGGGATTTATTGGCGTACACTGTTGACTTAAGATGGCCTCAAACAAAACAAAGGGTTAAGTCACATGCACTTGGTGGCCATTGATGATCAACATTGTGCGAAATGAGGTGATCCAGGAACCCCTCATGGAGCAACTGAATTGTTTTGCGGGAAGTATGGCAGGTGGCTCCATACTGCTGATACACAGCTGTTGTGTTCATTCCATCCATATGATGCCACAAAAACTTCCTTGTTATTGGACGTTATCAGTCTCCATTGACTGTCACGGCTTGTCCTGCCTCATTTACAAAAAAAAACAAACAGGGGACCGATAACGCCACCGAACCAAAATCCCCACCAAACTGTCACTCGCTGTGGATGCTTTTCCTTTTCTTGGAATTTTCTGACCCCGCAGATACGGCAGTTCTGCTTAATCACAAAACCATTTAAGTGGATATGTGCTTCATTACTGAAGATTATTTTGTCTGCGAAGCTGTTGTCCTCCTGTCGAATCTCTCAGAACCCAGTCAACAACCTGTCGTCTCTTCTCGTGATCCTCTGGTGAACCCCTTCTGATTGATTTGCAGTAAGGGAGAGTCCATTCATTTGGCTCTCCAAGATCTGATTAACCAACAAAGCTTCACATTTTTCATCCAGTAAACAGGCGTCGCCCGCTGCCCTTTTTGAACTGGATGCTTTCCAGGATTTTTATACATCGGAGTTGTTCCGGCAACAGATATACTTCACGTCTATGGTCACAAATTTGCATCTCATCAGACTACCAGTTTCGGTCTATAATGACCATCTTGAGATCTGTTTTGTAAAAACATGTCCTAATATACATGTTTTTTATAAAACAGATCTGAAGATGGTCATTATAGGACGAAACCGGTAGTCTGATGACATAAAAATTTGTTACCATAGACGTGGAGGAAATTTATTCTATTTTCAGATCAGTGTTCATTTCGCGACAATGCCGCATTTTGTACAGTTTACTAACTCTTCCAGAGCTTGAAGCATTTGATTTTGGTCGTACTTGGGGATCTTATTTTACTTTTCTTTCCCCATGTCAAGTTGGATAACTAAAACCAAATAATATGCTAATCTGATAAGGCAGTGACAATTGATAGTTACAAACAAATCTTCATTCATAACTGCAATAGCACGTACCAGAACGTGCAAGTATGTGTCAGCCACTGGATCTGAAAACTGTATTGTATCAACAATAGCTGACTGTATGTATGTACAATGGATGCCAGTTACTGGATTTTATTAATGTATCGTCAGCTACTGAGAATGCCAGTTACTAAAGGTGTCAGCTACTAGGAGTGTCAACTACAGGGGGCGTCAACTGCTCGAGATGTCAGCTACTGGAGAAAATTTGGAAATATTGTAGGCCTAAGGTCTATTGTGTTTGCAGAGATTATTTCGTGCTCGAAATCTTACTTTTTTGTGCGAAGTTCGAATTTTTGCGAGCTGTAATTATACCTGAACGAAACCAGCATGTATTTTGATAAATTATTTTATTATAGAGTTTATTTTGAGTTATCAACTACTATCTTTTATGATATTACAGCTCTGTCACCGTCTTTTGTCATATTTTGTGTAAAAACAGCAGTTCTCACTGTATATTTGCAGTTTAATGACGTATCGTAATACGAATGCACACGCTCGTGTGTGTGTGTGTGAGTGTTCGTGTGATGTGGCGTTTTTACACTGTATATCTTTATTAGATCTTGGTGTAATTTAGCAGTTGTTTGCAAGAAGTATAGTATGTAAAACTTCTAGACAGCCTATTATCATATCTATAATTGGTAAACATTTTTAGAGATCCTTGTCACAGTACTTCCGAAAAGTAAATCTTTTAGGGAGCCTTGGCAGCATAGTTCCGACTGGTAAGAATCTCAGCCTTCGTCGTGAGTTCGTTTTATACTTAGCCTGGACTAGGCCTAATCACTTATAATAAAAATCAGTAACTGCCAACTAATATCATAGGCTTCACATTTCTAGTGATACATTGTCGTCTTGCCTCCTATACTGATTCTTCTAAGAAAAAAGTTTGTAAAAAGTTTAGGTGATGACAGAATATTCTATTAATCACCAACACCGCCTTCTCACATTGAACTACCAGCTCCCAACACGTATTTCAGATGTGGAGGTACCACTGCAGCACTTCATAAACATTAAAGAACAATTTAGATATGGAAATATTTAGCATGATGTTGTATTGTGACTTACATCAAGAGTAGGAATTAACTACATTCTTCCAGTAACTCGGACTATTTCAGACGACCTATTTGCTGCTTGCCTGCTTACCACGACACTTTAGAAAACACACGTTTTCTGTGGATATAAACCTGGTCACGGTAATTTTATGACACCGCTCTTTTAGTACAAACCTAATATCAACTGTCTGTTTAGCATGATATTTGTAACTATTTAGACATGGAAACGGCACTAGAATACTTGCTTTAGAGTTCATAATCATGTTTTAGGCATGAATTTGACGGATGTTTGTATATGTAACGAATAACATTGTGATACTTGATGTAAACATTGCACTGCTTTGCACTGCTGACATATTTTTGCAGACATTTTAAACTTGGAAACGTTATTCTGACACTTGACTAGCATCACAAATGTGTAAAATAACTAATCTGAGGCTTTATTGCATCTTAAGCCAAGTGTGGTATAACAACCGAACTCTGAACATTCACAAATGGAGTCGCCTGTTGGTGACGAGAAGCAGCAAGAGCATAAATCAGCAGTTGATTTTATTCACGTTATTTGAAGTTTTCAGAATGGTATTTAAAGTCATCCTCTGTGAATAAGTACTCCTAAATCGTTACTTACATTGGATGATCAAAAGATGGTTTTTGAATATTTATGGAGAGGATTTTTGCACCCACTTTCACGTCCCATAGCGAATGCTATATAGTTTACACTGAAATTTACAGATGTGGCTGCCGAGAGAGTCTCTAAAAAATATACTGCAGTGAGAAAGGAAACGTGGTTGGCAAATTTTTGCGTCATCTTACATAATTCAGGCAGAAGTTGTGTGTGTTTTGATGGTGTATACTACAAATGTAGTTTTTTGATAATTAATTTAGTTCTTTCGAATGTATTTGAGCACAGCCAACGTGGGTACTCTGGCGCTACATTGTCATTTTATTTTAGTGTCAGCTCTGACTAGAGAGGAGGAGAGGGATTACAAGTCAGTTCAATCATCTTGGTTTTTGCCACTAGTCCATCTGGATCAGTTGCACCAACCAGGATTTTAAATGGGTGTTTTATTTCAATGACCCTTAAAATACTGGGCTAGAAAGGGGAGGGAAAAGGTTACCAACCACAGTTGCGCTAGTTTCAGCATCTTAGATTTTTTAAACTTAATTTATTTACTTAATTTGTTAGCGAAACTACATTCTAATTGAGTACATCATTTAACTACTACTATGTGATTGGATGCAGAGGCTAAAGGAGAAAGGGCATAACGACGTAGTAGGGGAGATTTGGTTTCGTCAAGAAAGTGAGTAAGGCTGTTCAGTTTTAATAAAGCGAGCCAGGTAGTTGGTAGTGTAACACTGCGCTATCGCACACGATACTCATTAAAGCCTGTACTATGGTAAGTTGACGGGCTTCACCTTAAGAGAAAGGATTTTTGTATAGATGTTGACCGCGTGTACCTGAATGGAGGCAAATCAGACTTACACCCACTCAGTAATAACAATGATACGTCAAGCAAGTACGAAATGAAACTACACGTCAGGACGGACAAGAAACAACACAGAAGATGCTACCAAATTGTTAATAAAACGGTCGCCAGCCTAATTAGGCATTAACTGAGTTTCTTCCCTGTACAAGTTGATGTACGTGCATGCAAAACAACATGTAATAATACTGCATAATATGGTAAATTTTAGAACCAGAAAATCTACTGAACTAATAATTTCACTTTCTGTTCTAATATGGAAAAGTCATACATACACAACAATACACTATAATGTTTACTACAAACTTCGTACTGTCTATTGATCTGATTAAAATCGGGCATAGGTTACCCTAGAAATAGCACTTTCTAAATGCACATACAATGTCAATTTTTAAAAAGGTAAAACACTGATAAATTTTGGTTTTATATTGACTTTAACTTTGCTGGTCAAATCAGTTCAGTACACTTCAGAATTCAAATGAATAGAAAAGAAAGGGGGGGGGGGGGGACCCTGAAACTGTTATGATCACTGTATTGAAAATTTTGATTATTGAACTCCTTAAGCACTGAAGATTTCCAATATATGAGTTACTACTCTTTTTATCTTATTTCCTGCTCATTTAAAATACCATTATATCTGCCTCAAAATAATTAAACTTCATTACTAATTCAATTTCAAAATTATCTTCCAACTTTGTCAGACCTTTGTTATTTACCTATATATTCATTAACAACAAAGTTCTTTAAACATCATTCTAACATAGCTAGGTCTGCAGGTGATTATTATTAACATAAATTTTAATTCTTCATTTCGGGACACTCGGATTGCACAACATGTGGAAAGGACCCTATCTAGGTTAGTTGTGAGGATAATTAAATGATAGGTAACACTGGTCCACACGAATACAGTACTAAAAGTTTCAACCTGTTTGTATCGATGCGGCGGTTGGCGGGCGGCGGGATGGCGAGGCTCAGAGCACACATACAATTACAGCCTTGGCTCTTGATGTATCGGCACTTTGCTTCTTCTTAGCGTCGCAATACTTTTCCGTTTAGTGCCTATGGAATATTGCCATGCTGTATAGGCGTCGGAAACGGCACACCCGAGGCTCAATGAAACCACGTCTTCCAGGAGAGCCTCCTCGATCCAGAACGTGTTTCTCAGACCGATGCCCAACTCCGACTACTACTACTGCTGAGTCCGTTATGCCGTGCAGCGCCCGTGTGCATTTTCCCGCGCTCGCCTGCCATCCACCTTTTACCGCTCCCCTACAGACAGGGTATTCACCAGAGGTTTTGCATTCTACATATCCTAATACATTACCTACGCATGGACCAGGCGCACAATTACAACTTCGACATCTTACAATAGTTTCAACGTTTCTTACATTTCAGTTCTGTTGTAACATTGCTTGAAATTTGACATAAACATTAATATTCACACCGAAAATTGTTTACAGTTTCTTTAACATAATGGCATGAAACAAAAAAGAAATGAAATCAGAACATCGATTACACTAATTTGTCGAAAATCAGAAGAAAAAATTATTTATATGTACAATAGTACAGCGTTGGTGTTGTTACAATAGGTTATACTACTCACAGGGGAACTTTCCCATTTGGCGTGCGTAGAAATGTCAAAATAGTGCAATCGATATTCTCCTGTTTGTGCTCAGTTTCACTTCTAAGGGGCAAAACTCACCCCAAAAGACTATTTGGTGTTCTACGTTTAGGAGGAATATCTTCGAAACAATGATATATATACATAGAAAATACTTTTTATATAAAAGTTTGTGTAATTAATTTTCTTGAAAACTGTACAATCAACTTTCACAATAATCTGAGATTCGAAAAATACGCCACCAACATTTATTAATTCTGAAAAATGAAAACTTTTGCTACAACGGAAATTGAAAAAGCTTTCAAGCCACAGCCATCTCTGTGTAATAATGCTGGATTCTTAAACACCATTTTGGGGAAAGAAGCTGTATACAATGTGCTATTGGAGTATTTTTAACATACTTCATTAAAATATCGAAACAATCATGACAATTCCAATTATTTATTTTACTTATATTTGTTTTATGTTTTAAACTGTTATTTTATGTTTTTTTAGTTTACTGTTTCAAATATGTGTATTTTGCTAACTGAAAATAATAAGTTACTCATTATTACAATAGTGATAATATGTAAGAAAATCCTTAAAACATAACATTTTTTGAGACCATGTGCATAAACTGAACGAAATTTCTTCACGTTATATACACGAAGGAGAGGACAATATAAAATAAATTTCAGCAGGAGTTCATATTTTCATGCGAGATCCTCTAAACATCCTGAAGAGTATCAGGCATATTTCAGTACATTAGTACGTCTTGGCGTAGAAATTTTATTATGTACGAACGAGTGCAGCTCCATTATATTGTTTCTCAAATGGAAACTGTCATCACAATCGTTCAAGTCTACTAGCTAAGTTCTTCCAAGAACGATAGCCGTGTCCGTCCCTCGGCTGTACCTGTGCAGTCGAGCCCTTTGAGATTACCAGATGAACAAGTTCCTTGTCCTCAGGTACCCGCTCGCGGATCAAACTGTGAGCAGCAGGGCGCGAGCAGTAGCATGGTGAGTACCCCCATTATGGGCACAGGATGAGAGGGGAGAGCCGAATGGGGTGTCGAGTGGAGTACAGAACAGCTGCCGTCGCGTATTCGTCAGTCACGCTGCATGGAAATCACTGTATGAAATATTATTGCTACAAATGAAACAAATAAACAAAAATGTGCACTTGACACGTAATTTTATTAACGAATAGTTCGACATTTTTCTTAATATACTATGTGAGTTGTTATACAAAAATAAAGTTATTTAAAGTGTGGGATTCTCGGTTCTCTTGCATTTTTCCCCTTAACAATTGCTTCTATGTCCACGGTAATTGTTGTCGTGCGTTGTAGACGCTGCGTGCGGTTTAGATTACAGCTAGCCAGTGATTTTGTCAGGCGCGTCTTATTACTTTTCATTGCAGAGAACGGAGGATCACAAACATGCGTGGAACCGAACATGACATTACTATAGCCGCCTTCTTGTGGAAACGAGGACACCTACCTGAGTGACGTATCGATAGAATTCCAAGGTGTTTTTCTTGTACTTGCATTTGTCTTTGTATTCTCTGTCACTCTGCAGATCAATAAGTTCTAGTTGTACTTCAGAACAAATCCCTTCAATATTCGCTGAATGTGGAAAGGAGAACACATCAAAATCACTTTCTAATGCCATCAGATCTTGAAAACATCGCTCACATTCTTCTTTTATGGATGCTAAATTATGTTAATAAGGTTAGAAGTCTTTGTCGACAGCACGTCTTACACGGACCATAATTTAGGAAAACAACTTGACTTCCTTTTCCCATCTGCCGTACTGTGTACCTGTCGTTTTGTGTAAAATGGTAATATTCCTTGCACAGGAGATTGAGATGCGATGACATTGTCGGTGTTACACACGAGCATTTCGCCGTTGCTGCTATTACATGGCACCGCTGTCAAAGCTCACCTCCCATTTTCACAGTTGGCACCTCTCATGTGTTGTCACAAACGAACGTATCCTTTCCCCCACTCCCCTCCACGGTGCAACTACTCTGTTCATGAGTAAAATCAGCAGGCGCGAGTGCTGACGCTTAGAGTATGTGAGTTGTTAAGTCCTGCTCCAAACGGTTCTTCCACATTGACCACCGTAACTATCTAGCAATAATAGATATTTCTCCCTCACTGGGAAAGAAATCATCTTTCACTTATCTTTTGACCTGGTCAGACTCTTTTTTTACCAGATTTCGATGCTGTCGGAAAGGACATCTAGGGCTCCAAAAAGAGTTT